>NC_064852.1:64419124-64769124 GCF_024139225.1 Suncus etruscus | reverse complement strand
GGCACTGAGGGGCAGCTAGGTGGAGGCGGAGCACTCTGATTCCTGTTGGGAAACAGTGAAGGTGTGTCCCAGAGAGAGAAGCGCTGTCAACTGAGGCCTCACCCCATCTGGGGCCACACCTTCCTCTGCACCTGCATCCCCCAGAGCTTTCCATACATGCCAACAAAGAGGAGGAGACCCTAGTCCATGTATGAGTCTTTTCTCTGGTCACTGCTTGCTGTGACCTTGGACTCAGAATCTTGTCAGGGAAGATGTACTGTGAGAAGCAGAGGCTGGCAGGGAGGCAGAAGGGTTGTGGGGGCTCACAAGCCTTTGGCTCCGGTCTTTAAGATGGGGGTCAGGGAGCGAACCCGTGGGTCTGAGGTGGTCGATGGGCAGCCGGCCTGGCCCTCGTTCACTCCCACGTTGGTCCCTGCGCCAGCCCTGGCTCCCAGCCTGCCTTTCTCAGGAAGGCCAAGTTACCGAAACAGATAAATCAATCTGTCAAGAAGTGGCTGAGGAGAAAGAATCTCTCAGCCCTCTCAGCCAAGAAGCTCAAAAGGGGAATTGTTCCCCAGAGCAAAGGAAACAACAGGCACTTCTTCAGGGGCGCCTCGCCTGGGGGCGCCCCCTCTCTGCTCCCTGCCCCTCCTTCCACGTGTCCCGCCCAGAGCACCTGTGGGCCAGGGGCCAGCCCAAAGAGAAGCAGGGCCTGCAGCCCACAGTGCCTGCGCCCAGAGGCACCTGTCGGAGGGGGCAGCGCCACTGTTTGGCCTCTCTCCCAGATCTGACAGGGGCACTTCTCAGAGCCTCACGACTGCCAGGGTGAGGCAGGAGGGACTTGTGGGGGGCCAGGGAGGGGTTTTCATGATAAGGAACCAGCGTGACCTCCGCTGGAAAGCGTGTCCTGATGGAAAAGGAATGTTCTTAGAGAATGCAGGAGGGACACCTCTTTCTGGGGTCCCTGCCAGATTTGCCAGTTAATCTGCTGTAGGCCTCGAAAGCAGCTAGACCTCTCTGTGCAGAGATGAACTGACTTATCGATGTGATGCGCTCTTCTTTTATTTGTTTTGTTTTTTGGGGGGGGCCACATCCGGTTACTCCTGGCTCTGAGCTCAGAAATCACTCCTATGGACCATTTGAGATGTTGGGGAGTGAACCTGGGTCCATCCCGCTGTGCTATCTCCTGGAACCCCTGGTGATGCGTTCTTGAGGAAGCTTGAGTCAGGTTTGGAGATATTCAGGGGCGCCTGGCACCTTGGCACCCACTGCATTTACTTGTTCAGGCTAGGGCTCAGGAGTCTGGTGTGATGCTGGACTCCCAGATCAAGTCTTTGCAGGCCTTTCCTTTAGTAGCCTTACCTATCCCCCACCTGTCCGCGGGCAGGACACTGAGGCTTAAAGAGGGGCGCAGATGTGCCACACAGGTGAGCACCTGCAATTCAAATTCCGCCGCCTCTGCCGCTCCCCGCAGGCGGGAATGAATGGGTGAATGCAGCAGAAGTAGGTGGTGGTGGTGGTGGTGGTGGTGGTGGTGGTGGTGGTGGTGGTGGTGGTGGTGGTGGTGGTGGTGGTGGTGGTGGTGGTGGTGGTGGTGGTGGTGGAGGAGAGGATGTGAGCACCCCATGCCCAGCTCAGTCTCCTTCTCTGTCAACCCAGAAGGGGTTCCTGGAGGAGGAGCAGCAGGGCATGGGGCTCACAGAGGAACCCCGAATCTGGGGGACTGGGGAACGTGTGAGCGATGATTCAGAGCAGAGCCAAAAAGGTGAGCCCGCTCGCCCGCCCCCTCGGCCCAGTCTCTCTCTCTCTCTCTCCCCCAGGGCCCCGGAGAGGGGTGCGCGGAGCAGATCGGAGCAGAGCAGAGCAGAAAGGCGCTCGCTTGCAAACTGGGAAGATTGCCCAAGAGCAGCCACAGCTCGGAGAGCCGGGGTGGGCGGGACCCGTGAGTCAGCGGGTCGGGTCCTCACGAGGCAGGAAGGGGAGGCGGCGGGACACGGCTCGGCCACCTGGAAGCCCACGCAGCGACATCTGCTCGCACATGAAAGGTGACTGCGGCGCGTCACCGCCGGGCGTGCCAGCATCGCGTCACTGGGCCGAGTGGGGCCGCCGTGGGGGCCCCTGACTTCCCAGGGGAAAAAGCTTTGCCACTGTCAGGGATATGAAAGGACTGTCAGAGCGGCCTGGGACGACACCAGCGCCGTGGATTGTGAAACCTAAGCCGCGCTGCTGTTTGTTTTTGTGACAACGTGGGAGCCACAGATGTTCCTCTGCAGATGAAAGAGCCTGACTACCTGGGGACCTTTTTTTTGGCCCTGACCTCTGCCATTTCCTCCATGTCATTTGTCCCTCTCTTCTGCTCATCCCCTTCTCTTGAGGCTGAACTTGTGCTCCCAGAGGTCAGGGTGTCAGGGGTTACAGAGCCATGGGGCAAAAGATGGAATCTCGAGGGAGAAGCGATTATCCTCTGTATGGTCCCTGGAGCACCATCAGGAGTGCCCCCAGAGCACAGTACAAGGAGTAGATCCTGACCACTGCTGGGTGTGACCGGAAACCAAAAACAATCACAGCAACCTAAAGAGGTAGAGAGCCAGAAGATAGTACAGTGGCTCAGTCCCAATACCAAGGGGTATCGCAAGCTGTATCGGATGTAGCCTGTTAAGTATCTCCAGCACTGCCAAGATGGCCTAGGTATCTTCAGTAGCATCGAGTCCTCAGACCCTTGCAGTGAACTGACAGCCCAGTCGGCTGAGAATCGCCAGTGCCCCTCCCTCGACCACCTGAGAACCCAAAAATAAACACCAGAAACGGGAAGATAGTCCCGTGGCCAGAAAGCATGCTTTGCATGTTTCATCCTCAGGTTTGTACAGTCCTTCAAGTACGAGAGAGAGAGAGAGAGAGAGAGAGAGAGAGAGAGAGAGAGAGAGAGAGAGAGAGAGAGAGAGAGAGAGAGAGAGAGAGAGAGAGAGAGAGAGAGAGAGAGAGAGAGTCTGGGCTGCTCTGCTGATAGTCCCAATAACAATCCTGTCTCATGCACATGAGAAATTGATGCTCAGAGAAGCTAATCAAGCAAAAGGTGAGACCAGAAGTGTTCATTTGAATTGCAGAAAACAAGATGGCCTATCTTCCAGGGGAGATACTCCAGTGACATAGGTTTATCTCTGGGAAGGAAAGCCTTGACTGAGATATGGACTAGTTATGACATCTGACCAGAAGAAGATGGAACCCATTCTACACCAGGGATTTCCTAATGCAAGTCTCATTTAGAAAGCAGATGACACAAATTGTTTTTATTTTAATCCTTTTTTACATCTTTTGTTTTGCTTTGGGGCTACACCCAGAGGTCTTACACACATACTCCTGGGTCTGTACTCAAGGATCACTTCAGGTGGGACTCAGGGATTGAGCCTCACCACTTGAGATGCCAGAGATAGAAGCCGGGTCAGCTATGTAAAAGGCAAATGCCTTACTCACTGTACTATCTCTCCAGTCCCAGATAACACAATTTGGAACTCCCTGCTGTGAAGGACAGCACAGGCCAAAATTTGGGGAAAGCTACAAAACAAAATTCCATGCAGAGGAGATACTAGTGAATCTGGAAAGTGGTCGCAGCATGGAGGATGGGGTCTGAGCTGCCTAGTGGGCACCAGTTGGCTTCAAGATTTGGTGGTGGATTATGTCCAAAAAAGACAGCTACTATTTCTGTCAGATAGTAATCATCCTTCTCTGCTGTGGGCACCTTGCTTGCTTAGTAACAATCCTTTCTCTACTCAGAGTGTGTGGATCCATAGGGGCTGCCATTGAAGAGGACTGTGTTCAGGGAAAGGCCTGGGCTCTAGCCTACCTGACACTAAGTCCCACGGGTGGAGTGTGAAAAGTGTTATTGGGGTTGAAAGCACATTTGAGTGTGTGTATAGAAGATGGTCATCTTGATAATGTGCATATATGCATATGTAGCTAATCACCTTAAGTACACACCCTGTTTTAACACTCAGAGCACACACCCAGTTTATCCTAATCCCCTTACCCTGTCTTCCCTAAACTCAGAAGCACACACCCTGTTGTAATCCCCTCTCACATCCTACCCAACTAGCTGACACAAAGTTAGCTACCTTACTCTCCCTAATATAAATATCCCTTTCCCAGTGACAATAAACAGTTACTCTCCCAAAGTGGCTCATGGATGCTTCTTTGTGAGTTCTCTACTCACCTGAGATCTGACCACATCAATGATTTCTACATCCAGCAACTCTGGCCTCACCAGTGACTGACCTCACCAGTGACTTCTACATCTTGGAATCTGACTTTACCAGATTCATTTACATGCATATGTGTATGGGATATGTGTATGTAGTACATGTGTAGATGAATGGGATCATAATGCATTCATGTGTGGCATGTGTGGTGCATGTTCAAGATATTTGCATGCATATGGTGTGTGCATATTTGATGTGTGTGCTCATAAAATGATATGTGTGCATATGTGTGATGGATGTATAGGAGGTCACAATGAAAAGAGGATTCATGAATCAGGTAAAAGTTTGACTAAATTTGGGCAGGAAGAATTTCACTACAGGCCAGAGCACTTGAGTTCTAGGTACAAAATCTGGTACTTCATGGTCCCCTAAGTACAGACAAGAGTGACCTAGAGCACAGAGATAGGAATAGCTTCTGAGTACTGATGGGTACATTAAAGGACATAACAAAAGGACATTACAATAATGTCCTTAATTTTTCTTGAAAAATTACAATAATGTCCTTAATTTTTCTTGAAAACCCATAGATGAGTGAGACTATTCTGCATATTTCTCTCCCTCTGACTTATTTCACTCAGCATAATAGCTTCCATGTACATCCATGTATAGGAAAATTTCATGACTTCATCTCTTCTGATGGCTGCATAATATTCCATTGTGTATATGTAGCACAATTTTTTTAGTCATTCATCTGTTGAAGGGCATCTTCATTGTTTCCAGAGTCTGACTATTGTAAATAGTGCTACAATGAATATAGGCGTGAGGAAGGGATTTTTGAATTGTATTTTTGTGTTCCTAGGGTATATCCATAGGAGTGGTATAGCTGGATCATAAGGGAGCTCAATTTCTAGTAATTTGATGAATCTCCATATTGTTTTCCATAAAGGCTGGACTAGACAGCATTCCCACCAGTAGTGAATAAGAGTTTCTTTCTCTCCATATCCCCACCAGCACTAATTGTTCTTGTTCTTTGTGATGCGTGCCAGTCTCTGTGGTGTGAAATGGTACCTCATTTTTGTTTTGATTTGCATCTCCCTGATGATTAGTAATGTAGAGCATTTTTTATGTGTCTTTGGGCCATTAATATTTCTTCTTTGAGGAAGTGTTTTTTAATTTCTTCTCCCCATATATGTTTTTTCTTATTAAGTTCTGTCAGTATCATGTTAAGTTCTGTCAGTACCTTGTATGTTTTTGAGATTAGCCCTTTGATGGGTATTGAATTAATAGTTTTTCCCATTCTGTGGGTGGCTTTTGTATCTTAGGCACTATGTCCTTTGAGGTGCAGAAGCTTCTCAGCTTAATATAGTCCCATCTGTTTATCTCTGCTTCCACTTGTTTGGAGAGTGCAGTTTCCTCCTTGAAGATGCCTCAATGTCATAGAGAGTTTTGCCTACATGTTGTTCTATATACCGATGGTTTCAGGCCTGATATAAAAATCTTTAATCCATTTGATTTTGATCTTTGCACATTGTATTAGATAGGGGTCTGAGTTTGCTTTTTTGCAAGTGGCTAACCAGTTGTGCCAACACAACTTGTTGAAGAGGCTTTCCTTGCTCCAGTTTGGATTTCTTGCCCCTTTATCAAAGATTAGTTGATTTTATGCCTGGGGAACATTCTATGAATACTCAAGTTTATTCCACTGATCTGAGGATCTGTATTTATTCCAATACCATGCTGTATTGATAACTATTGCTTTGTAATACAGTTTAAAATTGGGTAAACTAATGCCTCCCATATTCCTTTGCCCAAGGATTGCTTGAGCTATTTGTGGGTGTTTAATGTTCCAAATGAATTTCAGGAGTGTTTGATCCACTACTTTGAAGAATGTCATGGGTATCTTTAGAGGGATTGTATTAAATATATACAATGCTTTGGGATAATATTGCCATTTTAATTATATTAATCCTGCCAATTTATGAGCAGGGTATGTGCCGCCATTTCCTTGTGCCCCGTTTTATTTCTTGAAGCAGGATTTTGTAGTGTACTTTGTATAGGTCTTTCATCTCTTTAGTTAAGTTGACTTCAAGATATTTGAATTTGTGGAGCACTAATGTGAATGGGATTGTTTTTTAATGTCCATTTCTTCTCTATCATTATTGGTGAATAAGAAAAGCATTGACTTTTGTGTGTTAATTTTATAGCCTGCCACTTTGCTATATTAATCTATTGTTTCTAGAAGCTTTTTGGCCGACTTTATGGTTTTTTAGATATACTACCATGTTATCTGCAAACAGTGAGAGCTTGACTTCTTCCTTACTGACCTGGATGCCCTTGATATATTTTTTTGCCTAATCGCTATGGCAATATGTTGAATAGGGGTGGTGAGAGAGGGCAGCCTTGTCTTGTACCAGGTTTTAGGGGAAAGACTTTTAGTTTATCTCCATTGAGAATAATATTTTTCATTGACGGGGCTGGAGAGATAGCATGGAGGTAAGGCATTTGCCTTGCATGCAGAAGGACAGTGGTTCAAATCCCAGCACCCCATATAGTCCCCCGAGCCTGCCGGGATGATTTCTGAGCATAGAGCCAGGAGTAACTCCTGAGCTGCTGAGTGTGAAAGAGCAATATTCTCCCAAAAAAAATTGACATTGACTTGTGGAAAATGGCGTTGACTATATTGAGAAAAGTTCCTTTCATTCCCTTCTTGATGAGGGTTTTTTTTTTTTTTTTGGTTTTTGGGCCACACCCGGCGGTGCTCAGGGGTTACTCCTGGCTATCTGCTCAGAAATAGCTCCTGGCAGGCACGGGGGACCATATGGGACACCGGGATTCGAACCAACCACCTTTGGTCCTGGATCGACCTGATGAGGGTTTTTATCAAAAATGGTTGTTGGACCTCATCGAAAGCTTTCTCTGTATCTATTGATATGATCATATTAGTTTTGTTTTTCTTTTTGCTGACATGGTGTATTATGTTGATTGATTTATGGATGTTAAACCATCCTTGCATTCCTGGGATGAAACCTACTCGGTCTTGGTGAATGACCTTCTTGATGAGGCATTGAATTCTATTTGCTAGAATTTTGTTGAGGATCTTTGCATCTGTGTTCATCAAGGGTATTGGCCTGTACTTTTCTTTTTTTGGCATCATCTCTGTCTGGTTTTGTTATCAAGGTGATGTTAGCTTTATAGAAACTATTTGTAAGTGTTCCTGTTTCTTCAATTTTATGAAAGAGCCTTAAAGAGATTGGTAGAAGTTCCTTTTGAAAGGTTTGAAAGAATTTATTAGCAAACCTATCAGGGCCTGGGCTTTTGTTTTTGGGAAGACTCTTGATGACCATTTTAATTTCCTCAAGAGAGATGGGGCTGTTTAGATATGCTACCTCATCCTTATTCAATTGTGGAAGGTTATAAGAGTCCAAGAACTTAACCATTTCTTCCAGGTTCTCATGTTTCATGGCATAGAGTTTCTCAAAGTAGTGTCTGATTACCCTTTGAATCTCTGTAATATCTGTAGTGACCACCCCCTTTTTGCTTCTAATCTGGTTTATTAAGTTTCTCTCTCTCACTTTTTTTGTGAGTTTTTTCAGTGGTCTATCAATCTTGTTTATTTTTTCAAAGAACCAACTCTTGCTTTTATTGATCTTTTGGATTGTTTTTTTGGATTTCCACTTTATTGATTTCTGCTCTAAACTTTTTATTTCCTGCTGCCTACCAATTTTTGGTTCCATTTGTTGATCATATTTTTTAATTTTATAAGCTGTGTCATTAAGCTATTTATGTAGGCCCTTTATTCCTTCCTGATATGTGCTTGCAAAGCTATAAATTTCCCTCTCAGTACTGCTTTGGCTGTATCCCATAACTTCTGATAATTTGTGTCTTTATTGTCATTTGTTTCCAGAAGAGTTTTATTTCCACTTTGATTTCATCTCTGACCCACTGGTTGTTAAGTAATAAGCTGTTTACTTTCCAGGTGTTAAATTGTTTCTTCTGTGTCCTTTCATAGTTCTTGTCTAATTTCAGTGCCTTGTGATCAGCAAAAGTAGCTTGCACAATTTCTATCCTCTTGATTTTATGGAGATATGTTTTATGGACCAGCATGTGGTTTATCCTGAAGAATGACCCATGTGCATTGAAAAAAAATGTATTTTTTAATTTCATCCTCAGGTCTGAGGATGGAGTGCCCTATATATATTGACTAGTCCACTCTCTTCCATTTCTCTTTTCAGAGCTAGTATATTTTTGTTGGATTTCACTCTGGTTGACCAATCAAGTGTTGACAGGGCTGTGTTGAGTTCTCCCACGATAATTGTGTTGCTATTGATACAATTTTTCACATTTTTCAACAATTGTATTAAATATTTTGCTGGTCAGTCATTGGGTACATATATGTTTAGGAGTGTAATTTCTTCCTGCTGTACATATTCCTTTTGTCCCTTACAAGTTTTCTGAGTCTAAAGTTTGTGTCATCTGATATTAGTATGGCCACTCCGGCTATTTTAAGGATGTTGTTTGCTTGGATAATTTTCCACCAGCCTTTGATTTTGAGTCTATGTTTGCTCTGACTATTCAGGTGTATTTTTGGTAGGCAGCAGAAGTTTGGATTCAGTTTTTGATCCATTTAGCCACTCTGTTTCTCCTAATTGGTGCATTTAGCCCATTGGCATTGAGAGATAATTTTCATGGGATTTATTGTCATCTTTGTGTAGAGGCTTGTTATGTCTGTTGGTCAGTCTTCACTTGATCTTAGCCAAAAGGCTGAGAAGCGATTGTTAGTCAGTCTTGACTTAAAGTATACCTTTAAGTTTTTATTTTAAGGCTGGTTTTGAGTTTGCAAAGTTTTTGAACTGTTGTAATCAGTGAAGCTATGTATCCTTCCTTCAAACCTAAAAGTGAGTCTTGCTGGTTGCAGTATTCTAGGTGAAGCATTCATTTCATTCAGTTTTGTCACTATGTCCCACCACAGCCTTCTGGCCTTGTGGGTTTCTGTGTGACAGGTCTACTGTAAATCTTAAGGATACTCTCTTGAATATAATTTCTCATTTTGATCTTGCTGCTTTTAGTATTTTATCCCTATCGGTGGGATTCATCATTGTGACTAGGATGTGTCTTAGGATGCTTTTCTTTGGATTTCTTTTAGCTGGTACTTTTCAGGCATGCAGGTTTTGGTTGCATGTAGTCTTTAGCTCTGGTAGTTTCTCTGTAATGATGTCCTTGACTGTTGATTCTTCCTGGGGATTTTTTTTCCTGGGTCTCTGGGACTCCAATGATTCTTAAGTTGTTTCTGTTGAGCTTATTATCAAAGACTTCTATTTTCATCTGTTCAAATTCTTTGTGTAATTTTTCCATTGTCTAATCATTTGCTTTAAGGCTTATTTCCAATCTCTTTTGCTGTATGGAGTTGTTAAGCATCTCATCTTCTAACTCACTGATTTTATCCTCAGCTGCTATTACCCTATTGGAGAGGCTTTCCATTGAGGATTTCAATTCATCTATTGAGTTTTTTAGTCCTGTTACTTCAGTTTAGAGTTTTCTGATTTCTATCTTCATATCCTCTTGATTCTTATTTGTGTTCAACTCTATCTATACTTTCTTTGAGTTCTATAAACAACCTGCATATTTCTTTTCTAAACTTCAAAGCTCCATATCTGAGAGACTAACTATGTGGTTGGCCAATTTTGGGTCATCAGAGTTGCCATCTTCATTCTCAATGCCTGGTGTTGGCCTGTGTTGTTTCCCCATTGTCATGCCTGTATTGTGGATTTTTCTAAGTGTTGTGGTGGTGCTCATTGGCAAGAAGAGGTGCATGGCCACAAAGTGAAGCTGAGCTCTCTGGCTCCACCCTTTGTAAAGGGAATGGCTCACCTCTGAAGAAGATGAGCCCTCAGGGACAAATATCCTAAAGTTTTTAGTTCAAAAACTAGCTTACCTGGAGTTTTTGTCATTTAGTTGTTTCTGCAGAGATCAGTGGTAAGAGGTGAAGTTGAACTATTGACAGTGGCAATTATGGAGTATGGGTGCAGCTGCTGAGGCTTTAGCAAGGTTAGGATATTGCTCTCCCAAGGGTGCCCTAGAGTTGAAGTAGCTTTTTAAAGATTGAGCAAGTTTATTACTTATAACCTCTCACTTGAAAATTAATAGTTTCCTTCAGTAACAAGGAAATCAAAGGCAGAGGAAACAGTGGCAAAGCAAAAAGAAAAAAGTATTCATGCTGCTAAGTAAAAATACATTCATTTTGTTGTGGGGGGAGCACATCCAATGAAACTCAGGAGACTCTTGGCTCTGATTTTAGAAATTACCCCTGGCAGGCCTGGAGGACCATATGGAATGCTGGGGATTGAACCCAGGTCAACTGTTTACAAGACACACATCCTAAGCATGGTGCTATCAATCTGGCCCTTTATTTATTAATTTTAAGTGACTAGTTTGTGGGGACAAAGAGATAATACAGTAGGTAAAAGCACTTGCCTTGCACATGGCAGACCCATGTTTAATCTCTAGAATTCCATAGAGTCCCCAAACCCATCAGGAGTGATTCCTGAGTGCAGAGCCAGGAGTAATCCCTGAGCAATGCTGAGTATTGCACAAAAACAAACAAAAACAAACCAAAAGACTAGTTTGTGGAACTAAAGAGATAGTAGAGGGGTAAGGCATTTGCCTTACATGTGGCCAACCCAAGTTTGATCCCAGGCTCCACAAATGGTCCCTTGAGGTCTGAAGTAGTGGCGCCTAAATACTAAATCAGGAATAAGCCCTGAGTTCCACCAGTGCGGTTCCCCAAGCTCCCCAGAAGCCAAAAGTAAACCAGTTTGTGAGAGGAGTTTAAAAACAAGGAGGGAGTGAAGTGCTGGAAAGATAGCATAGAAAATAAGGAAAAGTAATCATAGAGAAAGTACAAGGTCAAAGAATAGGAATAATTCAATAGTCAGTAAACATAAGGATCTTAATGTGGTAGTGATCTCTTGGTTCTCTTCGTGCATGTCTTCAATAGCCAGTGGCCTGGGTGTCCACCATGTCTAGAGCACCATTCCCTGCAGCAGAGAAGCCTGATCCAGGTTTGCATTATCTTTGTTCCATGTAACTCAGTGACTGGCCTTGGCCAGTGAGGTTTGCTAAAGAGCTACCTGCTTATTTAGTTCATTGAATAATAGAAACAAAGGGGGAAAAGGAAAGCCGGATTTTAATAAGTTATTGATTGCCATGATGAAATAATATACATGAGAGACCATTCAAATATTACTAGAGATTAAGGATTCAGTTGTATTGGAAATGACAAGATAAGAAAATTTAAACTATGAACAAGTTAGTCTTTTTTGATGATCAAAAAATACCATTTCTGAAGAGAGAGTATGGGGGCTAATGTGCTTGCCTTGCACTCAGCTGACCTGGGCTGATCCCTGGCACACTATATGATCCCCAAGCACAGCCAGGAGTTAGCCCTGAGCACAGCCTCCCAAAATAAACAAAAACAAAAGAGCCTCTTGTATAACTGGGTGACCCTGGGGAAAGTTGTTTCATTGTTCTGAGCCTCAGTTTTCTCTGAGGGGCTAATTCCTTCCCTACAGAAGTATTTAAAGCTTAAAAATCTTAGCTGTAAGGCACTCTGCTATTTGATAGGTACATTACCAAACATCACATAATAATATGATATTTGCTTTGTTGTTGATGGTCTCAGTGAGTCTGGCTGCCATTAGAGCTCAAATTCCAGAGGCTCTCTGGGGATAGTGTTTGCATGAAACCCAGGAGCTTTCCAGGTGCTATTCATCGATGAGCTTGGAAAACACCAGGCATCCTGGGATAATATCAGTCTGGTGTCACTAGGGCTTCTCTGAGTCTGAAACTAAATCTCCAAGAGGGGGATAGAGTGATAGCACAGCAGTAGGGCCTTTGCCTTGCACGCGGTTAACCCAGGAAGAACCTGGGTTCAATCCCTGGAGTTTCATATAGTCCCCTGAGCCAGGAGCGATTTCTGAGAGCATAGCCAGGAGTAACCCCTGAGCATCACCGGGTGTGGCCCAAAAGCAAACAAACAAACAAATCCCCAAGAGGCCAGGAGAGCTGTCCTGTCCTTATCAAGGAGGAGAGACTGAGACTGGCCCAGGAGCCTGTGAGGCATGGCGAGGTAGAGATGAGAGGAAGCTGGAAGGTTCCATGAGGCTGGACATCTGACAGTAGTGTAGAGCAGAACTCAACTGGGGGAGGTTCTAGTCTGCAGGGGCTGGCAGTCCCTGGGGTGAGATGGGGTGCTATCACCTCAGCCTTTGGGAGCTGGCATCAGACTGCTGCCCTTGGTGTTGGAACAGGGTGGCAGTTGTTACTGGCCAGGAGTTAGGAATACCCCTGTGACTACCATGTTATGGGGGCACCACATGCAGGCAGAGAAGTGCTAGTCCCAAGCCTGCTTTCTTTCCCAAACCAGTTACATGGCTTCAGTCAGATTATTTTCCTCACCTAGAAAGTGGGACTCCCTCTCTCAAAGAGTTCCTTAAGAATTAAGACTTCCTGGATCCTGAGAGATAGAGTGAGGTGCCTGCCTTGCACACCACCAATCAGGTTGGATCCTTGGCATCCCATATGGTCCCCCGAACACCTCCAGGAGTGATTCTTGAGTGCAGAACTAGGAGTTAACCTTGAGCAACCCAGGTGTGACTCTCTCTCTCTCTCTTTCTCTCTTTTTCCTTCTCCCTCTCTCCCTCTCCTTCTCCCTTTCTCTCCCTTTCCCTCTCTCTCTCCCTCTCTCTGCTTTCATCTCTCTCCCTCTCCTTCTCCCTCTCTCTCCCCCCTTCTCTCTCTCTCTCTCTCTCTCTCTCTCTCTCTCTCTCTCTCTCACACACACACACACACACACACACACACACACACAGAATTAAGACACCTCATAGGTCCCAGGAGGCAAATGGCTGCTCTAATTCCTAATATACACACTGTGGGCCCAGTGGGATGTGTCAGGACTGTGGGGTGTAGGAAAGCTCCAGATCAGAGTTGTCTCTGAGATTATCTTGGGAGGCCTAAGCTCATGAGGAGCTCATGAGCAGAGAATTGTTATCTGCACAGTGTTGGAGAAATGCAAGTCCTATTTCATACCCTCTGTGGGTCCTGAGAGTTCCCACCTGTCAGGCCAGTGCTGAGTGGGAGCTGCTGAGGGCAAGGGCAGCCAGCTGTGAGCCTTGAGCACTGACACAAGCCAGGGATCCAGGCCTGAGCGTCCCAGAGACCAGCTTCCCTCCAGGTGCTGGGAGCCAGCAGGGGTCACCGAGGAGGAGAGGGCTTGCAACTCCCACCCCAGGGTGGCCCCCACCGCCGGGCGTGGTCACAGAGCCTCTATGAAAGGTCAGGGCTAATGAATTCCTCCCCGCGCTCTGGCCCCGCACAGCCCCTTCCCACACCATGCGCGGCATTTCGGGCCAGCAATGATTCCTGTGGGAGCATGCTGAAATTTATCTTGGCTGTATTTACATAGCAAGACCTTAAAAAGTTGGTCGATAATGTAAACAAGGATAATTATAATATTTCTGGGAGAAGGTTTCACATACCAAAGGAGGGAAAATAAATTCTTTTTTTTTTTTTTTTTTTTAGTACAACCGTTGGTTGCCTGTTTGGTCAAGGAGAGAGTAAAAAACTGCCCTTTACAATAATGACCACTCAGCTGCCATCCAAAGGGTTCTGGGGTGTTTCGGGGGATGAGGAGGAATGTCCTATCTGAGCCACACCCGAATTATAAACTGCCACATAAAGGCAACCAGAGACTCCATGGAGATGCCCATGCTGGGAGTTCACAAATATGGAATGGAACCTGGAAATCTCAGTTGTTGTTGTTGTTGTTTTTGTTGTTGTTGTTGTTGTTAACTATATGGTGCCTTTATTTTTCTAACTGTAATGGTGAACCAACACCCCTCTCATGGGCTTTCCCTTAGGGTAGCTAAGATCTCTGTATGAGCTTCTCACAGGCAGGTCTTACTAGTTCCCTCTCCTTCTGAGCCCTGGGATGAGCACTGGATTTTCTCTAAAGACCAGGCCATCTTCCATATCTGCCTGGGTCCTGAATCCAATCTGGAGACCAATCTGCTGAAGGCTGGCTGAGGGGGCCCAGAGGCTGCCCCCACCCTGTGATCTGGCTCAAGCTAACCCAGTTCTGGCTAGATTATGATCTGGCCTCCTTGCTGTCACCATCATTAGTTATAACAAAAACTAATGAGTTGGTAGCTGTTATTATGTGTGTTCAAACATTTATAAACAGGCCAGAGATCTACCCTGGTCTTTGGGGAATTTTCTTTGATGGCAGGTTTGAAGCTTTTGTAAAAACTGGACAGTTTGGGGAAGACACGATGGTGATGAGGGGCCCCAGGTCTGAGCAAGTTATGCTTTGGGGTGGAGCTGCACAGGGTGGCCAGGCCTCCCAGAGTCAGAGCATTCCAAAATCCTGCTCCCACATCTCCTATTGCCAAAGATACAAGTGTGGTCCCCAGAGTGTGTCTTGGCCCAAGGAGCACAGGACACTCACATGATGACCTCCCCATGGAGAAGATGAGTAATAACACTCCCCAGCTTGCCCAAGACACCATGGAAAAAAGGCGTCCATCATCTTAATGGTACCTCTTAGATGTTCAGCTGATCTGCAGCCTCTTCCTCATGATTCCCCCTGCTCGAAAGCACTCACAGTGAGCTATTCCTGGCATGTCCTGTGGTACAAAAGCATGGTTCATCTTTTCAAGGAGACATGAGGAGGTTGAAAGTCAAAGCCATTGGAACAAACCTTGGCTTTGGAGATGAGTCAAGTGCTGATTATGTAAGCCATCACTCTCCCAGAGAAGAAGTCAGCATGAGAAGTAAAATAGTTTGGGGGGATTTGGCGATAAGGATGAAAAGGGAACAAGATCGATGCAGTACATACCGTCTCTGTGGGGAGAGTTGTGGCTATTGGGCGCCCGCCTGGTGCTATAGCTGTCTCCAGCATTCACTAGGATAACCAAGGTAGGGTGGGGATCCACATTGAAGTACTCTGCCTCTGGGAGGTCTGGGCAAGAATAAGTGTTCAGCTGGGCTTGTCTTTGGAAGACTGTGGTGGGTCCTCCCCTAGGATCCATACACCCCCCCTCTGTCTACAGCAGTGATGGAGAAACTCATGGTTCTCTAAACAGAGGATTGAATTAGACCAGCGCAAGCTTTTGCTTCTCATGTACTGAGTACTTAAGCCCTTGGGCTCAACTTCTCCCTTAGGATATAAAGAGAGGAAATGGAGCAATAGTACAAAGGGAACAGTGATCGCTTTGCATGCAGTCAATCTGGGTTCACTGGGAGGAGTGATTCTTGAGCATAGAGACAGGAACAACCCCTAAGCATCACAGGATGTGACTCAAAAAAAAAAAAACCAAGAACAATAAAGAGAATATATACACAGTATTATATCTACAAAGCATGCTGGAAGCATAGGATGATAACAAAGTCTCTTGGGGAAAGAAGTTTTCAGGTATCTCAGGAGACCTGGTTGGACTGAGACCATATGTCCTTGGGTTAGGATAGCAGAGAATAGTTGATGGGTATAGGTGCTGATACAGCTCAGGGCCTCCTCCCTCTGTTGAATGAAAGGACAGACCCTCAGTTTATAAACCCATTGGTACGCAACTCCAGGGTACAGCCAGCACACTTTATGAATTAGGGAAGTATGGATAAAGGAAGAGTGCTGGTTTTTCACTGTTTGTTTCCAGGGGTGGGAGTGGGGGAAGTCAATAAGAGAGAGAACTTTGTGAATATAAATGCTGCCCTCCTTTCTTACCCAAAGCCTGGTACTGAAGCAGGTGAGAAAAGGGGATTTTGTTTAGGAGCCCCCACCTTTTCCAAATGAAACCACTTACTCTTATTACTTTTTTTTTTTTCATTTTTGGGTCACATCCAACAGTGCTCAGGGGTTACTCCTGGCTCTATGCTCAGAAATTGCTCCTAGCAGGCTCAGGGGACCATATGGGATGCCGGGATTTGAACCACCATCCTCTGCATGCAAGGCAAATGCCTTACCTCCATGCTATCTCTTCACCCCCACTTTTATTACTTTTATATATTGGCATTTTCATTATAATTTTGCATGTACAGGAAATTTTTTTTCGAGGGGATGGGGTTTGGGTCACTCCTGGCAGTGGCACTGAGAAGTTACTCCTGACTCTGCAGTCAGAAATTGCTCCTGTCAGGCACAGGGTACCATTTGTAATGCCAGGAATCAAACTGGGGTCCTTCAGGGTTGGATACATGCAAGGCCAACACCCCACCACTGTGCTATTGCTCTGGCCCCACAGGAGATTCTTTTTATTTTTGGTTTTTGGGTCACACCCGGCGGTGCTCAGGGGTTACTCCTGGCTGTCTGCTCAGAAATAGCTCCTGGCAGGCACGGAAGACCATATGGGACACCGGGATTCGAACCAACCACCTTTGGTCCTGGATCGGCTGCTTGCAAGGCAAACACCGCTGTGCTATCTCTCCGGGCCCTACAGGAGATTCTTTGAGTGAGTTAAAAAACATTGACCAGTGGCTAGGGGAATTTTATGATTATTAAAATGCTTAATTAATTAAATTAATTAAGTAAAATGATTATTAATTTTAGGCCACACCCAACTGTGCCCAAAAGGCTTACTACTGACTCTCTGCTCAGGAAGTGCTCTTGAAGAAATTTGAAGTGTTGGGTATTGATCCCACTTGGCCATGTACAAGGCCAGTGCCCTACCCACTGTACTATCAACTCAGTCTCAGAGCTAAGGAATTTTTTTTTTAGGTCACACCCAGCAGTGCTCAGGAGTTACTCCTGGCTCTGTGGTCAGAAATTGCTTCTGATTGGCTCAAGGAACTATATGGATGCCGGGATTCAAAACACCGTCTGTCCTGGGTCAGCTACATGCAAAGCAAACTCCCTACAGATGTGCTATCTCTCCGGCCCAGAGCTAAGGAATTTATTGCAAATTATTTTCTTGTCTATGCCAGGATCCAGAGACCCATTATCTTGCTGCATGAATAAACATTCCAACACTTACTGGCCCAAGGTAAATAGATATTAATTTCTCTACTGATGTGACTGGGCTCAGCTGGATGGTTTTCACATGTGGCCTATCTGTGATTGCAGGAAGATGGGGGCAAAAGCTGGAATTTCAGGCTCAACTGTGTAGGTCTTCAGCCTAGCTTTCTCAGTGGCATGTTTAGCATCTCAGCTAGGGGTGAAAAGAGATGGGACTGACTGACAGCTCTTGTTACAAAAATTATCCTTTCTAGTGTAGATTTATATCCAGCATGGTCATTTCATAGTGAATAGTTTTCTTACCTGGAGCCTGCCTACCTCCAGAAATGTAAGCAAGATACCTTGGTAAAAAGTCAGTATTTTTAAGCCCCAATCATCCCTTCTGTCACATTCTGCTACTCAAAAGCTGGTGGCCAGGAGGAAAAGCCACATTAAAGGGGGAGGGGCTATGCAAAGTCAATGGATACCTAGAAGCTGAATTCTTTGGTGACTATCAGAGTTCCAGAAGGAAGAGAACATGAGCCCGATCTGATGGAGATGCAAGAATCAGGCCTGTATTTGCTTCCTTCCTTTTGAAAAGATGATAGGGAGATCCTTAATCTGGAAAAAAAGCTTCAAAAGGGGCTGGAAGATTGAACCAAAGAATGTCTAACTCCTAGTTTCTTGCTTCATGTTCCTCTAAAAAGGGGATCAACATTCCTATTTCCTAATCACTAAGAAAAGAAACTGTAATCCCTAATCAGGAGACCAAACTCAAGTCCTGAACACCAGTCCTCTCGGTTGGAAAAGCTGTTCTGTTTCCAAACATGTCTCTAATATACCCCAAAAGGGATTCCAGGCTGAAGGCAAAGTCAACTGGTTTCTCTGACAAGCATCCCACTGGCAAACCCACAGACAGGACCAAGCTCCAGGGAAGGTAGATGAGAGGGCCTAGGAGGTGCTATGTAGTCGTCTTTGGAAGATTCTCAATAGCAGGAGGATTTCCTGCTTTCTGAGATTACTGCTAAGACCCAGACTCTTGTAACAGTAAGTTTCAAACACTGTCCTTTCTCATGAGGCCCAGCTAGAAACATACCCACCTGTTTTGTTTTAGCTGTCTTATTTCCCAGGGAGAGAAGATTATCTCCAACAGGCAGACACAATCAGCACCACGCCAGAGAAGAGTCCCTGTGAATTGTTAGCAGTGTCCAAGGCCCTGTCTTTGGAGGTGTCTTGCCTGCAGGACTTTATGATATCCAAATATCATTCTTTAGGAAGAAAAGATTTGTTGCAGATGAACTGAAGCCATGGAGGTGTTATGTGGATATGGCAGTTTTCATGGGTAGGTGGTTGGAGTCCCCCAAGCCAGGGTGTGGGGTTATTTTTTGCTCATAAACCAGGGGTGGGGCTAGTTTTTGCTAATAAACCAGGGTCTGATGTAGCTGGACTTCTAGCTGCTGCTGGCAGCACAAGTATGTTCAGGGTTTCCACTGATTCCTGGTTTCCCTGAGCTACTTTCCTTCCTACCAGGAGAATGAGAATATCCATGTGCTGTTGTTGCTGTTAACAAACCCAAAGAGAAAGAAGAGGATAGGCAGGAGGCTTCCATAGCCCCATGGAAGCAGCTGCTCCTTTATCCAGGGAGGGGACCGCAGGGAGCCCTTGAACTTGATGTCATTTCTGTCATGCCTAGGGAGAAGCGCAAATGAGCGTGTGCGGGGAAAGAGAAATGCTGAAAAAACAGTTAGCCTCTGTTAATATTTGATAGGCAGCCAAAGCACTTTTGTTCCCAAGCCCAGTGAGCTACCCGTGAAAAAATAAATTGCTTTTCAAGAACATTCATCACAGCAAGTGGCTCATTTTCTTGTCCTCAAACAACCCCAATCCTAGGCCCAATCTCCCATTAAAAACTCTTCAGATGTGGTCAAATAAATAAAGAAACAAAGGGGAGGTTGTGAGGGGGGGGGCAATGTACAATGAGCAGCAGCAACTCAGCTAACATGGGGCCTTTGGGGATCTAGTAAGGTGATTGACACCTACAGTGCCTTCTTCAACAAAGTCTCAGGTTCTTCAGGTGTGGAGAACTTCAGGAATAAGAGTTGGGACCTGCATGAAGTCCTGTTCCTCCAGACTCCTTCTATGTCACCTCCTGGGATAGCCTGGCTTATATCCCAGAGTTGCCCTGTCACTCTGTGTCCTTTCTAGTGTTTATTTCAGGATGGAAATCATGACTGTATCTGTTCCCATCTACTCCCCACTGCCAGGGCAGAAAGGGGCCATTCTAAATTACCATTATGCTCCATGGTACAGAGCAGAACCTCAACAAAGCCCCATGGAATGAGGGAATGAATTAAAAAAAAAATGGCATGCTGAAAGCAACAGGACCATCCATCCAATCCTAGATATTATTTTTCTGAGATGTCTGTTAGCCACAAATTCCACGAGGAAGTGGTGAAACTGAACAGGCTAAGACCAGTTGAGTGTTCTCTGTGGGGGGGAGGTTAGCTACAAGGCTTGAGAGGCAGCTGAAGGTGTAAGAATGCCCTTGACCTTTGATTTCTTGGTGTGACCTTAATTAAGTCTTATTGCCTTCCTCACCTTAGAGTTTGTTCAATGGTATGACTCACTTTGTGTACTTCTGTGGAGAAATACAAAGTAGGGAAATGTCAAAGTAGGGAATGTGGTAGGCTGCATGCTTTGTGTCTTAACCAAATCATTTGTTGGAACTTTGATTCCTACTGTAGTAGGCACTTGGATAGTATTGAGTCTAGATGAAGCCATGGGGTTTAGACTATTATCTGAGTCTAAGATGAAGAGACACCAGCACTCGCACTTGCACTCTCTTCACCCTATGAGAACATGGCAGGAAACACATCATCAACAAGAAGATACAAAAAAAAAAAGGAAATAAACTTTGTCAGGAACTAAATCTGGGGCACCTTCATCTTGGACTTCCCAGCCTATAGAACAGTGAGAAATAGATCTCTTGTTTAAGCCACCCTGTTTCTGTTATTTTGTTATAGAAGCCAGAGGTGACTAAGATAAGGAGTATGCTTGATATGGAAACATAGCAGGCACTTGATATATAAATGGTCATTTTTGCTATTATTTTGACAAATGTAGATTCTCTCAACCCAGTTAAAAAAAATTCAGTAAGATATTTAGAGATTTCTGAGCATCCAGTCCATGACGATACTATAAAATTCCTAAGGTCTGAGACACAGGCAAAGCCTTCCTCGCCTTTTAACTATGTGTGAGAGAGTCTGACAGACAAGTTGGGGCAATAAACTCATTCGTGCTGGTTTAATACAGACTCTTCCTGATCTCTTCCCATACCTTCACTGTCAGTGTTGAGTAGCTTTTCAGAGAGTGGAGAGAAAAATACGATAGGTTGAACACATCAATTAGCAGCAAGAATGATTTAAGAAGGGCTGGGGACATTTCAGTACCACATTTCAGATTTATTCATTCAGCATGTATTTGCTAAGTGTCTACTGGGTGTCACCAGATGTACCAGTGAATATGCATGATTCCTGCCTTTGGTGGAGAGGAGGGCTGTATTAGAGAAATAGACAATGAACAGAAAAAATCACTTAGCACATCCTCCTCAGGTAAGTGCAGGGGAGGAAATACAGATGGCCATGACTGATGGTTGATGGGAAGGAAGAATTCTCCTGTAGGTTTAGGAAGCTGAGGCCTCAAGAAAAGTCCAAGGTGGGAAGCAGGCAGGTGGGGGGAAGGCTGCTTGTGGGAGAGAAGCAGAAAAGAACCCTGAGGGCCTAGATGGAAGGTGCGGAGGATGCAAAAGGGCCTAAGTAGCTGAGGCTATGCTAAGATAGAGATTTTGGAGGTCCCCGCTGGCCACTAGCCAGGACCTTTTCCCTAGGCTTTTAGCTGCCAAGGGAGAGCTGGGAGAGCAGAGCAAGGGGAGGGCTGAGCCTCCTGCTGCCAGCATTCCGGGGTTGCCACAACCCCACAGACAGATCTTTTCTCCTCATCAAAGTCTAGCGGAGCAGAAACCACCAGGTTCCTGTCCATGAGGCCCTTTGGGTGCCTAGCACCTCGGGCTGCTCAGGCCTTACCCTTGTGCCACTGAATGACCCACATAGCATTGGATTTGAGAAATGGATACTGACAAAACTTTGTCTTTTTTTATTAGACAGAAAAGCTTCCTTTTCAGGCCCTACTAAGAATAGCCTAATTTATTCATGCTCTCCCAGGCTGGGAAGCCAGTGAAGGCCTGTGCTTGGCCTGGCGCCCTGCCCAAATGGGCCATGAAAGCCCTGGCCGGGCCAGGAGCCCGGACATGCCTCACCAATATTCAGAGGCCTAGCAGCCCCAGCCCGCTGCCTTCCCATTGGCTTCTGGAGGCCTTCCCGCGTCCTCATTGGCTCCTAGGGCCTCGGCCCCATGGAAGCAAGAACCCTGTTGCCTGGGAGGTGGGGAAGCAGTGGAGGCACCATTTTGGGGATATATTGGACCCGCCCAGGAAATCAGACAACTAAGAAAGTGAAATGCTGACATCCACGCAACACAGAACTAGGCACATGGGTAGTAAGGGGGCAGGAGACTCAAGCTGAGTGAGAATTACTATTTACTGCTATCTCTTGCACTCCAGATCTCCTGATGTCATTTCATTCAGCCCCTACAACCCCACTATATTTTTTTTAACCACCTCTGAACCATAGTTTTCTTTTTATTTAATTTTATTGTAGAGGGCCGGAGTGGTAGCAGAGAGGTAGGGCATTTGCCTTGCACTTGGCTGACCCAGGGCAGACGCTGGTTCCACCCCGGGCATCCCATATGGTCCCCCAAGCCAGGAACGATTTCTAAGAGCAGAGCCAGAAATAATCCCTGAGCGCCGCTGGGTGTGGCCAATAAATAAATAAATAAATAAATAAACAAATAAATTTCATTGTAGTTACTATGCTTTATGTACTGTTCATGGGAGGATATCATGTGTACAATATTCCTTCCAATACCATACCTTTTACCAGTATCGTTTCCCTTCACCATTGTCTCAGATTCGATGACCACTTTATAGACATGAAAAGTGATGCAGAAATATTAAAGAACAGGGGCTGGAGCGAGGGCGCAGCGGTAGGGCATTTTCCTTACATGCGGCTGACCTAGGACTGATCACGGTTCGATTTCCCGGCATCCAATATGGTCCCCCAAGTCAGGAGAGATTTTTGAGCGCATAGCCAGGAGTAACCCCTGGGCGTCACCGTGTGTGTGGCCCCCAAACAAAAACAAACAAAATTATTAAAGAACTTGCCCAAAGTCACATTGTTAGCAAGTTGCAGAATTATGATTTGATGCTATTTTAAGCACTGTCCCACAATGGCAACCAGATAGGTAGGTCAAGTAGGCGGGCAAATCTAAGGAATTAATTGGGCTATAGTGCATTGGGCACATAAGGTACCCTGGTTAGCTAAAGGATATTGGCCACTAAAGATGGCCCTTGACTGCTTTTTGAACATAGGTGGGACAAAGAATGGTGCTGACAGTGAAGAGGCCATAGGACGAAAAACTAACCAGATCTTTAGCATTGCAATAAGATCAGCCACTTGATAACAGCTACCACAAAAGAGTGCTCTGACATAGGCACTAAATCTTTTTACAAACTATTCCCCTAATACTTAACCATAAAATAAAGCAATTCTATAAGGTTGGAGTCATCTTACTTTCACAGAATAGCATAAATAAATAAATAAATAATAAATGCCAGTGAGGAGGAGAGAGAATAATGCACAGACTATTTTCTGTGTAAGGGTTACTTTAGATTGCCTGTGATTATTTAGGTAGGTACTGTTTGTCTTATTTTACAGAGGACCTCAGAACTGAAAAGAGGTATAGTAATGTGCTATAGAAACTTAGGGATTTAGGAATAAGACTACTCAGTTTCACATTCATGTTCTTAATTATCCTGATGCATCTTCAGATCTTGAGCCAGCCTAGTAATAGATGGAGGAAGTAATTACTGAACAACAACAACTCCTCCCATAGTTTTCAATACTGACAATAAGGCCTCATACCCAAAGATAACTTTTCTCTCTACCTTCAACTCATTGCAAATGATCAACACATGACCAATGGCAATTATTTTGTTTGAGTTAAAGATTGCTTGACCTACAAGAGACTCAATATTAAAATCTCACTGTATGGAAGGAAGGCATTAATGCCTTGGCATGATTTAGAAAGAAAAATATTTGTTCTTCAACAAATAGTGTTGGGAAAACTGGACAGAGCCAAAGGCAAAACAATGAAATTGGATCTCTCTTTAATTCCAAACACAAAAATAATTTTAAAATAGATTAGCAATCTCAACATAAGACCAAAAACCATAAAATAGAATGAGAAAAACAGAATGTATTTATTCCATGACATCAGAACTAGATATATCTTTGGAAACATACTTCAATGGCAAGGGAAATGAGAGAAAAAAACAAACAATTGGGACCAAACAAAACAAAACAAAAATTCTGCACTGAAAGTGAAAGTTTCAGCAGAATGGAAAAACAGTTTACTTAATGAGGAAGATTTGCATATCATACATCTGATAAGAATTTAACATCCAGGGACAGAGCTAGGGCATTTGCCTTGTACATGGTCAACCTGAATCTCAGGTACCCCATATAATTTCCCAAGTCTCCCAGGACTGATCCCTAAGTAGAGTCAGCACCAAGTCCTGAGCACTTCCGGGTATAGACCAAAAGGAAAAAAAAATTAAAGTAAAAAAATTTAATATCCAGAATATATAAGGAACTACCTTGTAATTCAACAACAAAGCTAAACAACTAAATTAAATATAGATAGAAGATCTGAATAGATATTTCTGAAAAGAGGTCATACAGATAGTAAATAAGAAAAATGTAAAAGTATTCTTCATCACTTATTATTAGGGGACTAAAAATCAAAACCACAATGAGATACCATCTCCTGTCTGTGAGAAGGGCTAACATCAGAAAGAATTGCAACAAGTGTTGGTGAGAGTAGAGAAAAAGAGACCTGTCTACACTGTTGGTGGGAATATAAATTGGCACAACTATTTTGGAAAACAGTATGGAGCTTCCTCAAAAATCTAAAAATAGTACTGCCATATGATCCAGCCATTCCATTTCTGGTATCTATCCAAAGAATACAAAATCGTTAGCTTGATGTTTTATGCACCCCCTTTTATTTCAGTATTATTTACAATAGCTTCAATAAAAAAGCAACTCAAGTGTCCATCAATAGTTGAATAAAGATGACGTGTTCAGGGGCCAAATTGATAGCACAGTGGTAGGGTGTTTGCCTTGCATGCAGCTGACCTGGGACAGACCTGGGTTTGATCTTTGGCATCCCATATGGTCCCCCCAAGCTTGCCAAGAGAGATTTCTGAGTACAGAGCCAGAAGTAACATATATATACATATATACACATACATATATATAAAAAATATCCAGCTTTTCTTTTTAAAAAATATTCAAATATTTTTTACATTTGTAGTAAAATAGAACTTGAAAGGGCATCTGAAGCAAAATAAATGAAAAGGAAAAGATAAGTATTGAATTATTTTACTCATGCATAAAATATTTTAAAAACATGAGTGGACTAGGGCAGGAGAGATAGCACAGCGGTAGGGCAGTTGCCTTAAGAGCAGCCAATCCAGGACGATAGTGGTTTGAATTTCAGTGTCCCATATGATCCCTGTGCCTATCAGGAGCGATTTCTAAGCACAGAGCCAGGAGTGACTCCTGAGCGCCACCGGGGTATGACCCCCCCCAACAAAACAAAAACTACAATAACAAGTCAAAACAAAACATAAAAATAAAAATATTTATGGACAAAAAATAAAAATAACTTAGTGGACACTTGTAGTTTAAGCATGCACTATTTTAACAACCAGAGCACACACCCTGCTTGCCCTAATCCCTTTACCCTGTCTTCCCTAAACAGAGAAGCACACACCCTGTAGTAATCCTCTCTCACATCCTACCCAATTAGCTGATACAGAGTCCACACCTTACTCTCCCCAATATAAATATCCACTTCTCACCTACTATAAAAGAAGGTACTTTCCCCAAGTGGCTTGGTGGAAGCTTCTTTGTAAGTGCTCCACTTGCCTGAGATCTGGCCTCACCAGTGACTTCTATATCCAGTGACTCTAACTTCACCAGCAATTCTGATCTCACCAGTGACTTCTACATCTTTTGGATCTGACCTTATCAGCCTCATTTACAGACACTGACCAAAAAAAAAAAATTGAGGTTATCAGACTGTGGGAGTGAGGTGAGAGCAAAAGTGGACTGGGGTGTCTAAATAGTGGTACTCCCTAAATTTTTTGACACAAAAACTGACAAGAAAAGTAAGAGAAATATCTGAAAACTCCTATAGAGCTATCCACCTAGCTAAAGCATCTAATGAGTTGTATTATTGTCTCAACTACATTTTTACATCTCTTCAATAAGCATAGTTCCATGGTAAACAACAATAAAAATGAAACAGTCAGAGAAGCTCCACTTTGGGGTAGAGTGTAGAGAAGAGCAGAAAGTATTTTTTGTTTTGTACCAACAAGGGAAAAAAATGCATATGGAAGATGCACTGAATGATCCCCAGCACCAGTAGGAATAGGCTGAACACTGCCAGATGTGGCCCCGAATTAAACTAGTACAACAACTAAAAACAAAAAAAGAAACCAGAAAGATGTTTTCTGTTAAAAAAAAAAGTAGACTTATTGACAAGAGAATAAATAGCAGAGCATCAAACTTGCTTAAGTTTGGTGCCTCAAACCTTGGGATAATATAGAATGATGTAGGCTGGTTTTCAAAATTTTCAGAAATTGGGAGGTAAAGTAAAATCGGGAAAAGAAACCATATTTAAAAAATATTAATATTCTTAAGACCAGATATTTTGCCTACCTATAAAAAAGTTAAGATGAAAATATGCTGGAAAGAATAGAACTTTCAAAATCAAGGGGACAAAGGACTCAAATTCCAGTAAAGAAGAAGAAGAAGAAGAAGAAGAAGAAGAAGAAGGAGGAGGAGGAGGAGGAGGAGGAGGAGGAGGAGGAGGAGGAGAAGAAGAAGAAGAAGAAGAAGAAGAAGAAGAAGAAGAAGAAGAAGAAGAAGAAGAAGAAGAAGGAGGAGGAGGAGAAGGAGGAGGAGGAGGAGGAGGAGAAGAAGAAGAAGATGAAGATGATGATGATGAAGAAGAAAATTACAACAAACTCAGAAGACACAAACTTGAGATGGAAGCTGTTTGAAAG
The DNA here is from genome assembly GCF_024139225.1 of Suncus etruscus. NCBI lineage: Eukaryota > Metazoa > Chordata > Mammalia > Eulipotyphla > Soricidae > Suncus > Suncus etruscus. The sequence goes on along the minus strand of NC_064852.1, from coordinate 64,742,726 downwards.
AGGAGGTGTTGAGACACTTGATGTGTCACACTTTTTTTTTTTCTTTCGGTTTTTGGGCCACACCCGGCGATGCTCAGGAGTTACTCCTGGCTGTCTGCTCAGAAACAGCTCCTGGCAGGCACGGGGGACCATATGGGACACCGGGATTCAAACCAACCACCTTAGGTCATGGATCGGCTGCTTGCAAGGCAAACGCTGCTGTGCTATCTCTCCGGGTCCGATGTGTCACACTTTTAAACCATCCTTAGAACTGAAACCATTTCCAGCCCAGCTCAACTTCTAATTGAATAGAAGTTATTATTATAGAGTAATGCATTATGGGTGAAGACTAATAAATATTATTTCTATGATTCTATTTTATGTAATGTATAAAATTCAGTAAAAATTAGAAGATGCAAAATAGATCAGAAAACATGTTTAATATTCATGAGAAATATACAATTGAAGCAGACTACAAGAGTGTCTCTTATAAGCCCAGGTTGTTGTGACAAAATCTTATAGTCTTCATGGCTTAAACAACATGCATTTATTTCTCATAGTTTTAGAGGGTGAGAAGACAAAGATTGAGGTTATCCTTTTTTTTGAGGGGGGATCACACCCGGCAGCACTCAGGGATTACTCCTGGCTCTACACTCAGAAATTGCTCCTGGCAGGCTCGGGGGACCATATGGGTTGCCAGGATTTGAACCACCGTCCTTCTGCATGCAAGGCAAATGCCTCACCTCCATGCTATCTCTCCAGCCCAAGAGGTTATGTTCTTGATTAGACCATCCTTCCTGGCATATGGGCAGTCATTTCTATGTTCTATATTCTAACCCAGAGAAGAGAGAGAGTGCTCTAATCATTTTCTAGTTTTAAATGAAGACACTATTTATATCATGACCTCATCTAAAAATAGCCTGCCTCCTAATAATATCACTTTGAGGATGAAGACCTTATTATATGGATATTAATAGGATGCATTGAATCCTTAGCTGAGATTATAATAAAAGGATACAAACTCCATTTCTCATGTTTGAGTACTGAAAAAGTTCAAACCCACCACAGTCTTATATATCAATCAGCTCAAAAGAAAATCTAGGTGCTACTCTGTTAGTCTCAAAAAGCAATATGAACCATGCAACACTCTGTCCTTGCATGGGAGCTCCTTACATATGCCCCACCCTTTCAGAAATCCAAATATAGTTTGTTTTCTCTGACCTCTTAGGTAATCTTTTGTACCTGCTTGGGAAGTTTTCAGGTACTCTCCAGAAATCCCCAGAAATAAATTATAACTTGCCAGTAATAAATCTTTTCATATTTTCTTGTTTGTGTCATCAGTCTTGGCATTTGAACTGATTTTTTAGTGGAGGCGTTTATTCCATTGTCACAACACAGATGATGTAGTTATTGGAGTTGTGAAAAAGGGATTTTTAAATTGACTATTATAAATAAAATTTAAGAACATACAAATAAAAAATAAAAATATTTATAGAGAATCAGAATCTATATTAAAATTTAGAATTAATCCTGAGGTAGAAAAATGAATGACTGAGATTATAAAAGGGAAGGGAAACTGGGATTAAAGGCTGGAGGGTCAAGGACTATGATAAATGATATTAATATCTCAATGGTGAGCATCGTTTGGTAAGATTGTAGCCCTAAAACAAGCAGTTGCAGTGTTATAAGTCAACATGAAAGAAGGAAAGAAAGAAAAAAGAAAGGACATGAAGAAAACAATAAAGAATAAGATAATTCAATTAATGAATTCATAGGCAATTTAAATTATACTTAGTAGAATTAGTGATGTCATAGATAAGTTCATAGAAAATACTCCAACTAAAGCAGAGGGAGAAAAACACACTATTATCTTATAAAATACATAGTCATTATATCTAACATATATGCAACTTTGTTTTCAAAAAGAAAAGAGACAAAATGAAGAAACTAATACTTATGAGCAAAAAGACATGGATATTCAAAATCAGGTAAATACTTCAACTCAAAGAGTCACAAAACAGAGTGAATTCCAAAGAAAATTTGAAGAAATTTTCACATAACATAAGCACAAAATAATCAAACTGTAAAAACCAAACACAAGGGGATGATGTTCAAAATAATTAAGAAAAGATAAAAACATTACATTTAAAAGAGTACAAGGAGTTATGGTTGACTTGTGAATTGCAACTATGAAGTACAGAAGACAGTGGAAAAATTGTTTAACAGCAGAAAATTCTTTAGTTAGGGAAAATTTGCTTCTAAAATAAAGTCATTCATGATCCTCTTCTTTTCTTCTTCATGAATAATTCTATCCCAGAGTTATTAGATGGGCCAGAGCAAGGTAGTGCATGTGTAGGATGAGGATGAGGGTGATAGTAGGAAAAGTTGTAGTGACCCAGTGCAAAATCTTATAGCTCAAGCAGATGTAGAGGACATTCGCAAAGAGCTGAAATCAGATGTGGGATCCCAAGTCCCAAGTTGGCAGTCCTTTCTGTATGGGAAGAAGAGGATTCACTTGGGGAGTCAGGGAAGAAGTTGCAAATAAAGAAAAGGATTAATCTATGAGAAACCTTGAAACGTGGTCTTGAAATAAAATGCAATATCAATGGAGTCATGCAAGCATATTTTCATGTAAAATTATAAAACATAATTGGTTATATATCCACAATACATTGTATATGTTTTTGCATATGTTACACTCCTATATGCATACATATTTTCTAACTCTGTTCATATGGAATAAAGACTAGAATGTCCATTGGCAATAGAAATATTTCTCACTTAGATTTTTAGCTTCAAAATATCAATTTCTAATCCAGAGATAGTTAATTGAGCTGGAGAACTTGCTTTGTATGTAGGAGGCCTGAATTTGTTCTATAGCATCACATATTCCCCTACCACAAAGCCAAAAGTGCTCCTGATCACTGCAAGGTATGGTCCCAAAACAAAACAAAGGTTTTTAAGAAAGGAACCTGCAATCTTAGAGAAATAGCCATTTCTAAGAGCAGGACAGAGAAAGTATAAGATGAATCTAGTGCCAAGATAAAAAGAAATTCACAATGAATGATGGGATCTGTCACAGGACAGAAAAGTTGCCTTAAACTCACCTTCATATATACGTTCTGTGGCAATTTAAAAATCAAGGAACAGTGGATAATAGCCATTTACATAAGGTAGAGAAACTATGAATCTATACAAGTGTAAATAGCAGAATAAAAAAGTTTTGTGAAGACAAAAACTATTTACATAGTTGTAAGTTATACCCCCCAAAATCTATTAATAGCCAAGGGAAAAGGATAATTTAGTACCCAGAAAGCTAATAGACATCAGCTTAATGAAATGCTCAACTTAAATAAATCCCATCAAGGCACAATTTGATCTTAACCAACTGAGGTAAGGCCAAGAGAAGAAACTTTGTAATGCTGATAAATTAGATAAATGCATTGAGAAACATCCTATATAGATAGAACATATACATACATATACATATACATAGAACCTGTATACTTTGAAAACATATGGAAGGTTCAAAAAGCTATTTAAAACTAATGAAAACTTGGGGCTGAAGTGGTGGCGCAAGCAGTATGGCATCTGCCTTGTCCAAGCTAGACTAGGATGAAACATGGTTCAATTCCCAGGCGTCCCATATGGTCCCCCAAGCCAGGAGGAGCGATATAGCACATAGTCAGGAGTAACCCCTGAGCATCACAGGGTGTGGCTCCCCCACAAAAAAAAAAAAAAACAACAAAGGAACCCAAACTAATGGAGACTAAAAAGATATAACTTGGGGCTGGAGAGATTGCATGGAGGTAGGGCGTTTGCCTTTCATGCTGAAGGATGGTGGTTCGAATCCCGGCATCCCATATGGTCCCCTGTGCCTGCCAGGGGTAATTTCTGAGCATAGAGCCAGATGTGACCCAAAAACCAAAAAAAAAAAAAATATATATATATATATATATAACTTATGTAAACTAATTTCCTATTCTAAAAGCAATTCCTTTTTCTAAATTAATTATTAGGACAATCTTAAATGGGAATTTGGAGAAAATAGAAATACATCATTATTAACTTTCAAATATTGGAGTTTGTACTATGATTATGGTAGAGGATTTTTTTTAAAATTGTTTTATTTTAGCAATTGTTCATTGCTGGGTTTCAGTCATACAGTGTACACCATCTTTTGCCAGTGCACCCTCTGTCACTGATGTCTCTCATTTTCCTCACAGCCCACATCCCTGCTTGTTCTAGGGCAGGTAGGTAAATTGCTTCTCTCTCTCTCTCTCTCTCTCTCTCTCTCTCTCTCTCTCTCACTGTGGTTTACACTATTAAAGGAGGGGTGCCTTACCTGTTAGTTTTTCTACTTTCAGCTCTGAGGTTTTGCCCAGAGCTATCAGTTCCAACAATCATTGTTCTAGTATATCCTTCTCTACTCTAACTACATTCGCAGTTCCTTGTGACAAGCTTTCTACTCTGGCTGGGCATCTTGACCTTTGTCTCTATTATTACCATACTATCTCTTGTTTTTATTATATGCCACAAATGATTGAGAATATTCTGTCTACCTCTTACCCTCGGGCTCATTTCACTCAACATAAATATAGTAGTACTAGTCTCCATGCCCAACCATGTATAAACAAATTTCATGACTTCATTTTTTTAATGGATGCATAGTATTCTATTGTGTAGATATACCACAGTTTCTTTAGCCACTCTTTTGTTGTTGGACATTAGACACTCTTCTGCTGTTGGGCACCTGAATTGTTTCCAGATTCTGGCTATGTAAATAGTGCTGTGCTGAACATAAGAGTGCAGAGGACATTTTTGTATTGAGTTTTTGTATTCCTGGGGTATATCCCTAGAAGTGGTATTTCTGAGTCATATGGATGCTCAATTTCATTCTTTTTGAGGAATATCCAGTTGTTTTCCAAAAAAGCTGAACCAGCCTGAATTCCCACCAGTAGTGAATGAGAGTACTTTTCTATGCAGCACTAGTTGCTCGTGTTTTTTTGTTTTATTTTGTGCGTGTATGTGTGTGTGTGTGTGTGTGTGTGATGTGTGCTAGTCTCTGTGGTGTGAGATGATATATGATTCCATCTGTGCCTTGTATATCTTAGATATTAACCATTTATCTGATGGGTATTGGGTGAAATGTTTCTCCTCTTTCATGGGTAGCTTTTGTAGAGAATTCTTTATAGAAAACACATATTGAAGTATAGAGGTATGAAGGCTTGATGCTAGGAAAGTACTCTCATGATTCAGGAGGTAGTCTACATATTAGACTTTGTACTTTTCATAATTTTGTGTTTGTTTATATAGCACTACAAGGCAAAAAGCATTTAAATTTCAGAAAAGGCAAAGTAAAAGACATCTTTACATTAATGAAAAATGGAAGAACTTATTGCCAGTAATTCACATGACAAGAATGGGGCAATTGTTCTAAACAGAAACAGAGTTGCAAGAGAGCATTGTCACAATGCTCTGTGACTGTATATGACTGTTTAAGCAATAATATTAAAAATGATTGGTGAAAATAGATCTGTACATCTAGAGAAATAAATATTGAACTTCAGCAGTGTAAGAGAAAATAAATATTCACGTGTATTAGTCATAGATATAGAATCATATCTATAATCATAGCTATTTCATCTTCTATTTTACTTAATTAATTTTCATTAGTTAATATATATAGACTTTCGGGAACACTATATAAGCTGTTTTATGGTTCTCCTATTATTTGTGAAGTTATAAAGGACTAATTTAGCTAATTTCAAAGATAAATGAAACATACACCTTCGAGTTAGGCACTTAAACAAATAGAAATATAATTGAAAATTAACAGAAGATATAAAATAAAAAGAGTAAGAAAGAGAGGATTAAATATTTAAAGAAGAGATGGGATAAATGTTTAAAAAGAAGCAAGATGGTCAATTGAAGTCTTACTCAACACTACTACTAAAAGACAAATATTTTCAATTTGGATTAAAAGACACTTGTCTGGGGCCAGAGTGTAGTGCAGTGGTAGGGTGCTTGCCTTGCATGCAGCTAATCCAGGACAGACCTCAGTTCGATCCCCAGCATACCATATGGTCCCCCAAGCCAGGAATAATTTCTGAGTGCATAGCCAGGAGTAACTCCTGAGCGCAGCCGCATGTGGCCCCAAAACAAAACAAAACAAAAGACACTTGTCTGGAAGATGAAGAGAGAGATAGTATAGTAGGTAAATAACTTACCTTGCACATACTTAATATGAGTTCAATACCTGATACTCCTAAGAGTCCCATAGGCCTGCCAGGAGTGATTCCTGAGTGCAGAATCAGGAGTCAGCCCTAAGCACTGCCAGGTCTGGCCCCAAATAAAAAACAAAAACATTTATCTGGGTTGGAGAGATACCGTATAAGTTAAGGCACTTGGCCTTGTCTGTGGTGGATCCCAGTTTGATTGCTGTCAGTACACATGGCCCTCAAAGCACAGCCAGGAGTGATACTTAAATGAAGAGCCAGGACTAAACCCTGATCATTGCTGGTCATTAAAAAATACTGATCATTAAAAAAAACAAAAACTCATCTGCCATTTATTTAACCACTCTAAATATAGGATATAAAACATAAAAGGTAAAAATATAGTGAAAGTTACATCAGGTAAACACTCATCACAGGCAAAGTTAGAAGTGGTAAAGAAAGTAAAGAGACATTTTGCCTCAATTAAGGGTTTAGTTCTTTATATACTAGAATAAAAAGGCCTCACAATCATAAATTTAAATGCAACTAACAGATCTGTGCAATACAGGAAATAAAAAAATTGACAGAATCAAAGAGACAAATCTGTGAACATAGCTAAAAATTTTTAACAAAAAAAATTTTTTTTTTTTTGGTTTTTGAGTCACACCCGCCTGCACTTAGGGGTTACTCCTGGCAGGCTCGGGGGACCATATGGGATGCTGGGATTCAAGCTGGGGTCCATCCTATGTTGGCCATGTGCAAGGCCTTACCACTGTGCTATCACTCCGGTCCCAACAAATTTCTTTTAATAACTGATATAAAGAGCATTTAGTTAGCCAATAAACATATAAAAACAAATAGTCAGCTTAACTTTATAGACAGTATAGAACACTGTGTTTAATAACTAGAGAATGCATGTTCATTTCCAGTACATATTTACCAAAACAGAACAAGTACTGGACCACAAAACAAGTCTTAACAACAAAGTTCTAAAGGTGAAGTCATGCTGAGAATACGGCCTCTGACTTAAGTGGAATTAAACTAGAAATGAGCAAAAGAATGGTTATTGGAAAACTCCAATGGTTGTGTGGTAAATTGTCTACTTGTAAATAACTCATGGGACAGGGAAGGAATTATGTAAAACATTAAAGAATATTTTAAACTTGATTAAAATAAAAATACTACCTATAAACAGCAGTAATTCACAATAAACTCATAGTTTTTAAATGTCTATAACATACAAGAAAACAGTCTAAAATTGTAATTTAAATCCCCACCTCAAGAAATTAGAAAAAGAATAATAATTCAAGTCCAAGGGAGAAAACTGCAAAGGAAAAAAATAAAAATAAGAACCCAAATCAATAAAATATTTTAAAAAAAAAGAGGTCAGTAAGCAAAGAAAAAAATGGGGTTATTGAAATATAGCAAAAATTATTGAACTCCAAGATAAAGAGGGAAAACAGTGCAATGTTATCAATGGAAAATGTCCTATGAACATTAAAAGAAATGAGCCAGTGAGATAATTTAAGTGGTAGAGTATATGCTTGGCATGTGTAAGACACTATACTTAACCCCGACACTGCATGCCTATCCCATCCCCAACACCATTGTGTTTATCTCTGGTGATCCCCACAACCACCAGGATGGGCACTATAACCATTAAATCAGGGAGAATCATTAAAACACTATTAAGCTACTGTGATAGATATGTAATCCACTTTGGTCAAAATAAAAAGTATTACTATAATAAAAAAAACTGTTAAGCAAATTTAAAAACGTATTAAATTTTGGTGGAGTTAACTTAACATTTTTCCCTTTGATTGCCTATATTTTTGTTGTCAAAGTCAGGAAATTACTGCTAAATTTAATGTCAAGATTTTTTCATTTGTTGTTGGAGAAATAGCTTATAGGGCTCATAATGCATTGTTTGTGTGAGAATCAAGTTCCATTCTGAGCACCAATGGAAGCAAGCACTGAACCAGGACTAGCCCCTAAGTATTGCCCCTTGACCAACAAAAAAGAAATCCCCCTTGTTTCTTGGAAGAATTTTAAAACTTGATTCTCAATTTTAGATCTCTATTGCTTATTAAATTCACATATGATTATGGTGTTGGTGTAGCTCCAACTTCTCTTTGTTGGTTGAAAAGATTCATTTCCCAAATGAGTAATTGTGACACCCTTGTCAAAAGTCAATTGACTATAAATGCGAAGGTTTGTTTTTTGGGTTCTATTCTATTCAGTTGCATTATATGACTTGTCCTAAGACAGCCCTTAATATTTTAATTACTATAGCTTTCTAGTGGTCATAAAAGAGGACATGTGACACACTCAGTCTTATTTTTAGCTTGTGTGTGTGGTGCCAAGGATAGAACCCAGGATCTCACATATCCAAGGCAAGTGCTTTACCACTGAGTCACATTCCCAGCCCAGCCTTATTCTTAAGTATCTAAGGACTCTTCTAATTCCTTATCAGTCTGAAAATCTGATATTGTTCTTTCTTGGTGGGGTAGATGTTGAGAGCTTGTTTGGAGGTTCTAGCAGGAGAGCACAGCTACTTGTCTACCCTCAACCAAAGAATGGTCTGTCTCTATTTGGGGGAAGGCTGTCCTCTTCCACTGAGCATGCAGCTTCAGAAGGGATGCACATGGAGTGGTGAGGAAGGAAGGGGACTCCTGCCTAGCCAGCCAGATCAGCCGAATCAACCCTGGGGAATCAATGGGGTGACAAATGTCACAGACAGATTTCCCTCACATCCAGGGGGAAGATGTTGAAATTTTGGTGGGATTTCATTAAATTCATAGATAACTTTGGATAATTTGTGTAATCTTTGAAAAATATAGACTAGTTCGGGCTATTTATAGCTACCATAAATAACACCTAAATCTGGGTTATTTATGAGTACCATAAATATAACCTAAGTGGAAGAATGCAGATACATTATTCTTGAACAAGTCAAAGAGATTAGGTTTTCCATTGGGGTGGAAGGGTTAAATTGAGAGAGGGAAAAAGGAACTGAGAAGGGGTGCACAAGAGACTTCAATTATACCTGTTAGTGTTTTATGGCTTAAAAAAAATTGGAAGCAAACTTTGTTAAAATTATCACCACTGAGCAGGTGGTAAATGGATGTGTGCTATTTTGCTCTCTACACTTCTCTGTAGTTTTGAAATTTCTCATTATAGAAAAGAGAGAGGGAATGAGTGTCTTTGACAAGCTGGAAGAGCAGACTTAGGTGGGAGGGAGGTGGAAGGGTGGGAGGAGGTGATCAGAGCCCCGAGCTCAGAACTTCAGAGACCAGATGGGGCTGGAGCCTGAGGGTGAGCTGGAGCGAGGCCCCGTGGAGGCTGAGGAGGACTCCTCCTTCCCACGCTGCTGCATGCTACTCTCCTCCTCCTCCAGCATCCTCCCTCCTGTCCATCAGCCCATTCATAGAGCTGAACTGAAACACTATGGGATTTGACCCTATCTGCCTATCTCTTCCTACTGTGTCAGCTACCAGGGCACTGTTGGCCGCAAGATTGCACTGAGCATGTGAGCATAACTTTCCTTTATCTCTGATTGGACAAGCCTTGCAGGAAGACATAGAGCTGTATTTGCCTAGAATTCTGTGAACAGAGAAAAAGCAAACAGAAAAAAGTAGATGCCCATGAAGAATCACTAGGAAGTCTACAAACTAAGAGAAGGGTGGAAGACTTCTTTCTTCTCTCTTCTCCTCACTCATCTCTTCCCACAACGTGGGGGTCCACACTCTGCCTCTGAGGCTCATGGCAAGGTTTTTAGTTGTGAGATTTGCACACAGGCTGGTTTTTCCTGTGCCCACACCCATGCTCCCTGGGACCACACTCCTGGCAGTGATGCCCATACATCCTTAGCAGTGGTTGTGCCTGTGGTTCCTATGCTTACCCACACCCGGCTGATGCCAGAGATTGAATAATGCTCTGCTGCAGGTCAGAAATCCTAAACAGCAGAGCTACTGGGACTTCATCCAGTGCATGTGGAAACCACTGAGGACCAAACTCATGGCCTCGTGCTTAGCCTCTGGATGCCCCTGGTGAAGGATTCTTAGGGCCTCTGGAGCAGTCTTTCAGGACTCTGCCTAATGTGAAAGAAACAGAGAGCATGAAACACAAAACCACTAAATAATGACACCTCAAAGATATTCAGATGCCAATCCGCAAAATCTATAAATACGTTCCTTGCATGACAAAAGAGACCTTGCCAAGGAGATCATCATGGTTTATCCAGATCAGGGGTGCCAGAGCAATGTAATCACAAGGGTTCTTGTGTGTATGTGTGTGTGTGTGTGTGTGTGTGTGTGTGTGTGTGAGAGAGAGAGAGAGAGAGAGAGAGAGAGAGAGAGAGGCTTGTGGCTCAGAGTGAAAGGAGTCTTGCCAAGCAAAGCAGAGGCTGGAATGAAGGACTCTAAGGTGGAAGAACCCCAGGAAGAAAGGCAACTTGCAGAAGAAAGGCTGCCAGGTGATATATGTACATAGCAATTCTTTGATTGTGCCCCCCTGGATTTTTAACCCACTTTGAATTTATCAAAGAACTGTAAGATACTAAATTTGTATACCAAATTGTTGTTGCAAGGATTTGGGGGTCATACGCTTGGGTGAGGTCCTTGGGAGTCACCTATTTTAGTTGCATCTTCTCACTGAGGGACCTGGCTGTGGTTTTTGCACATATTTTGTTGTTGTTATTTGAGGACACCGTATCTGATTATGCTAAGAAATACCTCCAGCAGTTCTGGGGGACCTCATGCAGTGTGAGGAGTTAAACCTGTGGTTTCCCAATTTAAAGCATGTGCTCTAGCCCTCTAGGCCACCCTTGTACCACTTTTAGTTGCAGTGTCCTCCAGGGATCCCATACTGGCAATGGTGGTGTTTGAACATACCTGGCAATGTGCTGAGATGGCACATTCTGTTCAGAAGGGCCCAGACTGCAGAACTTCAGGGACCAGCTCAGCAGACACAGGCACATGGGGATTACAATTTGGGGCTTCACATGAATAATGCAGGTACTTTGCCTTTAAGCTACTCCTTGGTCCCTACATTTGTGTTTGTTTTATAGGGGCTATTGCTAGTGATATTTATGGGTCACTATCAGAGATACTTGGTCCCACAATGCAGGTCTGATTGTACACTGCATGGGCACAGCATTAATGGGGACCATAGGGCCACATACCCTATGGTGCTGGGATAGGGCATGAGGTACCAGGATGAAACTCAAGGCTTCACATATGCCAGACATGTAATTCTACCATCCAAAGCTTTTCCCCAGCTTGAAATTTGTGCTTTTTGAAGCTCTAAACTTGGGATTATTTGTATAGACAGCAATAGGAAAATGAATTATGTGAATTTTCTATGGTATAGTATACTTAAATACTATGGAAGTTGTATCAAAATATAAACTGGGGCTGGGGCTGAGGTTCCATGGTTAAGTTGATAACCGCCTATGCCTGAGACCTGAGTTTGATAATTGAAATCATAAAAGAGAGAGAAAAATCCCTCTTATTTGGTATTTTCAGCCACCCAGCTCTTCAGGGTCTATTCTCTTTTCTTGCAACTGGGTGGGCTTTTGTGACAGCTCTTAGGAAAGAAGTGTTGGGACTTCCAATTCTTGGTCTTAAACAATGGCACAGCTTTTGCTTTGGCTTCTTTCTTGCAGACATGAACTTTGGAGAGCCTGAGGCAGTATGTAAGAAAGTCATTAGCCTGAAGTACCCCGAAACAAACAGCAGGAGGAAATCCAACCGATCCAACTCACCCCATAGAAGGTTCTAGCCCAGCCATGAAGGACAGAATACACCTCAGTCTTCCTGCCTTTGAGTGGCCACCACAGCTCTTGCTGCTGCTGAAGAAGGGAGGGACAGCAATGCCCCCTCAAACCTTGTCCTGATTGCACTTTGGCGGCACCCCCCAGGGGTGTAGTTGAAAGCCGCTAGGCTTTGAAGCGGTTTGTTACACAGTAATCAACAGCCAGAACAAGTGTCAATGATCCACCCACATCACTGAGGAAAAATTCCACCCAATAAAGGCGAAGAAGAGTTCCAGCCAGTTCCTCCTAAGTGCAAACAGATAAACCAAGATTCCAGACAAGTGAGGAAAACGCCAGCATGCAGGAAAGAGATCAAAGTGAAGAAACAAAACAACCCAAGAGACTGTGCAGAGAATAAATTTATGAAAAGAAGCAAACCAACAAAATCCTTAATCCCCCAAATCTGGTATTGATTTTTGAAATAACTTTTGAGGGTGCCACTTCTGGCTATGTGTAGGGGCTATCAGGCCTACACCCAAAGGTGCTGGGGTCATGTAGAGGGACACGAGGAACATAGCAGCAAACCTAGGGTCTGAAACATACAAGGCATGTACCCTCTCACTTGAGCTACATGCCAGCCAAGTTCTCTTTCAAATAATAGAAGAAGCTCTTTCATCCAAACATGAGACTAGAATACCTTAAACGTCCTGGTAGGGCCTGGAGAGATAGCACAGCGGCGTTTGCCTTGCGAGCAGCCGATCCAGGACCAAAGGTGGTTGGTTCGAATCCCGGTGTCCCATATGGTCCCCCGTGCCTGCCAGGAGCTATTTCTGAGCAGACAGCCAGGAGTAACCCCTGAGCACCACCGGGTGTGACCCAAAAACCAAAACAAACAAACAAACAAACAAAAAACGTCCTGAGTAAAACTGCAATGAAAGAGCACACAAAATAAAAAATAAAAGTTTTATTAAAAGATGAGAGAACAATACAAAAAGCACTCAGAAAATTAATGAGGAATTAAAATAAAAAAGCTAGTACAGCAGGTAGGGCATGTATCTATATCTGATCTGGGTCTTCTTTTTTCTTTTTGGTTTTTGGGCCACACCCGGTGTCACTCAGGGGTTACTCCTGGCTATGAGCTCAGAAATCACTCTTGGCTTGGGGGACCATATGGAACGTTGGGGGAATCGAACTGTGATCCATCCTAGGTCAGCTACATGCAAGGTAAATGCCCCTTTGCTGTGTCACCACTCCTGCACTTAATCTGGGTCTTATCTATAGTACCACATAAGGTGCCCCAAACACAAACAGGAGTGATCCCTGGCAAAGAGCCAGGAGTGAGGCTTGAGCATCCAGAGAGGTGTCTCAAGGGGTAGAATGTGAATATTGTAACTGCAAGATTCTGAATTCTATTCCCTACACTAAAGCCCCCCTCAAACCCCAACAGTGTTCACAACAATTTGCCTTGTAATAATTTAAAATTTTGTTTTTAAAAGAGGCCTGGGAAGACAATCCTGTAATCAGGGATTATGGAGACCTGAGTTTGAACTCCAGCACCATATTCCCCCAGTATGACCAGATATGACCTTGAAGAGCCCCAAGCATGCTGGGGTAGCCCGGGTGATTGCAGGACTCAAGCATTTCAATAGATTGAATTCTGAGACTTTTGGTCATCCAACCAATCCAGTTGGTGAGAATCTCCAGGAGTGTCTCCAGCCACCCTGAGCATCATTGGGAAGGTTTACGTTATCCCACCAGCAACATCATTAAAAAATATATATCATAACAAAGACAATGAGGACTGGAAGAGGTCCAAAATGTAAATTTAAGGAAGTACAGGAGAGAAAATAGAGAAAAGATGAGAAAATGGTTGATGAATACATTCAAGAGAACCCACCCAAACAGAAAATGAATTTCCAGATTAAATATCCCTTTAGGGGTTCACCACAATGGAAAATATAACCTCCCAACTCAGGCCATTGTACAATTCCAGAACACTAAAGAGATGGTGCCCAGCTTGTAGAGGCTGGTGGGGTGGGACACAATGAAAGGTGGGTCTGGGGTGGACAAAGAATCAGGGATTAGAACTGCTTTGAACTTTAAACACTAGAGCAGGGGTCCTCAAACTTTTTAAACAGGGGGCCAGTTCACTGTCCTTCAGACTGTTGGAGGGCCAGATTATAGTAAAAACAAAAATTATGAACAAATTTCTATGCACACTGCATATATCTTATTTAGAAATGAAGAAACAAAATGGGAATAAATACAATATGTGGCCCGAGGGCCGTAGTTTGAAGACCCCTGCACTAGAGAGTTATCAGCTTCACCTTAGAACAAAGCTGTCAAAAATGTGAAGAAAACGGCTTTCCACCGACATTGGTTCTTGTGGTTCTCATAACAAATGACTTCAGGACACATTGGCTTAACACAGTACACATGCTTTATGTCACAGTTTCTGAGGGTCAGGAATTCAGGAGCAGCTTAGCTGGTGGTTCTGGCATGGGATTTCAGGAGACTTCACCCAGCTGTGGAAGAGTTGTTGTCATCTCAGGCTCAGCTGGAGCTGAAGAATTCGCTTCCAAGTTCACTCATGTGGTTGTTGGCAGCATACTGCATTTCCTAGCCACAAAGGTCTCTCCATGGGGCTTCTCATGATGTGGTTTCTCTGGGAGGGAGCAATCCAACAGATCGGGAGAGCCCAAGACAGTCTGTCATAATCTCCTCTCAGCAGTGATATTCCATCATTTCTGCCATATCCTGTTAGTCACACAGACTAACAGTGTGGGAGGATATTACACAAGGGCCTAAATACCAGAAGGTGGGGACAACTGGGGGCCATCTGAGAGGCTTCCCCCAACCCCCATTAACCAACAGTTCTTTTATAGCCAGTCAAAAAGCAGCAATATGGGTGCAGGTATACTACAGGTATTTAAGATATGCAAGATATCAAATCTTAACTTCTCAAATACCCTTTTCTCAAAGGCTACTTGAGGACAGGCTCCACAGAAACAAAGAAGTCAATCAAAATGCAAGAAAGACAGTCCAGGAAAGTGGTGAAAGGAATCCTTATCATCATGTCGGAGGAAAATGGAGGGTGGTAGTTGCTTTGGGCACATTATAGGAAGATACTACAGGAGTTTTGAACTAAACTCCAGTAAATTTTCACAGAATTTCTTCTCTATCTTCAGCATGTGTTAGGCAGCTGTAAAAAGATCTTGCTTCTTAAGGCCAGGGATATGGTTCAGTGGTAGAGCACATGCTTCAAATGTGCAAGGCCCTGCCTGTCTCTGGGACACAAGTGACTTACCTTAGAAGAACTCAGATTTGAAAATGTTGTTGGAGGAAGTGAGTTATCTTACTTTGCACATCAATCTCTAGAGGAAATTCTTCTTGAGAAAAGTTCCTGTTGGTCCAGATCTTTCTACAAGGCTCCAGGGTTGCCCAAATACATTGAGTTTCAATGTCCAGATTGGTGTGAGCCAGGAATTTCTTTAAACAAAAATGACCACCTAACTTAAGGAAACAAGAAGCTCAAGAGACTCAGATGTTTGGAGGGGTTTCTGAATGAAGGCCTGAATAAATCATTGGCAATTTACTTTCAATGAATCCTTTATAGCCCATCCCAAAGATGCTTTTTGGGAAGCTCTTTCAGAATCATAAACAAAAGTGATGTTTCCTGTGGCCTCAGATGTGCTAGAGCTAGGCATTTCATCATTTTGAACTCTATATGCCCCAAACCTTTGTTGATTTCTTGATCCTGAAAGACGATGATTCTGAACTGTTTACCTGAGAGCTTGGCAGCCTGTCCCTCACAAAGACTCAGATTTTTCAGGCTTTCTTCTTTTTGAGGTTGGGGAACTATTTTTTCATAATCCAGTTGTTCATTGGTGGAAAAAATAAGAAATCTTCTGAGGACAGTTAGAAAACATTGGGTGGTTGTATTCAGATCTTCCTGAATAGTTCAAATGTCCACCAGTGGTGAAATTGGTGTGTAGGCATACCATAAAATAATGGACAAGTCTAAGAACTAATGGCAAAGCATAGTTCAATGGTTCCAGTAAATTAAAAACATTGATCATATATGTATGATTTCATCTAGGTACAGTCAAAAAGCTGTCAAAACCAAACTATAATTCTCAATGCTTAGATATGTCAGTTTTTTAAATAATTTTTATTGTGATCAATGTGAATTACAAGTCTTTCACAGTAATATTTAAAGTACATAGTGACATTAAATCAGGGGTATGCCCACCACCAGTGTTGTCCTCCCTCCAACCCTGTTCCCATCATCCCCTTTCTTTGCCTCCTGAACTGCTACCATAACTGGTTCCCTCTGTGAATAGCTTGTTGAAGATTGAATATCGATTCTGTTGTCGTTGACTTTGGATTTGGTGTTTAAGTCTGATCTTTTTTTATTTCTACTCAATGTTCATATGATTGTTTGATTCTGGTACCATTCATTATTTTTTTCCTCAATTTTTGAGGTAGAATAAGATGATTCCATTTATGTGATTCTGTTTGAAAAGAAAAGAAAAGAAAAAAATAAAAATAGAAAATAATCAAAAACAAAATATAAACAACTAAACCAACAAACAAAAAACTGGGAGGAGTTCATCTACAGGATATAAATATCAATTTAAAAAGAAGAAAGGGGAAAAATGAAGAAAATCATACCCCAAAAAGGCAAAAAAAAAAAACCCACAAAACAACAAAACACACAAAAAACACACACACAAAATTAACAACAACAATAACCAAATAGACAAAACACAAAAATAAACAAAAATCAACCAAAAGACCCAAACCAGCAACTACAAAAAAAAGCACCACAGCAACAAATACAACAACCAAACAATATCCAAAAGACCAAAAGAAAGAAGAAAAAAAAAGGAAAGAAAGAAAAGGAAAAAGAAAAGAGGGCTGGTGTGGCATTTTTTTTTTGTTTTGTTTTTGTTTTGTTTTGTTTTGTTTGCATAGACACAGTAAATATTGGGGAAATTAGAAAGGGAAGTCCCTTGGCCTAAAAGATACAGGGTTTCTCGGCCCTTGCAGCATACTGTCATGGGAATAACTACAGGCTCTGTACAAGCTCCTTTTCACACCCCAAAGAAGTTTTTAGTACCAGGAAACTTTCTGCTCAGTTGTGGCTGATAGAATAAGGCCTCTAACTAGAGAGCTTGTATTTCCCCAAGTCATAGGATGAAGCCTAGGATAGCGTCTTTCATTATGGTTCTAGCAGTTCTGTTCCATCACTGTTGTTATAATCAGCGTTCTGTAATTGGTGGTCTTGGTTCTTGCACAGATCCTAGGACGAGTCCTTCATTGTGTTTCCAGAAAATCTGCTCTGTCACAGTTGTCAAAGTCAGACCTCTGGAATTAGAGATCCTGGTTATTGTACAAATCCTAGGCCAAAGCCTAGGCTAGGGTCTTTCTTATTGTTCTCAGGATAAGTTCTGCCCAGTCATGATGGTCAGGGTCAGTCTTCTGTAGTTAGCAATCTTAGTTTTTGCTAGACATATCAGTTTTTATAGATAGACAAGTCTAAGTTTCAATTCAAGTCAGCTTCTGGGGAAACACAGAATGAGCACAGGAAGGGCTTTGGGGAGCTAGTATCTTCCAGTTCTCAAAACTTAGACTATAGTTTAGCACACTATTAATTTTAGATGGTTTATGTTTATGCATATTTTATAGAGATTATTTCAAAATACAAGGGCTAAAATTTTAAGTTCCTAAATTTAAGATAGTTACCAAGTCTGATGAAAACATTTTTAGGGATTGATCCTAGAATGCTGCTTGTTTGGAGAGTTGATGGGAATGCATGTTGGGGTTATGGAAGTTGGAGTTGTTTTGTAGAGTGATTAGACTTGTTCCTCACTCTACTCTTTGTCTTCTCATTCAGCATCTTTTCATCTCCCACCCTACTCTCTACCACACAAAGTGACTGTGTCCCCTCAATGCTCACCCCCATGCAGCACCTAGCCTTTCACCAATCCCCAAAGCTGGAAAATGTTTCCAAGTTACCACTCATGAAAAAGAGTATCAAATTGACCCATCAAATTGGGCAGCAGCATCTTAGCCATCCAGGAAAGCTGCTTTGGCTTGAGCCTTCCCTGGTCTAGTCATGTAGGGCTCAAGAAGGTAGAAGAGGAGAGGCTGATGGTCAAGCCTCATGACTGGAGCGGGTGAGGCTGAAGAGTTTCTTTCCAGAGAGGATGAGCAGAAAGGACACGATATGGCCGATATGGCGGAGGGTCCATCGAGGATAGGATGGTGTGGCTGGGATCATCAGTAGGGGGTGAAGGGAAGCAAGTGATATCAGAACTCAAAAGAAGAGGTCTAACTAGATCCAAAGAGAACAGGAACTGGTCTTGATTGCCCTACCTGGGACTCATAAGGCCCTTCCATCCTGTTTTTCTCACCATGCCATAGACCTGGATCCCTCTCTAGGTCGGTGTGCACAAGAAAACCAGATCTAATTTTTTTAAATATAATTTTTATTTTGATCGTAGTGGCTTACATATTGTTGACAATAATATTATAGGTACATATTTACATAAAATCAGGGGGGTTCCCATCACCGATTTGCCCTCCCTACACCTCCGTGTTCAACCTACCTCCCAAATCCTCCTCTTTCACCCCCGGGGCTGTGTGACTATGTGGTCCCCTCTGTACCTAGCTTACTACTTAGTAGTCTTGGTCTTGGTGCCTCCCTTATTTCCCCTCTAACTGGGAGGCAGGACTAGATAGTTCAAGTTATGTGGTTTTATTTGAAGAAAAGTAATAAACTGGGGTAAAAGTCTAAAACGCTGAAAATGGGTGGAAAGAGGCTCTCATCGTCGTTTGAGAGACGAAGGAGAAAAAGAAGGTGAAACCCCAACAGTACAAAAAGAAGTGTCAAATATCCAGTGAGCACTCCAGTGATAACGATAGGCACCACAAAAAAGCCATGGTCTTGAGTTAAAAAACATGGCAGAGCACATAAAAAAAGAAAAGAAAAGAAGAAAAAAAATAAAAAATATAAATATAAATGGGGACAACAACTTCAATAATCACACCAAAACAAAGAAATTGACAAAAAAGTAGATAGGTAAATAAAAATAAAAAATAATAATAAATGAAGAAAAATATATATAAAAAATAAAAAATGTTTTGTGCTTTTTGCCTTTTTTTTCCATCCTGCACTGGCACAGTAAATATTGGGGTCATTCGAAAAAGAATTCACTTGGTCTAAGCGCTATGGGGTTTCTCCCCCCTTGGAGTATATTGTCACTGCATTAACTATAGACTCCAGTCAGGTTCATTTACTCTCCTAGTGGTGCTTTCGTGGGGTTTGGAAGACTTCTGCTCCGTCCTGGGTGATGAAAGATACAGATGAAGACCTCTGTATCTAGAGATCTCAGTATCTGCACAGGTCCAGGAGTGGGACTTATGATGAAGTCTTTCTTTGTGGTTCTAGAAGTTCTGTTCCCTCAGTGTCATTTTAATCCATCTTCTGTGGTTGGTGGTGTTGGTCTTTGCACTGATCCTAGGATGGAACCTAGGATAGTGTCTTTCATTGTGTTTCCAGAAGCCCCATTCCATTGTGATTGTCTCTGCCAGACCTTTGGAAATGGGGATCATGGTTATTGTGCGGGTCATAGTTCAAACCCTAGACTAGGGCTTTTTTATTGGTCTCAAGATATATTCAGTCCGGTCATGGTTCTAGCCATCTGTCATCTGTAAATCGCGCAGATCTCATTTTTTGTGGGTGCCAGTAAAGCTCTCTAGAGGCCAAGCCCCTGCTCCCTACTTGCAAGAACACATTACAGGTTATCAAATATTGACATCTTCCCAATAAATGTCCTTTTATTTATGAAATATTTTTCTCTTTCTCTTGCCAACCTCCCACCACCCCTTCTGGGGAGCTACGAATAGAAGGGATCTCTCCAAACTTCTCCACCTTCTCTGTTGAGTCTTTATTACTCGAGACCTTCTTTGCAATCTTGCATGCATATCCTGCTATGCTTCCATGTGCAGCTCTCTGCTTCTTCAGAGGGCCAGAAACCTCCTGAGAAAGGTTGGTGACAGCAGCAGCAATGGTGGTCACCATGGCTGAGTTCCTGCTTCCACACTGAACTGGGTTTTATAGCTACAGATTCTTGCCAAGAAGCAACTTCCTTTCCCAATTTTGAAGATTAGGTTTAAGGGATTCAAGCAATTGCCTTAATGTTCACCAGCTGGGGCCAGCGTGGTAGCACAGTGGTAGGGTGTTTGCCTTGCATGTGGCTGATCCAGGATGAATGCAAGTTTGATCCCTGGCATTCCACATGGTCCCCCGAGCCAGGAGCAATTTCTGAGCACAGAGCCAGGAGTAACCCCTGAGTGTCACTGGTGTGGCCCAAAACAAACAAACAAGAAAAAAAACAACCAAAAAACAAACAATAAAAGTTTAGCAGATGATTGGTGGCAGAGTCTGAATTAACCCTGTTTCAGCCCAGTTTTAAGGGCCTGATTTTGTGTATTCTGTGAACATCAGAAGCATATTTGGTGCTTCTCCCCTTAATTCAAGACCTAATTGTATCATCATTTTTCTACAGAGAAGAAAACTAAAAATCATATAAATTGAATGTCAAATATAACACCTAGTTTTAAGACTCTGGTTTTAAGCCTGTGCCCTAGCATTATCTTCTCCCTGACTTTTCTGTTCTCCTAGGAACAAGGACTTCCCTAGATTTGGCTTTTCTTGCTTTTCATGCTACCTGACCTAAAGTGAGCAAATTGTCATCTTAGATCCATAAGCAGTGGGTGGGTCATTTGGTCTATTTATCTCTTCATATCCATCAATCTGTTCTATTATTCATCCATCTATTTACTTATCCATACATAATTCCATCCATTCATTAGTCCATCCACATCCACCCTTTTATTCAACTATCTCTATTCATTTCTCCATTTACCTGTTCTAGCAGCCATCCATTAACCATCCATCCATTCATCATCTATCCAAACATCCATACATATACGTATCCATGCATCCATCCACTTATCCACTCACCATTATATCTACAGATTCATCTACCTATCCAACCACATATCTCTCACCCATCTAACTCCCTCATATATCATAGATTAAAAAAATCATCAAATATTCTCAAATCAGGGAGAAGTTTTTTTCTTGAGTATTTAAAAATGTACTCACCAGGAGTGGATCCTAAGCACAGGCTAGGAGTAAACCCCAAATAGTGAGATGTAGCTTCAAAAATCAATTAATTAAAAAATTTGAATGATATACTTTCATACTGATGCTTATCTAAAAATATCATATCTAATTGCTGTGAGACCATCAGGAATGTCACCAGAGTTGGGTATATATTTCTTTCCAATCTTTAGAGCTAGTGCCCAGCAGCAACATTGATAGTGATGGGAGATTGCAGAAAGAGGTAGCCTGAAGTATATGAGGGCATAGAGTATGACCCAAACTTCTTGAGAGTTCAGGGAGACAATAAAAATAAAACTGAGTCGTGAAGTAATAGAACTGAAGACCCTTGTCCATAACCAGGAGCTTTCACAGGCTGTTGATAGTGATTTTCTATCTACGACTCACATTTCCCACATCTTAAAGTTCTAATCCTGGGGCAGCAAAACCAATGGGTCACACAGGGTGGGCCATAAGACTATATGCTTAGATAGAATCAGTTTGTGAGGAAACTCAAGAGTGGTGGCTGGGTTTCTAGAACATCTGATTTGCTACGGGTCTGACTCAATGAAGGCTGTTACTAGCAACAACCACCTTAGCCTCGGTGCTTGGAGCTGGGCAACCACCACTAATCCTCTAACTACCCTGCAAGTGAAACAGTGGTTTAGGAAGGTCAGCTAAGCTGCTCAAAGTCACCCAGAATTCCACCCATCTGTTCTCTGTAAGTGGCTGTCTCCTCCTCCTCTCGATGAGAAGCAAAAACTTTGGCCCCACCTTCCTATTTGCCAGTCTGCCAGGCAACCCAAGTCACAATTAGGTAATTAAGTCTTCGAGTCAACACTGGAGAAGTCCGACCTGTTTTTTGCTTCATTTCAGGAAAACAAAGTCCCATGAGCTTTCCAGTAAGTTCAGTTTCTGGCTCTGTAGTGAGTAAACAGTGACAAGAGATTCTGGTCCTGTCCCCAGCAGTGCCACCCCCTCCTGTCTGGATCTTTCAGCACAGCACTCACCTAAGCAGCAAGGTCTTTGTTCTACAAGGGTTTCAGCCTGTTCCCTGGTTGGATGAAGGTGGCCTGCTCTATGGGGTCTTTTTGCTTTGCAAGAGTTCACAGGCCATAACATTAGATTGTTTAGAAATGGTGTCAGCTGTGGTATTTGTAAGCTTTCAGGTCAAATTCTGCTCTTCCTTCCAGGTCAGGCAGGAAGGGTGACTTAGTGTGTTTCTGTATCCTCACTGAGCAGCTCAATGATGAACAGAGTCAAACTCCAGAGAATTTCTGGGAAATATCACACACAAAGTACCATGATGTATGTGTGGTGTGCATGTGTGTGTCAGAGGGTTGAGGTTCATGGAAACCCCTCCAGGGGAAAAACTCATTAGACAGAGTGAGTGAGCCTTTATTTTGAAAGGGACTTGACTTTCTCACTAGGGCACTAGATGTTTTTGGACCTCTGTTCCTCTAGCTGGGAACAAGGGGATAGAATGGCTAGAAAGCATTTTTGCATTTTTGTATATCAAATGTCATATATGTATTAGCTACTGTAGAATCATTGGATCATTGAGTTACAGGATATATATATACATATACATACATATGTATATATATTTAGAGAGAGAGAGAGAGAAGACAAACAGTATCACCGCCTACTCCAATGTTGGGGCTGCCTCAACTTCCTAACCTCTGACAGAGTTTGATGGACAGGTGTCAGAAAAGAAATCACAGGGGTATGCTGAGTCACCAGACACACAGTGGTGACCCCACAGAATGGGGTATAACCTGTGCCTGTTCTTCTGTACCCCTTGCTGATGGGGGAAGCAGCAGGAACTAAAGCTTCCCTCTAAAACAGTCTTCCCCAAATAGATCAATAGGGACCCAAGATATTGGGGAGAAACAGTACTCTTTTTTGTTTTTAATTTTTATTGAAACCATTGTGATTTACAATGTTCTTAATAGCTGGGTTTCAGACATACAATATTTCAGGTCCAATATGACCACCAATGTCAACCTTCCACCACCAATATTCCCAGAGTACATCCCATGACACCATCCCTGCCCCCCATCCTGCCAGTATAACAGGCCATTTTAAGTTGTGATTGCTAAAGTTTGGTTCTCATGATTTCTTTGCTGTTGACTCTGGCTTGTATATTTAGTTCTGTTCTTTCTGTTTGTCTTTGTTTTGGGGCCACACTTGCAGCTCTCAGGAGTTACCCCTGGATCTGCACTCAGAAATTACTCCTGGCAAGCTTGGGAGACTATCTGGGATGCTGGGGATTGGACCCAGGTCAGCTGCATGCAAGGCAAATGCCCTACCTACTGCGCTATAGTTCTGGCCCCAGTTCTTTTCTTTCTCTTTCTTTCTTTCTTTCTTTCTTTCTTTCTTTCTTTCTTTCTTTCTTTCTTTCTTTCTTTCTTTCTTTCTTTCTTTCTTCTTTCTTTCTTTCTTTCTTTCTTTCTTTCTTTCTTCTCTTTCTTCTTCTTTCTTTCTTTCTTTCTTCTTTCTTTCTTTCTTTCTTTCTTTCTTTCTTTCTTTCTTTCTTTCTTTCTTTCTTTCTTTCTTTTTTTTTTTGTGGTTTTTGGGTCACACCCGGCAGTGCTCAGGGGTTACTCCTGGCTCCATGCTCAGAAATTGCTCCTGGCAGGCACGGGGGACCATATGGGACGCCGGGATTTTGAACCGATGACCTTCTGCATGAAAGGCAAACGCCTTACCTCCATGCTATCGCTCCGGCCCCCAGTTCTTTTCTTTCTTAACATGACCAATGCACCTGAGACCTGTTGGACCCTGTCCCCAATCCTTTCATATTTGTGTGGAGAAGTTGTACTCTTGGGTGAATTGTGGAAGACTGAGTGATTTTTTTTTTCTAGAAAAGGTATTGTAGTGGCCAGAGAAATAGTACAGTGGGTAGGGTATTTGCCTGTGACACAGATAACCTGGGTTCAAATCCCAGCACTGCATATGTTTCCTGTGCCCTTCCAGGAGTGATTCCTGAGTGCAGAGCCAGGAGTAACCCCTGAGCACTGCTGGGTGTGGCCCCCAAACACACACACACACTAAATAAATAAATAAATAAATAAATAAAATAAAAAGGGAAGTGGACTCAATCAGTTTGGGATCCTCTGGTCTAAACATAGGTATGCACCATGTTAGGAAGGCAGGACATTTGTGGCTGTAATAGGTGAGTCCAAGTACAGATGAAATAGGACTGCAGAGGCCTAGCAGACACTGGCAACACTTTCACTTTATAGTGCAGGAAGTTACCCATGACTGATAGAAAGGCCTCTAATCCAGCTCCTGCCAGATTCTGCTGCACAAAGCTCCAAAGAACGAATGGTCCAAGCAGGGGGACATGACAACCATGCCTGAATGTGTATGTCTCTGTGTGAACATGTGGTGGTGGTTGTGAGAGAGACTACTTTCTTACATATGGGCTGAGGTCTGTGGGAGTCAGCAGAATGTGCATGCTCACTGTCTGGGGTTGCTTCTGCAAGGCGATGAGTACAGAGGCCATGAGCAGGGAGCACACCCCAGGGTGAAGAGTCACAGGAATGAGACCTCAGCATGGTTCTGAGAAACGATGTGGGTGAGAAGCATCATTAGAAAAAACAGAGGGAAGGCCCGGCTTGCAGGAACAAGACCACATGGGCTGAGGGAGCTGAACCCGAGACTTCAGTGTGGGGAGAGGGACTGAAGGACTGGGAGGGAGCTGAGGGGCCTTGGGATGGTGGCAGATATGAAAATGCTTAGATCCTAGTGTGGGGATTCTGGTCTGGGTTTCCATTTGTTTGCGTTCCCCTCATCCTTTTCTCCTCCTGGTCCCTCTTGCATGAATTCCTTCACGCCTGACAGCAGAAGGGCGTCCTGTTCCGAGAAACGTGGGCGGGGGTGGCATTGACTGTTTGTTTTCTCCATGCAGGCGGCTGGCCCTGTGTTTACCTCCCCCTCTGTCTAGGAAGGGAGGTGACTATAGTGACCCATGAGGCAGCTGATCTATGGGGTGCTGTGTTGACTCCTAGTTCATGCGCCTTGGCTGGACATGAGGGCCTGACAAACCCTCCCTGGATGTAGAAAAGTACTGTGCTACCAGATGGGGAAGGCCTATGGTGGGGACTTAATCAGGGTCAGAAACCATGACGAGTTTTCTGCCACTTGGGGCCAGATGATTCTTGAGAATAGAGCCAGGAGTAACCCCTAAACATTGCTGGCATGGTTCCAAAACAAATTAAAAAAAAAAAAAAGAGTTTTCTATCACAGGGAAAGTAGCTGTGTGATCTTGGCCTACTCACTTACCCTCTCTGTGACCCTAAATCTTCACTGGTAAGGAAATAACATCTCCTTATAGGGTTGTTTAAAGATAGCAGGAACTAATATTTAATTTCCTTATTACTATTTAGGTCAGGGTCCTGGAGAAACCAGAGAAATTGTCCTCCATATGGTTTGATGATGGAATCCAGGGAAGGCTGGGACAAGTAGAAATTTGGTAGGCCCAGGGATCAGGCCTGGTGAAGACACCAAAGATTGAAGTTGTGAAGAGGGTAAGTTCCAGAAATGGTGAAGTGGAAAGGTCAAAGCCAGAGAAGTAGTAGCAAGTGGGCTGGACCAGAGCAGCAGGAGAAGTAGGTTGGTTTCATGCAGACAAGCAGGCCCTGGCTGGGGCAAGGACTCTGCTTCCACTTGTACCAGCCAGTGCTCAGTACCATATTCATGAACCAGTGCTCTCCCTCCTGCATGCTCTGAGACAGGAAGTTCTTCAATGCTGCCAAACAGTTCTCATCTGATTCTCAACTGGGTCTCTGCACAGGAGACCAGTCACCAAGAAGTTTGTCAGACAAATCAATGACTCAAATGCTTGGTCTCCAAGCTCCTTGAATGCTCTGCTTATGCAATGCTCTCCATCAATTGACACCACCCCTCTAACTATTACCTCTTTAGAACTCAAATACCCTGGGCTTGAGGGCTTCTGAGATGGCACATGTCTCTTTGTGACTCCACCCTTTTCTCTGCCCTTCCTTCTCAACCTGCACATGGTCTAGGCTGGTCTTTGGTTCACCATGTGAGAACCCTAAAGGAAGAGGATGTATGGACCCCTGAATCATGCAGAGCTGATGAGAAGCCTGTGGTACTATGGACTCTTTTTTTTTTTTTTTTTTTTTTGGTTTTTCAGCCACACCTGGTGACACTTAGGAGTTACTCTTGGCTATGCACGCACTCAAAAATCACAAAAATCACTCCTGGTTTAGGGGACTATATGGGATGCCTGGTTATAGAATCATGGTTCATCCTAGGCTAGCACTTGCAAGGCAGACGCCTTAGGGCTTGCACCACCGCTCCAGCCCCTGCCATGGACCCTTCTCAGGTACACTTCTACAGCTCCATTCTGTGAAAAGCTTAAGGCCTAGAAGTTCTAGGAGGTGTTGTAAACCATGTGCCAGCTCTTTCAGCAGACAAACAGACCAGCATCACTGTGCTCAAAGGCTGGGTCAAACTGTGTCCCCTGTGCTAAGTGCAGGTGGTGACAGAATGGGTTCTGGAGCTTGACACTGACAACTGGGGTTTAACTCTCAAAGGTACACAGTTTCAACCTGGGAAAATGCCAAAGAGTGTGCCAGGGGACTGGAGAGATAGTACAGTGGGTAGGTAGGGTGTTTGCTATACACATGGCTAACCCAGGTTCACTCCCTGGTACCCCATATGGGAAAGCTGAAGCTTCTCTTGGCTTATGTTCTTACCTCTGATAGACACATTGGGACAATGGATGCTGGGTAGATGTAGGACTGGGCTCTGGAATCTGTGGTTGTTCTTGGAGTGGATGCCATCCTGGAACTATGAATGAGTCTTTTTCTATCATCTCCACATGTCTGTGGAGTCCAGGTCTCTGCTGATGCTCAGGGGAATCTGGCACCCCTCTACTTGCCATATAGAGGCCCCCTTACTTAGGGCTATGGGAAGTAGTATCCCCATTCCCAGGGAAGGTGATGTCTCAGATCACCTACAGGGGCCTTTCATGGAAGAGGGTATATGTAGAGTGGTTTTACAGTACAATTAAGTCTGTTGAATCCTTAACAGCATGGTCAGCAGCTCAAACAAGCCTGGGTAAATAGACAATTCCCACATTTAAATCTTCCATTTATTACTTCACACCTTTTTACTCTGATGGTTAGAAAGGTATAAAGTTTTTCTTTTCACTGTAGTTTCTAGCTAGACCAAGATAGGAAAGGGGAATAGTTGAAAAAGGAAAATGGGAAGATATTGTCCTAAGAAGCTGGTTCTATGCCAGTCATAGAAGCCAGCACATGCTCTCAATTCAACATCAAGTTGTTTCCCCCATGAGGGATCATCTTTACTCATAGCTTATTACAGGAGTTTGCTCACACAAAATGGAGGTCCTGGATATGCCCTCTGCAAGCTGAAGAGCCAGGGAGGCTGGAGGTACACCAGTTTGAAAACCAAGAGGCAGGAGTGCAGTGCCAAGATCTGGATGCCCCAGTTCAATCAAATGGACCCTTCCTCTGGCTCTCTGTTTGGTTCTCACCTGTAGATTAAATGATACCTATTGGGGAGGGTGGTCTTTTTTCCCTAAGCTCTCTATGACCATAAATGATTTTAGAAATTTAAAAGAGAGATTTAACCTGGAAATGGGAGCAGTGTGTGTTCATGGTCTATCCTCTGAGGTTTATGTGTTATTTTGCTCTGTGCTATAGTTCACTAATTATCCCATCCTCTTATGATATAATGCTTGTCTGGTTGCATTGCTGACATCAAGATAGCAGGTCATGTAAAGTGGAAAGTAGCAGGTACAAACAGACTTTGTAAGATATATGTGTATTACAAAACAGGCAATAAATCTTGTAAAATTGCAGGATGTTGGCTATCTCATTGAAGTCTGGGGATTCTAGAGTCTGCAACATATTCAGATAGACTCTCCAAATTGAAGGAGAAACTGACTCACCATGTCCCCAGAGAGACAAAAGTAGGTGTGAGGGTAAATTTTTCTATGAGAAATATTAAAGAAACTAACATTATTGTTGTGTTCTTTGAATTCAATTACTGAATAAGCTGGAGGACTCCCAGTTCTGGGTTGGAATCAGAGAAAGAGAAGATTTGTAAGCTGGTCCAAACTGTCATGAAAGCAACCAACTTACTAGACCTATAAAACAATAGATCCAATGGTGCTAATTTTTATTAGTAGATGATTGATTGAGAAATTAGACCTCAAGATTTTAGATCAAAGTTATGATCTATTGAGCAAGTAGCTCAAGATCTACTTGGCAACTAGCTCCTGGCATTATACCAGATCCTGATAGAGAAATGGTTTGTTTGACTGTATGTTCGAGGGCATGCAGCTTCCCACTGGGTGCTCTCACCTCCACCAAGGCCATCAAATTGAGTCCTTCAACATTACATTACTTTGTAATTGATCTAGACTAGATAGACATAAAGAACTAAAAATAAAATAAATAATAAAGAAATAAAATAAAAATAACTTCAATTGCTTTTAAGTTGTACAAATTTAAATATATTCATCAAAAGACTTAAACCATTATCAGATTTAAAACAAAAAAATTAACAAATAAATTAATAACTTCATTATAGAAAAAATATTTAAAACATTTTGATTTTTTTCTGAAAAGTATTTTCTAAAACAATCAAAAATACCTATGACCATTGAAGAAAATATACACATATACAATTAGGATTAATCATGACTACTAAAATTAAAATTATTAAGTAAATATGATTTTTATTGTATCTTTAAAATTAAGTAACTCACATTAAATGTTTTTATTCTTATTTTGTTTGGTTTGGTTCATCTTGGTTTGGGAACTAAACCTGACAAGGGTCAGCAATTATTCCTGGAGCTGCACTCAGGAATTATTCCTGGCTGTGCTTTAGGGACTGTACCTGCTGTTGAGAATTAAATCATGTAGGCTGTGTGCCTTTATGGCACACAAGGTAAGGCAAATGCCATACCTACTGGATTATCTTTTCAACTGCAACTGTTTTTTTTTTTTTTTTTTTAATAAAACTTACCCACAGTTCTGGCATCTAGTGCATCTCTAATTGCCAATATAAGGAAATGGTATTCCATTTCATTATGCAATTTCTATTGTATATATATTTGAAGAGCACACTGAATGATTTATTGTTAAAAATATTTCCCAACTACATATGCTAAGTAGCAGTTCCGTTGTTTTGAAGGATGTGCTCATGATAATGTTCCTTCAGAATTATAAACTGAAATCAGAGGAGAATGGATCCAAATAATATAATGAAACAATACTTGTTCTTATACAGGTAATTGACAATTAGTATATATAATATATTATTTTATAATATAAGGGTTATATTCTCTTTGAATAAACATATTTTCATATTTTCATAGACCTATTAAGATTTCCCCTGAGAGGAGCTGGACAGATAATCTGGCTTCTGGTTCTCTCTGATACAGGAGGCCAGCTGCTCCCAGGTATGGGGTTAGGAGACACCCCACACCGGAGGCCTTCTCCCTAGCTTGGGGGGTGCTGGGAGGCCTGGCACTCCAGGCCTTTCCTAGGTGCCAGCTCAGGTGGACTCTATAGTGGTCCTCTTGCTTTCCCCCTTTCTTTTCCTCCTCTAAGGGGGGGATGCATGGGGAGGAGGGTGGACCATTGCAGCACTGGTGTATGTTGGACATTCACTGGTAATTTTTTTCCTTATTGGTCTCCATTTTGCATACCTTATATATTGAAAAGAAAAAATGAGAGTATTGACTCTCAGGTTGGGAAGAGGCCAGTACTCTTTTCCTACTTGTTTACTCTCAGCAGCTTCTTGGCTTCTTCCTTCCTTCATCGTGTAACTGTGGTTGCTACCATACTAAGTTTCTGATTAGTTCCCACTCAAATGCATTTCCTTACAATGAAACTGCGGGGAGTCATTTTGCAGACTCCAGAAGGCTAAATCACAGACCACAGGGGTGTCCAGGATTCAGCACCCTCCTCCCGACTATCTCTAATGACATAAAAGGGACATGCATATCTCCTTTGAATATTGTAGATATATTCCTTCAACCACTATAGCTATTATTGAATATCCCCTTAAATCATGATAATTGTGTCCACTGTCTTATGTCAGATTGTTTATTTTCCCCACTTTTTATCTTTTCTTCTCTTTGTGAACTGTTTAATAAGGAATTTTGGTGAAAGAGTCCCTCAGTTTAATGCTTATGTTTGAACTAAATCACGGGGATTGTTGGACTTGTTCTTGCTGTCCTCATATGTGCTGATAAATGTCACGTGGTATTATTTCTTGTTTGCATAATTAAATATAAATAAATATAAATAAATAATTAAAAGGGAAAATACTATACATACAAATAAGTTCTTATCTAATAGAGATGGGAACACAAAAATCTTGTAGTGCAATGGGACCTTACACCCTGAACATTGACATAATGACCTGGCACAGGCCTCAGAAGAATGGGCATTCTTCATTCACCCAGGAACCAGGGAAGCCATCTATGAAACATCCAAAGTTGTCTATAACATCACCTGGAAGCAATCCTCTACCAGGGAAGACCCTACTGTTGCTCTGACATCAATCTACTCAAAAGAGTTTTCCCTTAACACTGAAAAGACTTTAGAACAACAATGACCTGCTTACTGAACAGGGCTTTCTGCATTGCCCTTTAATTGTGAGTGGAAATTAGAGGACATTCCACACCATCCTGACTTCAATGTAGGATATACAAATTCCAGGATCTTTAATACAGAAACATGATACCAACAACAGAGACTGTGTGAAAAATAAAACTAGTGGCACTACAGACAATGACCTGGATTGGACAAACTAGTTTGCCTGGAGCCTAGAGTTGGTTTTATGCCAGGAACTTCAGGGGTAGGGTCTCCTTGTATTTAGGCCAAGGCTTTTCCTTCCCATGTCCCCCATATTTTGGTGGGCCTATGCAAATGATAGTTGCCACTCTAACACCGTTTCTACTGTGATCCTTGACTCTAAACCTTAAAAAAAAAACCACTTAAACTTTTGAGGTTAACTTAAACTAATATGCATGTGCATGGAAATGTAAAAAACTACTATGCCTTCAAATTTAAGGAGTTACATAAATTTTATGGCTTTAGATTGCTTGGTATACCGCTAAAAATGTTATAATGTACTACAATCTGGGGACTTGAGGGACAAAGTAATTGTACATGGGTTCAGTTTTATTTTTCTTAATGTTCTTTGACTGTAAGATCAAAATTAAGGTGTCAACAGGGGGATTTCTTCTGAGAACTTTTGGGTGATTGCCCTTTCACTATAACTTTACCTTGTCCTCTTTCTTTGCATCATTGTTCACATAATTAAAAATAAGTAAAAAAAATTAAAAAAAGATTTCCCCTTAAAATTTTCTTAATTTTCTTCAATCTCAGTAAGTTGTACTTTTGTAGGATTTATCTATTTTATGTACATTTTAAAATGTATTATACATCTTATTATTCATAGTATTAATTATTATTCATATTTTTAAAATTATATATCACTAAAATTTAAAAAGATCTCACTTAAAATTTATCAACTTATCTTTGATTTACAACATTGTGTTGTTTAAAGAGTTTCACTTTATTCATATAGAAATATGAAAGCATAATCCCCTCCACAATATCATTTTTAAAAACGATATCACAGGAGGCTGGAGTGATACTATAGAGCAGGGGTCTCAAACTCGCGGCCCACAGGCCATTTGCGGCCCTCCGTACAACATTTCGTGGCCCTGCCCTAGAGGAATCTTTTTTTGTTTTGTTTTGTTTTAGTTGTTCAAGGCTTACTACTGACTTTGCACTCAAGGATCACCCCGACTTTTCCTCCTGCGGCCCCCAGGTAAATTGAATTTGAGACCCCTGCTAGAGAGTAGGGCACTTACCTACATGAAGCCAACCTGAGTTTGATTGCTGGCATCCCATATGGTCCCACAAGCACTGATAGGAGTGATTCCTAAGTGCAGAGCCAGGAATAAGCCTTGAGCATTGTCAGGTGTGGTCCCTAAACAAAAAGACATCTTTTCCACATGTGGGTTAAAAAAGAAACATATCAAGGAAACCATTCTCTTTATGGTAAAAGTCATCAGAACTGATTATTTTGTCAACAGAACATGGGGTTGGGTAGGTTATTGGGAAGAATCCTTGAAGCACTGGTGGCAAAAAGTGGATTCCTGGTGGTGAGTATGCTTTTGGAATAATGTAGGCATGAAAAGTACAATTAATAGTATTGTAAATCCAGAATCTCCTTAAAAATAATTAAAAATTAATTAACTAATTTTATGAAAAAGCTTCACTGTCCTAGTGATCCACCTTATTGGGAAGCAGTGGGAAGGGCAGAGATAGGGAGCCTGGAAGGAACAGTGGAAGCTGGGCTGGGGAAAGGGTGCATGGCCCTGGTGACTGGCTATGAGAGCAGCTAGCTGCCAGGTAGGCTCTTCCACAGCAGAAAGACAGTAGGAAATGGTGGGGAGTGGCTGAGTGCCTTTGGGCTCCCTGAGTGACTCAGAGCATTTTTCAGCTTGTTGAATTGGGGCCACACTATGTGACATTTTCTCCAGGGCACTGGATGTGGGTCCATAATGAATAGGGAATCGGACCCATATGTTGATGATTCCTTTTCTCTGAACTCATCCCTGATGGCTTCCCAATCACCCTTTGATGTCCAGCCTAATTGGAAGCCCTTTTGCGGGATGGCATTTTATGTTGTCTATTCCCCATTCCCCACTCACCACTCCCTATTTATGTTTCAAGAATGGAAGCTCAAAGTCTAGATAAACTCTGAAATTGAGATGTTCAATTTTTCACGTTAAAACTCCTAAGGTTGCCTTCAGCAACTGATCTGAAGCCCTCTCTCCTCCAGCCTGGACCTTGAAGCTCCAGAAATTTGGTTTGCACGCACAGGGACTCTGCACACATGGGAGTGGTGGAACTGGAAGGACCAAGTGGTTTTGGCTCCTAACCCCCAAGTAAGGGGCTGTCCCTGGTCTTGGCAGAATGTGATCCCAGTCCTTCATCCCTAGTGCCTAGGCCATCAACCACACCCATCAATAATTTGCTCATCTTTACCCCCAATGAGACATTTTCTCCCTAAACTTCTAGTACTGATGCAAATATTTGTGCCTCTGGTAGTCATTCACATATGACTATGGGTTGCTTTTCAGCTGTCAAATGACTTAGGTGCTTTTACACAGAATGAAGAATTTTGAGGAGAGAAGAGAAAAGAAAGGAAAGGGAGGACAGAGTTCCAATTGAGGAGAATGTTGAGGAGCAGGAGCAGGCTCCACACCCCTGGTTGTCCTGGATTCCTAGAGGATCTGGCTTGGGGTTGGAGTGGGAGGCTTTGCAGGCTGCTGCAGATGGAGCCTCTGACTAGAGCAGGGTTTCTGCACCTTCTTGCTGTTTGTTTGGGAAATGAAGCACAGGTCAGCATTCTGTGCTAGTTTTGTCTTGAATTTTAGTCGTTGTGAACTCAAAAAACCTTTATAGTGTCCAGGTTGTTTCTTTATTTGGGGGGGGTACCTCTACATTCTGCTCTGTGATCCCAGATGGGGCGATAACTCACAGTTTAAGAACCAAATATTGCTTGGAAGTTTCCAAACTGGTGTGTATATGGGTATGTGTCTGCATGGGTGTACTTGCTGAGGTGGAGGTAGTTTTTAAGCTATGGGAATGACTGTTTTGCCTTCCACAGCTACCAAGCTTCAGACTTGGTGATCAAGTCTGCCTGCTGTACAGTTAGGGCTCCAGGAGGCAGAGCTGCAGGATGGGGAGAGACTGAGTCCAAATGTCAGAGGAAGGAGAGGTGTGGTCTTGAGACTCCAAAGTGAGACTGGAGAAGTAAGCTGAGCGGGTGGTGTTTGGGGGACTTGTGTAGTGGAGGTGTGCTTTTCTCAAAAAAACACAAGAGAACTGTGTCACTGTGATCTACCTGCCATGCATGAGAAAACACAGATCTGGAGAAACCTGACTCATTCCCACAGTGCTCTTCCCGACTGGGGAAGGTGTCCTGTTGCAGTCTTGGAAACTATCATGCCTGAAATGTTTGGGAATGTCAACAATTCCATATGCCCCTCTCACTTCATGTTATCATTATCATTATCATTACAATCTCACCCACAGATGGTGACAGAAGCATAAGGAAATGGAGGATCAGAGAGACAGTGTGACTCGCCTAAGGTCACAGCAGCATATCAGAAAAAGACTTGGGGCTTAAACTGACAGTGTCAGGATTTGTTCCCACCTCCCTTTTCTGGATGGATATTCCTTGAGGTCTCCACAGTGTTCCTACTGCCTCCTAAGTCAGCATGACTCCTCCAAGTTAATCTGTATGTACAGCACCTGGATGTGCAGGCACAGGGAGATGCTAAGTGATGGGGAGCAGAACTAGTGACTCTGGGCCCCAGAGTCCACTCTCCAGTCAGAGACCAGCGGGGCAGACTCAGAGAACACAGTATGATAGGCTCAATGAGAAAGCTGCATGGCAGGATTTTCAGACCCAGATCAATGGGAAAGATGAGTGAGGAGTGGTCTGTAGGAGGGGAGGCCAAGGGGGCAGAGAGAGGTGTGGAGGTGTGGAGGTGGGGTGAGCACCAAGGTGAGATGACAGGTCTGGGTAGGCTGGCATCTTTAAGGTTATGTGCAAGCCAAAAACAGTGGGCATCTGTGAGAAGGGAAGCTGGGGAAAAACTAGACTGACATCTTTTGTGGGGAAGAGGCCATGGCCTGAACTTGGTCTTGGAGGCAAAGCTGCTGAGTGTGGCAAGGGATGCATTGTTCTCTTAGCCTTTTAGGGGAAGGTGGGTTGGGGAGAGAAAAAGGGCCAATAGGCAAAAGAGAGGCTGTTGGGGTGACTCAAAGGAAAGGTGGCAGTGGGCACAGAGAAAGGACAAGATAAGGACAAAGACTGGAGCCAGGTAGGTGCACAGACATGAATAGAGAAGCAGAGTGGGTTTGGGGGCTCAGCCATTGTGAATTTCAGAGCCCAGCCAGAAGAGATTTCCAGCATATGGGGATGAGGAAGGAAAAGGGGAAAGTGAACCTTCATGTGGAACTCATAGTTTGGCAGGGTGAAGTGCCCAGGAAAGAGCTGTCTAGAAACAAAGGTGGTGGCTATTAGAGAAGGCTGGAGATAGACTGGGAGGATATTGGCTGGGTCTTTACAACACAGCCAAGACAGATTAAAGCCCTAGAGGATGATGGAATCTACATCTGGAATCAGAGCAGAGGGAACTGGAAGCAGGTGCTGCCCTTCTGGAAGGGCCCTTCTCCAGAGTCAGTTCAGAGGAACTTTCAAGCTTTTTAGCCAGTCGGTGCAGAAGACTAAGCAGGGCCCCCAGGCCAAATGGGAAAGCCAGAACACAGCCTCAGAGACATAGAAGAGCAGAGACAGAGGCTAGCATATAGGAGAAGCTCAGAACCAAGGACTCTTGGAATAAGGGCTTGTTGCCTTACCCAGCGGGGGGAACCCTTGAGCTCAGGGGGCTCAGTTACACTTGGCCAGCAGAGCAGGAAATGGACTCAGTGTTCTTTCCTAGTCCTACATACTTTGGACAAGAGAAGGTTTGAGAATCTGTGACAAGCCTAAGCAGCCCCCCTCCCTACTTGTCAGTCTGTGGAAATATCTTGTGAAACAAAAACACAGCCTCACATTTGAACCAGGCGCTGGCTACCTCATTACAAGTGTTGTCTTACAACAGGGCTCTGCATATGGATTCAATTACCAGAGAGGCAAGCCCTGGGCCTTGAGAAAGGGTGCCCTAACAATGGCTCCTGAGCAAAGGGTCCCCTTTCTTGTGGCTTGGGGTGCTGCTGACTGGGTTCTTTCATCAGTCAAATCAGCCTGAAAATCCCTGGTGACTATCTCACAGAACAGTGAGGTGAATAGCATGAGTTCAGAGAGGAGAAACTGATTTGGCCATGAACAAAAGCTTTGGTGTCTGGCTTGCTGCCATCCTGCCCTGAATGGGCCCTGTGGTCATTGCCACGTCCTGCTGGCCTGGGTGATGTTTGATGGCCATCCTGGGCTCCTCTTCAAAGTGAAATGAAGATTCACTGCAACCAGGAATCACAAAGAACCAGCCCTTCAATTCCCAGCTAAGACAGACAGCAAGTTAGAGAAAATTGGCTCTAAAAGCATATAAATTCCTCCCCAGGCCACCTTCCACTCAAAGGCCATTTGATTTTCCGTCAATAGTGCCTAATGATGTGGGGAGAGACACTCCTGGGGGGCCATTCTTGTCTGTAGCCTCCAAGGGAAGCTGGACTGTGAAACACCGCCTAGAGGATTCCGCAGCAGGAAGCAGATGCTGCCCCAAGGATGGGGCTCCCTCCAACTCACCACCACTAACCATTCCTCAAGTTCTAAAAGCTCCCATCTTCCCTGGGAACTTGAGAGAGGACTTAGCTGCCTGTGCTAGCTTCAGAGTGAGGCTAAACCTGGCTAGTTAGCTCATGTTCATTCCTTCTCATGGGTGCTCCTTTCACAAATGTTTCTGGAGCTCAAACTAAGAAGCAGACACTTTGGTCAGTGCTAAAAAGACCAGATGGCCTGTCTGGTCACTAATTTACAAGTTCCTCTGGCTTCCAATTCACAACCCTGGCCTCAGAGGAGAGACCACTGACAACTGTTCATTTGATCTGTTTTGTCACAGATCTGAGTGGCTGAGTGACAGACAGACAGACAGACAGACAGAGACTGAATTTCCATAAACCCAGAGTTCTTGGAGCTCCTAGGGACCCTACCGTCCTGAAGTATTCACTCTATGCTATCTACTCTAGAGATCTGTCACATCTTCAACAGCTTACTTTCTCCCCACTTTCTCCCTCAGGTTTGCTTGTGCCTGAGTGTCCTTCAAGAAACAGTTTAAATGATTTCAAGTCAATGATTGGTTAGAGATAGGTAGGTCACATGATTCTGGTCAATAGCACATGAAAGAAATGTGATAGGGGGAAGGGGCTTGGGGGACAGATTTCCCATTCATTAAAAGAGACAGAAAAGAAGAAGTGGTTGAGTGTCTTTCTCTAGATATGTGTGTGTAATGTATGTGTGTTTATGTGATGTGATGCCTGGAACTTGGACAGCTGTCTTGAAACCAAGAAGGGAGCTAGTATGAGGACCAAGCTAACCAAGTTGGAACATGGAAAGAAACTGGCTTCATGATAATGTCACCAAAGACCTTATGGTCAACCCTGACCCTTAATATTCTCTAGATTAGAACTGAAAATACAGAACAAAGATTAAGTTGCCTGGCTAACAACTGGAATAACAACCCTAGTTTGAATCCTGGCACCATATATGGTTCCTGAGCACTAAATCAGACATGGCTCCTGAGCATGAACACTTTTCAAAACAGAGCACCCACTGGAAGGAATAAATATGAGTTGTCAAGCCAGGCTTGGTCTCACTACGCAGCTAGTTCAGGCAATGTGTCCCTTCCCAGGCTCCCAGGGGGAGATGAGAGCTTCTGGAACTTGAGGATGGTCAATGGGGTGGGATGCGTGGGTGGATGGAGCACTATCCTCAGGGCAGCATCTGCTTCTTGCTTCATAATTCTAAACACCACAGGGTGTGGCCTCAAAACCAAAAGGAAAGATTTATTAGGTGAAGTTTTCTTTGAAATCTCAGTATGGATTTTCTGCTTCGTGCATCATCATGAGTTCCTGTTATTATTAGCTTGTGGCTCTTTCTATTTCTTTGCAATGGAGAGATTAATCACCAAATGGCCTTATAGTATATTAATAAAGTAAAGCTGAAGCTACCAAAGTATTGGTGTTAACTGTCCAGGATAGTCCAAAAGCTGTCTGGTTTGGTTATTTGGGTACCAACATACGATAATCCCCAAAGTCTTTATCTAGATATTATGTGGACCCAAGATGCTCCTCCAGCTCCAGGTCACTCAGAAGATGGTGTTGGAGACTTATCCCCTGTCTCAGTGTGGAGTGACCTCCTGGAGTTAGTCCCTATAATGACCTTCCTTAACCAAGATGTCCAGAGACTCACAGCTGCAGCTCCTTCCCATTAAGGTCCAATTTCTTCCTGTAGTTCAACCTGAACTTGCCCTCACTCTGTCACTTTCAGCTTCCAGAATGCACTGAGTTCTGACCTCAAGTAAAGACATGGCAGGATGGATGAAGACTGCAGAGGGAGCTTTGGGAAAGGAGGTTAAGAAGGGCTCCAAATCTAAGTCAGATGTGCAGGGTTGGGCACTGATTGCCAGGAAGTCTTTTGAAAGCAAAAGAGAGAGCAGTATGTGCTGGTGGAACCTCTGGGCTGGGGACAGGACAGCATCAGAAAAGATCCTTCCAGTAGGGGCCCCATATGGCTGCCTGGAGTTGCCATGCTCAATAGGTGCTCCAGGAAGGTGTATTCAGTGGGTGCATTAATTTATTTGCTAGTGCTTCATTTGTTTATGCAATCACTCAGCAGACATTGTGTCGCCCCTTGCTGAGCAGAGATCAAGTACTGAATTGAGCAGAGAAGGACTCTTCATCTTTAGGAGCAAATTGTTGGGAACAGATGTAACCTATATCATGAATTAGCCAACTAGATCACTAGCTAACTCATTTTATAATTTAGTAGTTGTGACCCCAACCAAGCATAGCAACTCCCATCTTCTGGCAGAACAGGGCATTAGGATTGGGGGTTAGAACCTGCCTCTAAGGGCAGGCAGGAAATCTAGGATGAACACAGACATGCTACACAGCAGCACAAGCGTTGTAGACAAGAGGCAATCAGGCCCATCTCAAAGTTGACCAGATGTGCTAAAGATCAGAGTACCTAGGAAGTTCTGAAACTGAAAAGTAAGGCAGGATCTAAGCACTAAGGCCCCTACTCAGGGATTTGGAGAGATAATTGAATGGTCCAGGATGCATTCATCCTCATCTGTCCCTTGCCCCACTCAAATGGTAATAGGTCATCAGACACAGACTGTGTCCTACATTCAGAAAGACCAGAATGGAATAATGTTGAGGGATGAAACATGAGAAACTGTGGCAGGGCTGAGAGAGCTAAGGGACAGTCTACTCTCAGAGTCATTATGAGTGTGGACTGTGCATTGGAGGCTGGCCCTTCCTTTCCCTGTCCCACAGTATCTAATCAGAGCTTTCTGATTTTGCCTGGCAGCCTGCCTCTCTCCTTCCTTTGCTCCTTCTCCAACCTTTTGGATCTTGGGAGTCAATTCAGAAGCAACATCATACCTAGCCATGTGAAGCAAGATGAGGAGGCTGGGCCCTGGGACTTTCCAGGCTCTGTTCTCTTCTACTCACACCCTGGCATATAGGGGCCATCTGAACTTCCAGATCCCAGTCAAGCATCTGGCCTGGCTCCCTCCAGAAGAAAGTCCAGGGTCACTGGAGAGATAACACAGTGAATGAAGAGCTTGCCTTGCATGCAGTCAACCCAGATTTAATCCTCAGCCTGATTCCCCAAGTTCTAATAGGAGTGTTTCCTGTGTACAGAGCCAGGAGTAAATCCTGGGATGACTCCAGAATCAGTAAACTATGTGAGACACTCAGGCCTGTCACTTGTGAGATCAGCATCACAATAACACTCTTCAGAGGGCATATAGAGGACAAAAGGAACAAAGATTTCCACAATACTCTACACTGTACTCTATCCTGCTCTGTCTTCTCTTCTTGCTTCCCTTCCTTCTTTGCTTTCATTTCAAGTCTTGCTTCCTTCTCCCCATCTCAGCTTTCAGAAGGCTCCACAGTGGACAGTGCATGAAAGCACCTGCATGATAGAAGGTAGGTTTGAGCTGCTAAGATAGTCCTATGGGTATAGACTGTGACCTGATGGGGACTGACCAAGGACCCTTTCACTGTTCCTCACCTATCCACACAGAGATGCTGAGGGCTCATGGCCTGAACAGAATGGAGGCAAGTCTATCTTCCCCAGCTGTGGAAACACTGGACTGAGATTCTTGCCATCCTGAACTCTTGCACCAGTCAGAGCAACTGGCTCAGACCATTGGAGCCCTATTGTCTTGGGACTATTGCCTGAGGTATCTCCATCTCTGAGAGTGGACCCTAAGGACTCTGGAAAGGGCAGTAAGGTGGGGAACCTAGAGGAAGAGTGTTAGGGAGCCCCAGTTTAGGATCTGTGGCAACAGTGCTTATGTGTGTGTGTGTGTGTGTGTGTGTGTGTGTGTGTGTGTGTGCGCGCGCGCGCATGCCTGCATATGTGTTTGTAGAAGGTGCTTACATTTGTGTTGTGTAGTTAGTGATTGTGATTATGGGCATTGTGTGCATGTGTGGTCTGGGAAGTGTGTCTGTGATATATGTGTGTCTATAAGATATGCTATTTTGGAGGGTGCCTGTGGAGTGGGTCTGTGTGTATGTGGTGTGACTATGGGTTGCATTCGTGGCATGTGTCTATGGGATATGTGTCTGCAGAACGTGTATCTATTGGATATAAATTTATGTTGTACAAGTTTCCATGGGATGTATGTCTGTAGGGTATATCTATGAGTTGTTAATGTAGTTCTGGTATGTATACTTGTGGTAATGTATGTCTGAGGGAATATGTCTGAGATATGTATATCTGTAGTAATGTGTCTGTGGCATGTGTGTCTGTGGTATGACACGTGTCAGAGGGTAGCTGGTCATGGAAAGTGTTGAAAGTGCTGAACTCAATGCAGTGGCTACTGTCACCTATGAGGGGTGATTCTGACAGGAACAACAATGAAGTATGGAGAGTGGGATGCAGCCTACACTTACACCTCATTGCATACATCTCATCGCAAAAGTTCACTTCAGAGTGCACATAGGAAAAATCCTGCCCTGCCTGGTGGTCACCAGGACATTTGAGTTTGGGCCATGTTTACTCCACAGTTTTTCCTAAAACCCAGAAAGGACCCTCTTGCTCCTCCTTGGCTAAGCACTTTTCCCTCGCCAAATCCAGCCCTTTGTCATCTTGCCAAGGTCGTGCCACCACTCTTTCCATTCAGGGGCCACTCTGGCTCCTTTCTCCCTTTCTCTCTCTCTCTCTCAGCTGCCTTTGCATTAGTGTTTGGCTTCCAGAAAAAGCTTAAAACACATTTTTGGGGCAAATACATGAAGAAATGGATCATCAGAAAAATCATTAGGAAGGAATGACCCATTACCATCATTCCTATGATGCCAAGACAGGACCAGGTTTCACAAGAAAGGGAGTGTCAGATGAAAAATAAATTTCAGATGGATCAGAGCTATAAAAGAAAAAAACAAAGCCATAAAACCACTGGATGAAAAGAAAAAAGAATGTTTTCATGATCTCAGAGGAGGGATAGCCTTCCTGAACAAGTCACAAAATCCAGAAGCTATAAAAGAAAAGCCTGACAGATTTGACTACATAAAAATAAAAAGCGTATGCATGGCAAAACACATGATAAACAAAGTTGAAAGATAGTTAACTGACAGGGAAAAATATTTAAAATATGTGCAACAGAAAACAGATTAATGCCATATATAATGAAGTTCCATGAGTCAACAGAGATCAGCTTAAAAAAATGGCTAAGCTAAGGGCAATTTGGAGACTAAGAAATACATGTGGTTGGTGGATTGTTAAAGAAATACCAAGCCTCCAAATCACCAGTAAGAGGTACCTGGGGGCACAAAGCAGGGCTAATGCTATATATCAAGTCCCTGGGGCTCCAAATGTCTCTGACATATGCAGTCAAAATTTCTGCAAACAATGGCAGGGCAGGTTGGGCAGACCTGGTGATATTCTGGGGCAGGAAAGGAAGTTCAAAGGGCTGGAGTGCCAGGAGCAACTCCTGAGAACAGAGCCCCTGAACACAGCTAGATGTGGGCACCCGCACAGTGAAATGGATTCATAATTAATTCTGATCAGTAAGTAGAATGAAATGTGCATTCCTGGCCTGTGGATATAACTCCATTGTAGAGTGCCACATCTGTGATTGTCTGAGGCCCTGGCTTTGATCCCTGGCATTCCCGCCCAAATAAGAAATAAGTTATGCACAAGAAAATATACATTCTGTGTGACCTAGAATTCTACTCTCAGGTGACTACCCTTGCAAACTGTCAAAGATGTTCTATGCCTCATGGTTTGACCTTGGACAGGAGGAAGGGGGACCTCCTATAGTGTACTCCCACAGCACAACAGAAAACTTACTAATCAGTAAGTAATAAGACTCCTCTCAGACCTTAAGTGCTGGGGGTAAGGGGAAGTGAGAGAGAGACAAAGAGAGAGAGAGACAGAGAGAGACAGAGAGAGAGAGACAGAGAGAGAGACAGAGAGACAGAGAACCAAGTGGCAGAAAGATAGGAGTGTGAGGTACTGTTTGTATCTTTTCAAATAGCTTCTGTGTAACTGCCTGGGGAGCAGAGAATATTACACAACTGCTAACAGTATATATTCCTGGGAATG
Organism: Suncus etruscus; assembly: GCF_024139225.1. Lineage (NCBI taxonomy): Eukaryota > Metazoa > Chordata > Mammalia > Eulipotyphla > Soricidae > Suncus > Suncus etruscus. Next base: position 64,700,218 of record NC_064852.1, on the reverse strand, counting down.
GAGGATAGGGACAGAGGATTCAGGAGTAATTTCCCATCATGTTATTTTATTTATTTATTTTTTTTGATTTTTTTTTGGGTCACACCCAGCAGTGCTCAGGGGTTACTCCTGGCTGTCTGCTCAGAAATAGCTCCTGGCAGGCACGGGGGACCATATGGGACACCGGGATTCAAACCAACCACCTTTGGTCCTGGATCGGCTGCTTGCAAGGCAAACGCCGCTGTGCTATCTCTCCGGGCCCATCGTGTTATTTTTTTAATCACAGACTTATAACAACAAAAATTAGGGTTGTAAACATTCAATTAAAAAAATATCCACATAGCTGGGAGCCCAGGGACTGATCAGTGACAAAGTGCCTGTCTTCCAAGCATGAGGCTGAGTTTGATCCCCAGCACTGCCCTACATGTGCCAAATGTGATCTCAGAGTGTGGCTGTTTAGGGTCATCTCAACAAAATGATTGCCATCACACATGACAACCAGTAAATGTGTGGCTGCCAGTCACTGAAGCAACAATAAGAAAGGAGAGAAGGGGAATACATATTTGGGGGGGCCACACCCAGTGACGCTCAGGGGTTTACTCTTGGCTATGTGCTCAGAAATCGCTCCTGGCTTGGGGGACCATATGGGATGCCGGGGATTAAACCAAGGTCCATCCTGGGTCAGCTGCGTGCAAGGCAAACACTCTACTGCTGCGCTATTGCTCCAGCCCCATGGGAGTACATTTTTTAAGTGGTGGCAGATGATATAGAGATAGCTCAAGAAGCAGAACATATACCTAGAGGTGCGAGTCACTGAGTATTCACCGTCTGGCACTATAGAAACCCTCAGAAATGCTAGGTGTGGTCCTGGGTACCCACCCTCTATCCATCCACACTACTGAAAAGGGCAGCATTTAGGATAAGTGGAGTCTGGGGTGTCTAAGATGTCCCTAAGGTGAGGGACTACTGAAACCCTTAATTGCAAGGTGCTTTCAGGGTAGACTTGCTGGTCATGGGAGCCAGTCAGGAGAAGCCATGTGGATCCCCTGGAGGTTAACCCTTCCTAGCTGCCACAGTGTTGTTCGTACCTTCCCTGTCATGATGTTCTGAAGTGTAAAGATGAAATCTTCCGATGCTCAGTGCAGAAGATAGACTCATCCCTTGTTCTGGTAGACAGGGATCTCTCCTGTGGCAGCATCTGGGTCTGGACCATCCTAGAAATGTTATGTGTCCAGACCCCAGATTCAGGGCCACCTTCCTGCTCACCATTTATGGGTAGGCGTATTTAGCTCCTGTGAGGTTTCCTTTAATTCTCCAAGATTTCAGTATTTCCTTCCTTGGAGGCAAGGTCCCCTTTATTCTTTTGGAACCTGATAGAGGAAGTCGGGAATGTCCCTCTGGTCCCTGAGTTCAGGCAATGCAAATGTCTGCAAGACCACTGTGCAGAGGTAGGCCTTCAGGTCATACAGATTTGGGGGCTCCATGGGGATGTAACTGGAAATGAGTCTTTGGGTGCACTAAAGGGTAGTGTACACAGGTGAGATGCAGGAATAATTCCCCTGTGGTGGTTGCTGTCCAGTGGCATCCAGAGAGGCAGGACCCAGCATGAATGAACTGGTTGGTTTTCAAGCCTATTGCCGGGTCTACTGCCTCCAATGGCTCCATGTCCCTGCCAGTCTCTCCACTCAAGGTTTTCATGTCAGCCTGAGTATCTCATCTCTGTTTGTGCATCCCACAACAGACATGCTGTGACTGAAGACAGCTGAGCTGTTTTATCTTCCTTTCTGCCTCTGATATTGATCCTGGGGTTCAGGGGTTGTTTGGCTGGAAGTCTCCAAGTGTGGGAGGCCTGGGAAACAAAGTGAGCTGGCAGGGTAAGGGAACCTAGTCATGTACAGGTCTCACCTTTGCTTGGTGTTAGGGGATAGAGGACTGCCTGATAGTCATATCCAGTCCTATTGCCAAGAGGGGACAAGGATGGTGCTTGTCAGTGAGCAGAGCAGTGGTGACCATTGCTCTGAGTCTGCTCTACTTTCTCTGGCCCTGCTTTATTCACCCTGACAAGCCCACTGGTGACACCTCACACTGCTACTGCCTGCAGAAGAATGTGGAAAGTATGACCAGCTTGAGCTCACATCACAACCTCACAGCCACAAGACTCCCCATGTTTGTTTTCACACAAAGTTTTTGTTTGTTTGTTTTGGACATACGTTGATATAGTCCTCCTGAGACCCCTCATGGGGGCTGAAATACTTGGCTCCATTTCACAAACAATAAAGCAGAGACCCAGCAAGATCAGTTAAGGTTAGTCAACTTTCAGGCTCCAGATTTCATATTTAAACACCAGTCAGGGAGTCCTTTGACCCAACTCTGTCTCTTTTGGGGGTCCACAGTTGATATAGCATACCTAGATCAGAGAACCTGAACCCTGTATGGTGGGCCTCCCTTCAACCTGTCACTTACTTTCTGTGAAAGGAAGGAAGGAAGGAAGGAAGGAAGGAAGGAAGGAAGGAAGGAAGGAAGGAAGGAAGGAAGGAAGGAAGGAAGGAAGGAAGGAAGGAAGGAAGGAAGGAAGGAAGGAAGGAAGGAAGGAAGGAAGGAAGGAAGGAAGGGAAGTAAGAAAGAAAGAGAATAGGAAAGAAGGAAAGAAAGAGAATAGAAAAGAAGGAAAGAGAATAGGAAAGAAGGAAAGAAGAAGGGAGGGGGAGGGAGGGGGAGGGAGGGAGGGAAGGACAAAAATAAAATTCTGCAGCCTATACCAGAGTTAACTTAAAGAAAAGTGATGGGGGGGGCGGGCGGTGGCGCTGGAGGTAAGGTGCCTGCCTTGCCTGCACTAGCCTTGGATGGACCGCGGTTCGATCCCCCGGTTTCCCATATGGTCCCCCAAGCCAGGAACGACTTCTGAGCGCATAGCCAGGAGTAACCCCTGAGCGTCACCAGGTGTGGCCCCCCAAAAAAAAACAAAAAAAAAAAGAAAAGTGATGGGAGCTAGAGAAACAGCTCAATGAGTGAGACCATATAGGTTGCTCAATTCCAAGAATTGCATGGCAAGTAGTCTTGAATTGGACATCACTAGCAAGGCCCCTTAAAAAGAGAGTTGCTATGGGGCCAGAGTGGTGTTTCAAGCAGAAGGGCACCTGCCTTGCATGTGCTGACCTAGGATAGACCACAGTTGGATTCCCCAGCATCCCATATGATCCCTTACACACACCCCCAAAAGAGAGAGAGTTGCAAAAACACCTTGCTCTGAAGGCTATATAGAAAAACGTGACTGCCACAGAAATACAGAAAAGTTTTAAGTAGTTCTTGGGTTGCTCTCAGTTGTCCCTAAGGCTCATGTAAAGCTTTGCAGACTTCAGATCCATTGGCCCTCCTTGAGCCAGGGATCCTAGTAGGAACATTCCAGAAGCCACATGGCCATTGAGCAAACCTGTCTTCTCAGTGCCAGAGGGAATGGGGAAACATGCTTTTTACTTATATAGTAACATAGAAGGGCTGCTGGTTATGCTGCTGGTCTGTATACTTGGTGTTTGACTTGACTGAACCAAAGCTGAAAGGAAGTTGCAACCTGAGAAATCACTCAGATCTTCTGCCCTTTGATAAGCAGATGTCAACAACTTTCCTTGGGATGTGGTTGAACACTTTGACCCTGAGTCCCCGCCCACTATAGACATTCAGTCAATCTTTGCTGAATGAAGGAATATAGCACCTGAGTCTTTTTTTTTTTTTTTTTTTTTTTTAGCAGTACCAGGGATGAAACACAAAACCCTCACACATGCAAGGAATGTGCCCTACCATTGAGTCACATAACCACCTCCTGCTCCTGGCTTGGAACTCTACCTACAATGTGAGTTTGATATTTACATCAGTTGCTTCTGCTTCTAATTCTCAGTTTCCCCCCAAGGAAAGACTGGTGAGATATCTTTGAAAAGAGATAAAGTTGAGATGATGTCCATAAACATTCACATGTACCGACAGGCCAGTGATGTATGGACAGGAGTGGCTAGGAATTTTTCTGAGGAAATTGCTCATCAAGTTTGTGTGCTGACACCAGGTAGGCTCCACCCTCAGATCTCAGAATGAGATTGGAAGATAAGCGTGAATGTCATGACTCCATCCTTAGCACATGGATCCTTCTGTGCCCTGCAGCTAGCCCAGGACTTTTCACCAGTGCCCCCAGCACTTTTAAATTTCACCAGTGCCCATATTTTTAAAATATTTCTTTTATTAAATCACCATGAGATACAGAGTTAAAAGGTTATTGGTCATACTGTGTTTTAGTTTCAGTCATACCTTGTTTCAATACACATCTCTTCCCCAATGCTCATTTTCTGCCACCAATTTCCCTCAGTTTCCCTCTTGTCTCTACTTACACTCCAGATTTCCTCTATAGCAGACACTTTTATTTTTTTAAAATAATATATTTATTTAAACACCATGATTGCAAACATGTTTGTAGTTAAGTTTCAGTCATAAAAAGAACACCTCCCCGAAGAGATAACATGGAGGTAGAGCACTTGCCTTGCATGAAGAAGGAGGGTGGTTCAAATCCCGGCATCCCATATGGTCCCCTGAGCCTGCCAGGAGCGACTTCTGAGTGTAGAGCCAGGAGTAGCCCCTAAGTACTGCCAGGTGTGACCCCAAAAAAGCAAAACAAAACAGAACACTTCCCTTCACCAATGCAACATTCCCACCACCAATCCCCCACCCCCATCTACCTCCTCCCTCACCCCCTGCCTGCATTCAAGGCAGGCATTCTACTTCTGTCACTCACTGCTATTGTCATGATAGTTTTTAGTGTAGCTATTTCTCTACACTCACCACTCTTTGTGATAAGCTTCATCTTTATTGTCTCTGGGCATTATTACAATAATGTCTTTTATTTTTCTTAAATTCCATAGATGAGTGAGACTATTCTGTATCTGTCTCTCTCCCTCTGACTTATTTCACTTAACATAATAGTTTCCATGTCCCTCCATATATAGTAAAATTTCATGACTTCATCTCTCCTGATGGCTGCATAATATTCCAATGAGTTATATGTACCACATTTTCTTTAGCCATTCATTTGTTGAAGGGCAACTTGGTTGTTTCCAGATTCTGGCTTTTATAAATAGTGCTGCAATGAATATATGTGTGCAGAAGGCATTTTTGTGTTTTTGTGTTCTTAGGGTATATCCTAGGAGCAATATAGCTGGATCATCTGGTTGCTCAATTTCCTGTTTTTGAGGAATGAAGCACGATCTCACGCCATAGAGACTGGCACACATCACAAAGAACAAGAACAATCAATGCTGGTGAGACATGGAGAGAAAGAAACTCTCATTCACCGATGGTGGGAATGCCGTTTAATCCAGCCTTTATGGAAAACAATGTGGAGATTCCTCAAAAACTGACACTTTTCTCTCTCTCTCTTTTGTTTTTTTTTCCTTTTAGGCAGTGTGAGTTGCAATACTGTTACTGAGGGGTATCATACATATCACTTTACTTTTTTTCAATTCAATACTTGTCCAAAATAATTTTCAACTATTATTGTCATAGTGGTCCCTTCTCTGTCCTAATTGCACTTCCCCTCCATAATTTCTAGTGTTGGGGGGCATTATCCTCAGACTTTTTTTTTTTTAAATCCTGTAGATGGGTCTACACTGATCTTGTCCTCCTCCCTGGGATCATCCTGAGCAAGTAGCAGAGAGGTCTGTGAGCTGTGGGAAGTGGGGAGGGGCCTCCAGGTAAGTGAAGCCTCAGTGGGTGCTCTGCACCTTATGTGAGGGATAGAGAGGTCTCATCTATGAGAGCAAGACCCCAGAACAGCATGCTGCCTCTAGCCTTCTTCCTGCACGTGTTCGTATGTACTCAGGCACACAGGATGTGCTCAGGCACACATATCCACACAGGTTCCCTTGCCTGACTGCTGTCCCTCAATCTGGCCTATACACCAACCACCTTACACAGTCAGCTCCTGCATACATGGCTTTGGCTACAAATAGATGGCTGAATGTATGGATAGATGGAAAAATAAGAATAAGTCACTCTAGGGTGACTGCTATGAAGAAATTCCCCATAGGATAGTGACAATAAATCCTGGTGAGAAGAAAGGCAGGATATGACTATAAAATAAAGATGCTCCAAGGGCCTGAGGGCTGGAGCAATAATACAGCAGGTAGGGTGCTTTCATTGAAAACAGATGACCTGGATTTGATCCCTACCCAGCCATATAATCCCTGTAGCCAGCCAGGAGTGACCCCTGAGCCTAGATTTCGGGGTGTGGCCAAAAATAACAACAAATAAATAATGCCTACTGTGATGAATTTTTTGTTGTTGTTTTTGGGTCACACCCGGCAGCATTCAAGTATTACTCCTGGCTCTACGCTCAGAAATCACTCCTGGCAGGCTCAGGGGACCATATGGGATGCCAGGATTCGTACTGTGATGAATTGTAAGTATAATGTGCTATAATGGCCTCTCCCAGGATCTGCTAATCATGACCAATAATTCATCTTAAGTCTAAGGTAACTGCCCAAATAGCATATCACTATCCCAGCAAGCAGGGAAGGAAGCAGATGAAACTCCATTCTCCTTTAAGGGCATGGTTAGAACTTTCTACCCCAATGATATCTGACAGGATATCTATATGACAGTATAATGCTTAGTCCCAGGACCACACCTTGCTGCAAAGGAAGCTTGGAAAGATGCCATTAACCATGGGGACCCTGGGAGGGTGAATTATTAAAACTCTTCTTCCTGGGAGGGAAAAATAAAAAAGGGGTGACTTGTTTGCCCAGACACCTAGTTTTGCAGAGATGGGATGGCCATGGGGATAAAAACATAGTATAGCAGGTAGGGCACCTACTACAGCATACAGTCAATATTTCATCTTGTTCCTTGAACAAGATTATTAAAGATCATTAAAAATGATCCCTGAGGGCCAGAATATACAGCAGATAGAGTGCTTGCCTTGCACATAGTCAAGCAGGGTTCAATTCCCCAGAATCCATGTGAGCTACCAACTACCACCAAGAGTGATCCATGAGTGCAGAGCCAGGAGTTAGCCCTGGGCGCCATCAGGTGTGGCCCCAAAACATATATTTATGTATGAAATATATGAAAAGACTTCATCACTATGTATCAGAGGGATAGAGGTCTTGTTTTCTTCTGGAGAGGGAGGTAGGAGAGGATCAGGAAGGGAGGTGTTAACTTGAACAGGTCGGTACTACCAGCTGTGGTCTCTCTATGGTGGGGAGAGGAGGAGATCATGCTACCTGGCTATACCTGCATGGTAGGGCCTGTGAGACTGCACAGAGGATGTGGGACTTGGGTAAACAAACAAACAAACAAACGAAAAAGGCTGGCCTGCAGGTAGCAGGCATGCATCAAGTGCTACATACTGCGGAGCTGCCACATTTTCAGCCAAAGAGCTTTGGGTTGAGAGTCCCCCTAAACTAATTCAAGTCATAGCTGAGGCTGATCTGACTTGTGGAGGTGACACTTGGCTGGCCCTGGATGGTGTTGTGGGCTCCATGCCAGGCTTCCCCCTAGCCTGGCTCTCCCTGCACATCCCTGCCTGCCCACGTGGCTCTGGCTCATCTTCACACCCCCAGTGCCAGGCTTGTCCAGAAAAACCACAGGGGTGGAAAAACCTTAAGCACAAAGACAGAAGCTTTGCTTCCTAGAAAAAAAAGTAAACACCAAGTTGTTCCTCCAAGTCCCAGCAATCCTGAGCACCAGACCCTTCCAGCTGCAGCCAGGTCCTTGGGGCATCCCTAATGGGCCCTGAAATGCTGAGTTCGTGTTCCAGGTATTGAAAAAAAGGGCAGGACCAAGAGTAGCTAAAGGCGCACCTTGTCCTTTAAGCAAAGCTGTAGCAGCTTTCTACATGCTTTAAGTTTAAAGTTCCCTGGTAAATCACATAGCCACACTGAGCCCAAGGTGTCTGGTGGTATAATCTTTATCCCAGGCCCCTGGCTTGTGTGATTAGGGCAAAAGGAGAATGCACTGGCCTCTGTTGCAGGCCTTTCACTCTCATCTTGGCCTTGTGGGGTGAGAAACACAAGCTGTGTTTGTGTTTGTGGCTTGGATAAGGAAGCAGAGCCCAGTATGTACAAAGCCTCAATCTCTGGGCTGGCCCCAAATATGCCACCCACATTTGGTCCTGTCCAGGTCTGTGTTGCTCTCTTCCCTGCCTGGACACCATGCTGAGTTTAAAGATATCCAGAACTCCCACTGTCATGGCTATCTTTGAGCTTTCTTGTCATTGGAAGAGCCTGCCCAGCTCCCTTTTATATATATACATCTATATATGTGTGTGTGTTTATATATAATATATATTAACCTAGCAGTAGTTCTGGGAGTTACTTGGCCAATGCAAAGGCAGCTGAGTCCTGTGGGAACAGCATTTCTGGGAGAAGGAGGGGATGGGCTTCATCAAGGGAACTCCCTCCTGGTGTGGAAAAAAGACCTTCACAAAAGCAAAAAACGTTCAGCCAGCAAAAGGCTCATTCTTAGCTCCGTTGTTTTCCTCACCATGCTTGGCTGGAACTCAAAGTGGCTTTATTTTGCAAGCAGCCTCATGTGTGGAGACACATCCGGGCTTGATAAAGTTGCAGCCAGAGATATTTTGGTTTTTCCTTACTTGAGGAGATCTTTCTACAACCCAGTCATGCTTCACCCTCCAGACTGGAAACTCTGTGATCCTGACAATGGCGTTTCAACTGAACACATCAGGCCAGATTCCTGAGCTGAAAAGAACATAGGGCTGCACCAGGGCCAAACACACTTGAGACAGCTGGGTATGATGATGTTTTTGTCCCATCCTTTAAAAACAAAGCTAAAACTGAGCAAAGGATGGCTTTCAAATCAAATATTTGTTGGCACATGCCTATGTCCTGTTGGTCAGAAAACATGTTTTTTTGTGAGTGTTTTAAAATTAGATTTCCCTGGAAAGAACAATGGTAAAAATCAAGAGACAAGTGTTTTGTGTGTAGAAAAGAACAAACTTCTTTGCCCAAAAAGTCTTGAGGTTTGATGAGCACCAAACTGCTCCTGGCATGGCACCTGACACAGGTCAGAGGGACGGACACACAATATGTTGAGAGCACAATAGTTGCCACTGGGTCCTAGGGAGGTTTTCCCACTCCCACCCCACCCCTTGCCACACAAAGTGTCCTGAGAGTTGTGTTCCAGATAGGAGGGGTCTCACCATTCTGTCAACTCTGTTCCTGCCACTTAGGATTTTATGTGGGGGTACCCAGAGGGCTTAAACTTGCTGGGCGTATCTGGATATGAGGGGTTCTGAGAATGTGCCGCCTCCCCACATACCCTCTAAGAGCTCACACCTTCATAAACCCACTGCTCTGAACACAGCTGGAAAGGCCAGACTTGGAACCTTGACCCTGGGCAGCTGTCAGTAGCCTGGATTAAGAACATGGCTCAGTGCCCAAGGTCTGTCCAGTCAAACAGATGCTCTCTCTGGAGGCGTTTGGATACAAAACATAGAGAGAAAGATCCAGAGACACTGAAAGTCAGCAGTAACACTAAAGGCCGATGAACAGCATAAGAAGTTGGGTGCCTCTGTGTGTGTGAACACACATCTGTGTGTCTGTGAGTGTGAGTGTGTCTGTGTGTAAGTGTGTTCATATTTGTGTATTTCTCTGTGCACATTTCTATGTCCATGTGTCTGTACATGTGTGCATTTGTGTGGCTGTGAATATGTGTGCATGTCTGATTGTGGTCTATATATGCATATACATGTCTCTATATATTAATGCATCTGTGCACATGTGCTGTGTTCATATGTGTCAGTGTGTTTCTGTATATATATATATATATGGCTGTATTTGTCAGTGTTATGTGTGTCTATACATATGGAACTATATGTGTCTGAGTATCTACATGTGTTTGTGTATCTGTCTCTGTGTGTTTCTGCATGTGTGTGGCAGAGTGCAGAGCAGGGCTGAAGAACAGGAAGAGCAAAAAACTGAAACCCTATGGAGCATCTAGAAAAAATCCACCAGGCAGTGATATGAAGGGGATGTCCAGGTCCTGACACAACTCTCAGGACACTGACTGGGGTCCTAGGAGTACCAACATCACAGCAACACCCCCAAATGACATGCCATGGTGCCAGAGTCTGGAGTGAGGGAGTTGAATAAAGGTCACCTGTTATGGGTTTGTGGCCCAGCCTCATCTGAACAGACCCCTCAGATGACTGTCTGCTGACCACCTACTGTAGGATATGCCCTGTGACCTACCTGTCACCAATCTGTGCATGAAAGGTTGCCCTATATACACCCACATCCAAATTCTTCTTCTTCTTCTTCTTCTTCTTCTTCTTCTTCTTCTTCTTCTTCTTCTTCTTCTTCTTCTTCTTCTTCTTCTTCTTCTTCTTCTTCTTCTTCTTCTTCTTCTTCTTCTTCTCCTCCTCCTTCTTCTTCTTCTTCTTCTTCTTCTTCTTCTTCTTCTCCTCCTTTTCTCCTCCTCCTTCTCCTTTTCTCCTCCTCCTTCTCCTCCTTTTCTCCTCCTCCTCCTTCTTTTCTCCTCCTCCTTCTCCTTTTCTCCTCCTCCTCCTTCTTTTTCTTCTCCTTATCCTTCTCACCCTCCTCCTTCTCCTCCTCCACCTCCTCCTCCTCCTTCTTCTTCTTCATCTTTTCTTTTCCTTCTCCTTCTCCTTTTCTTCTTCCTCCTTCTCTTCCTCCTTCTTCTTCTTCTCCTCCTCCTCCTTTTCTTTATATTCTTTTCTTGTTGTTGTTGTTGTTGTTGTTGTTGGTATTCTCCTCCTCCTTCTTCTGCTTTCTTATTTTTTTTAGAGGTAGGTATTTGGGCCACACCCAACAGTGCTCAGAACTCACTCCTGAGTGGGAACAGAATACCATATGTTGTATTGGGGATTGAACTAGGACCGGCTGCATGCAATTCTTCATGTCCCAGGGCACTTAAACATTCTAAGACTGAAAATATGCTCTTGATGATGGGTTTCTAGGGTAGGCAGGAGCTGTATGTAGCTAATGGATGACACATGTGGCCTGAGTGGAGGCCTTGCATATTTGTCCAGAGGGGCTGAGGGCATCTTTGCTTTAAATAAGGGTTGACCTCAATAAACCTTCCAACTGTAGATACAGTGGTTGAGGGAACTGGGAGACACTGATCTGCTTCCCTATAAGAGACACTGATCTGCTTCCCTATAAGAGGTCAGATCTTATAGTTTCTGGTGGGATGGGAGGATAAGCAACATGTGGTTTTTGCTCTTGTAAAGTGGGGTCAGTGAGACTGTCTAGTCACCCTGCAGGGAACATAACTTGTGAAGTAGGAGCCTGCAATCAGCTTCATTGGCCACCCAATCTAACCCTTCTCTCTCCCTACAGGTTAGTATGGAACCCAGAACTTCATATACAGGGGTAAGAATTTCATATCTTGAGGATTTTTTTTGGAAGTTTATAGGAAGTTCCATCCAAAGCTATTTGTATTTCAAAAATGTCCTGATCACTTTATTTAGAGAGATTATGGCCCAGATATCAACAGTCATGGCTTTGGATACAAATCTGAGCGATATTACAATGGGTAGGTAAGTTGCTCATATGCAGGCAGTTTTATTCCTAGGCATTATATACTGTTCCACCAGGAGTACTCCCCTGAGCACAGATCCAGAAGTAAACCCTAAGCACAGAAATGGCTTCCAAACAAACAAAAACAGGACCTGAAGAGATAGGACAGTGGATAAAGTGCTTGCTTTACATGCAGCTGACTATAGTTTTATCCCCAACTCCTTAGTACTCAAACAGAGTAATCCCAGAACATAGACGTAGAAGTAAGACTGAGTACCACCTCAAAAATAAAATAAAACAAAATAAGCTGGAACATTTTTAGCTTCAACAATGCTTTTTTGTAATATTTTTTTAAAAATCTTTATTGAAATATCATAATTTTAAGTGGTTAGTAGTAGTTTCATGCATATATCATTCCAACACCACATCTACCACCAGAGGGTATCTGCTTTCCTTTTCCAATGTCCGAAATGGCCCTCCTGTTCCTCCCAACCCCATTTACTTTTTCATCCATATTCATATCACAAAGTTTCAAAGGCTTTGAACCTATTTTTCATTGTCTATTCTTATAAAAAATATTTTATTGAAACCACTGTGATTTAAAAAATTCTTTATAGTTGGGTTTCAGATATATAATGTTTCAGGGCCAATCTCACCACCAGCATCAACCTATTTCTACCATTGTTCCTAGAGTGTATCCCATGCCACCTCCCTTGCCCCGCTCCCCGCCTGCCAACATAACATACCCATTTTAAGTTTTGATTGTAAAAGTTTGGGTCTCATGATTTCATTATTGTTAACTCTGGCTTGTATATTTAGTTCTGTCTTTTTTATTTGGGGAGGGGGAGTAGACACAACCAGCGGCGCTCAGGGGTTACTCCTGTCTCTGTGCTCTGGCAGGTTCGGGGGGCCATATGGGATGCCAGGGATCAAACCCAGGTCCATCCTGGGTCGGCCATGTGCAGGGCAAATGCCTTACCACTGTGCTATCACTTCCACACCTTTCTGTCTTTTCTTAACACCACCAATACACCTGAGACCACTTGGCTCTTGTCCATCATCTGTCCAGATATGTGTTTCTCCTCCTCCACTCAATTTCTTTCCTTCTTCCTACTTTACTCTGGGGCCAAGAGTGTTCTAGACAACCCTGATTTAAAACATTCATTTCTTCATGCAGTTATTCTAAATATCATATGTAAGCTACATCATTCTGAACTTACTTTTAAGAACAAAACACTGCCTCATATATATAACATAACATAACATAACATAACATAACATAACATAACATAACATAACATAACATAACATAACATAACATAACATAACATAATCTAACATAATATATATTGGTTTTTGGGTCACACCTGGCAGTGCTCAGGGGTTACTCCTGGCTCTTTACTCAGAAATTGCTCTGGGGGGGCCGGAGAGATAGCATGGAGGTAAGGCATTTACCTTTCATGCAGAAGGTCATCGGTTCGAATCCCGGCGTCCCATATGGTCCCCCGTGCATGCCAGGAGCAATTTCTGAGCACGGAGCCAGGAAAAACCCCTGAGCACTGCCGGGTGTGACCCAAATACCAAAAAAAAAAAAAAAAAAAAAAAAAAAAAGAAATTGCTCTGGGCAGGCTCACAGGACCATATGGGACACCAGGATTCGAACCACCATCCTTTTGTATGCAAGGCAAACACCCTACCTCCATGCTATCTCTTCAGCCCCTGCCTCATATATTTTCATAAGTTTTCTCCTCTTCTTTTTAGACAAGTATCCTCATCATCTTGTTGGCAAAGACCATAAACTAGAGATATTCTACTGGATGCAGGGAAATAGGCTTAGGGAGCACCTCTGGAAGGGAGGGTCATCTGCTGACCGGAAAGAAATGGATCAGTAGATACATAAGTACTCCCCTAGAAAGCTTGTACCTTATTGTTTCAGAAAATCATGTTCATTAGGTCTGAGATGACCCATAAAAGCTCTTTGAATCTAAAGTGTGTTTAAAGTTTAGAACTATCATTCTGTGACACTATAATTTGCTCCTTCATTCACTAATTCATTTATTGAATTGACTATACACACACACTATGGTGCTGGGGAAACATGTAATACTGGAGACTGAATCCAAAAGGAAACCAGGGGTCCTCCCAAATGCACTCCCAGAAAAGAAAACAGAAAACAGAGGCTACAGGGATAGTACAGTTGGTAAGGACTCTGAAAGAATGAATACATTCTCCTTTGTCCAAGTCCCCACTGCAGTGTCAGGACCTCTGTTGGTGGCTATTTCTGGAGTAAAGCCTTTGTGTGCCTCTGTGGCACCCTGCCTTTCACCACTGGGTGTGTTTGCATGTGTGCTTAAAAAGGGCCTGGTCTGTAGTTGAGTCATTCACAGCTCTCCACTTACATACTATTGGCCAGATGATACCTTCTCACATCCCATTGGCCAGGCCACACCCCTTCACATACCATTCACATCCCATTAGCTTCAATCTACTACTAGGAAATCTCACAAATCTGGTGGCCTTTGATTAAGATGAACATAGGCCAAGCTAAAAGTCAGGAAGCTCTCACTACTAGAGACTATTGGGAATAAATAGTAGGTTCTGGCAAAACAGATGTGTCCTTAGTTTGAGGAAACCCATAGCTCACACTGGAGATGGATATAAATGGCAGAAAATCTAAGAATAGAAACTTCTACTACAATATGTTTAAGAGCACATGGGTCTCTAACAGACACTTAGGACAGGAAATTAGACCCATCAGGTGAGGTCAGAAAGAAGCAAGAATTTGACAAGCCAGAAGGAGACTCCAGCATCTAGAGAAAATGTGGGTTGCAGTGTCAGGTGGCAGCAGAACGGTGATACTTAGAGAACCAACAGAGGTTGCTGCAACTGAGAGCAATGAGCCCTGGGAAAGGATAGGAGAAGTGGAAAGGGAAATTGGAACAGGCAGAGCCTGTAGCTGAGGCAAGAGCTTTAGAGACCTCCATTCTCTGAGAAAGAGTGTACAGAAGGAATGCCACAGTCTCAGGGATCCCACTTTTAGGCTTATTTCTCTGAAAATGGGGATCCTGAGCCCAGCAGGAATTCCAAGGTACTGTTAGAGAAGGCAGAAGGCTGGGCAGAGCCGAGTGGTCTCCAGGACTCTGTCCTGTGCCAGGTATCTCAGAAAACAGCCCACTCTAATCCCAGAGCATCAGTGTCTGGGAGCTGGCTCGTGCAACTCCTTTGAGATTCAGACATGGAAGCTATTTCCAGAGAGGGAAAGGGACTGAGGCAAGCATCTTACCGGATGATGACATGGGGTTGCATGAGTGTCACCTGACCTCCGGAAGTGACCTCTCTGAAGGAGCACTAAAAATGTAAATCTGCTAATTAATTTATTATTTCACTCCTAAACTATAAAATCAAACCCCACATTGTGCTGCCTGTGGTTTGCCTGACAGCTGGTCTGTCTGATCCTGGCTGTCTGCTCACAAATTGGTATTAGTGGCACCAAGAGCAGATTAACATGGTGACCAGGCACCCAGGAACTTGATGCTGCCTACTGGGTTCACTAAAGCTGTCAATCTCCTCCAGCTGCTCTGTGGCCATGGTGCCCATACTTCTCTAACCCTGAGGTTGAGAGCAGTCCTGAGCTTGCCAAAAGGCATGCCCCCACTTCAGTTATAGCAAGCAGGAAAAGATGACCAGAAAGGCATTGTTTGAGACTTCTGGATTAGCATAGGATTAAGAATGGGGGTGGGGGGGAAAATGCCTATGGGCATTTATCATCACAGCAAAGGGGCCAGAGAGATAGCCTAATGGCTAGAGGCATGCTTTGCCTCTGATTCCATTCCCAGAATTGCATATGGTCTACTGATTACCAAGCCAGAAATTGTCTCTGAGCGCCAAGCACATGCCCAAAACCAAAAGAAAAAAAGAAAAGACTCTAGGAGTATCATCTGAGCAAAGTCCATATGGCATACACAGAAAATTGAACTCAGGGAGGTAGGAACTGTACCTCAGCCACACGGTACAGAGCTAGATATCTGATCCCCTCCCTACCAATCTAAGATTCTTCCTATTGTCCTATGTTAAAGCTATGTCTTAGCACCATCTTTATTAATCTGAGTCTCTCCTTTATGAATTTGTTCTCCTTGTCTATTTTTATGACCTAAGCATCAGGCTAGATAGTAAGGTGCAAGAAGCAATCATTGTGGGGAGGATTGGTGGCATAAACAAAGCCAGTCACAGAGGAAACTACAATGTACGTCAGTGAATTTCAGATATCATGAACCATGATGTGAGCTATTCATAAAGCTGTAGATAAAGCTGCAAATGCCACCCAAAACAGTGGAGTAAGCAAGGCAATTCTCCTTACTTTGAAATCCCAGGGTTAGGGGCCGGGAAGGTGGCGCTAGAGGTAAGGTGTCTGCCTGCAAGCGCTAGCATAGGACGGACCGCGGTTCGATCCCCCGGCGTCCCATATGGTCCCCTCAAGCCAGGGGCGATTTCTGAGTGCATAGCCAGGAGTAACCCCTGAGCGTCAAATGGGTGTGACCCCGAAACCAAAAAAAAAAAAAAAAGAAATCCCAGGGTTAGTGCTTGGCTAGATTTAAATCTGCCAAGACCTCAGAACTCAGTGTCTTAAAATGCCACGGCATCATGATGCCTGGAGATAAGCCCTGTCTTCATGGGCTAAGATGGCAGCTAGAATTCTAACTGCCACATCAGCACTCCAGGCAACAGAGTGGAGGGACTAAAAGGCAGGAGGGAGACAGATGTCCAGAAAAATATTTGTACAAGAACGCTTAGTGTCAAGAATTTGAAAGATCTGAAATATTACCAACTTGAAAGCTGACAAGTGAGTCTGCCACTATTTTATGGAGGCTGGCTTAAGATTCCAGAATCATGGGTCAGAGACTAAGGACTTGATTACTCAAAGCACAGCAGCAGCATGGGCACCACCAACACATTTTCATTTGTTTATCTTATTCCCCATTTTTATGGGGTCAATATGGATGGGCCTAGATAAATGGTACATGCTGTGAGCTGAGCAGCAGAATAAGAACCCTAAACTGGAACTGGGAAGTAGCCACGCCTGCCCCTTATCACACTGGAGGTAAAAACAAAAACAAACAAACAAAAAACAAACCTGTATTTTAGTCTTTCATAAATACTTGCCTAGAGGGGCCAGAGAGATAGCATGGAGTTAAGGCATTTGCCTTTCATGCAGAAGGACGGTGGTTCAAATCCCCGCATCCCATAACTATATGGGATGCCAGGGGTGATTTCTGAGCATAGTGCCAGGAATAACCCCTGAGCGCTGCCAGGTGTGACCCCAAAACCGAAAAAAAAAAATACTTGCTTAGAAACATCATGGAAGAGGGGCCAGAGTGATGGTATAACAGATCGGCTACTTGTCTTGTACCTAGCCAACCTGGGTTTGATCCCCAACATCCCATTTGGTCCTCTAAGCACCTCTAGAAGTTATTTTCTTTGAGCCACACCTAGTGACCTCAAAGGTTACTCCTGGCTATGTGCTCAGAAATCGCTCCTGACTTGGGGGACCATATGGGATGCTGAGAGATTGAACAGCAATTTGTCCTAGGTTAGCACATGCAAGGCAAACACCCTACCTCTTGTGCCACAACTCTGGTTTTGAGTGCAGAGCAAGGAATAATTTCTGAGCATTACTGAGTAAAACCCCCACACTCAAAAGAAATATCTTGGAAGAGTCTAAAATGAAGGATAATCAATGCCTTATTTATTGGGTATGCAGAAATGCAGGAGAGCTATATTATTTCCCAATCCATGGCCACTTTATTCATAGTTGCCCTCAACTAGAAATAATCCAGGGCCCATTAAGCAGACTGATATTTTCAGTCAATGAACGAAAATACATTTTCTTTATTAAAATAAAGAAACCAAGAGTTACCACAAAGATGTTTCTCAAAAACATTCCATTGACTGAAATACACTAGAAAATCATTACATAATACATATCACATAATACCTATCACATAATATATTTTCATTAAATTCTAGAATAAAAAAGTCTAAAAGTATTAAGGAAATAACAAGAACAGTGGGGTGAAGAACAAGGATATACTGGGAAGAGGTATCAAAGAATTTTTTCAGGTGCTGATTCTTTCTTTGGGGGTGGGGGCACACCCATTTGATGCTCAGGGGTTACTCCTGGCTAAGCGCTCAGAAATCGCCCCTGGCTTGGGGGGATGGAACCATGGTCCTTCCTTGGCTAGTGCTTGCAAGGCAGACACCTTACCTCTAGCGCCACCTCTCCAGCCCCTCAAATGCTGATTCTTGTCTTCATGCATTTATCACACCTCACCAAAGGACTTGTTCATTTATGAAATGAATTTCAGATCAAAATAACCCTAAAATATTTAGAGAGAAATATACTGATACTGCAATTTACTCTTAGATCAATAAAAATAAACAGGTTAGCTCCAGAGAGATAGCTCAAAGAGATGGAGCACATGCCATATGTTAGGCCCAAACCCATTCTCTATTAGCACATGACTCCTGTAGCACGTGGCACCAACTCAAACAGAAATGCAAGAGACCTATATTGTACCATTGACAGAGATGACGAGGAATAGCCGCCCTTTATACCTGTCATTATGGGTCAATCCAGTATCTGACACATTTGCCGTTTACCTGACCCTCAGGTAGATGGGTCATTGACATGATTCCTTAACTGCTTTCCCAAGTCCTACCTTTGTCCTCTACAACACAGTCCCTATGTGTAATCAAGAGTAGTTGTGAGGAAAACACCATGTTACATCATGTCACTCCTCTGCTTCAAATATCTTTCCTGGTCCAGAAGATAGTGTCAATAATAGAGCACACACCTAAGATACTCTAGGCTTGAATTCAATCCCAGCATTTCAAAACTACAGCAAACCCTCCACAGCCAAGCACCACAGCAGAGCCAAGCTTAAACTTTAAAACTCGCCTGTTGCTTTTCTCAGAAAGGCCTCCTACATCTTACTGCTTTACATCTGATTCATGTGGACACTTCACAGATTCCTGTGTCCAAGCTGTCCCCCAGACTGTCCAGTATGCAGAACCATGCTCCTACACCTGCCTGGACATTCAACCTCTGACCACTCACTTTCACTCTGTTCCTCCTATACCAACCCCAGGGGCAGATGTAGACTGCTGCATACGGGCTGTTGCCTCTTGCTGGAGAGCTCCCTTCCTTTAGGTCTCTGAGCAAATGTCATGTCAGCTCCTCAGCTTTCATCCTGCTCACTTCTCCACTCCCACCAAGTGTCTCTGCATGTCTCCGTCTCCCACAAGGGCCTGGCATCTACCTTTTTGTACCAGAAATCTGGTTTGAGAGAATGCAGGAACATAGTAAAGGGTTTGGAGAAGTTTCCCTAGGGAGGACATTCCCCCACAGACTATCCATCAGTCCTAGATTCACCCTGCCACCTCCAAGGGGCAGAGGTAGGGAAAGAGAAAGTGAGAAAGAAAGTGGTCAGTTTCTTTCTCAGGACTGACACCTCCTCTTCCGCACTTCACACAGTCACCCAGAAATCCCCACTGGCATCATTAGGAAGGAGACAGGCCACACCTCAGCTTCTTCAAGGTGCCATAGAACAACCAGACCTAGTCTCACTGTAATTTTGAGGCTTACATGCAGAAATGGAAGTTAAGGCTCAATTACTTGATGAGTAAAGTTAAGTCCATAAATAAGTAAGGTTCAAGGGGAAACACTGGGAGTGTTTTATTAACCAATCATTCCCGATCAGGAATGGTGGTGGCCCAGAGAGTGGCAGCGAGGGCCTGAAAATGTACGGCCAGCAT
Source organism: Suncus etruscus (assembly GCF_024139225.1). Classification (NCBI taxonomy): domain Eukaryota; kingdom Metazoa; phylum Chordata; class Mammalia; order Eulipotyphla; family Soricidae; genus Suncus; species Suncus etruscus. The sequence continues at coordinate 64,680,890 of NC_064852.1, read as the reverse complement.
CCAGCACCAGAGCTGCGTGCTAGGCAAGGGGAGGGGTGGCTGAGCCCGGGCTGCAGCGCCCGCCCCGGAGTCCCCTGCTTAGGCCTGAGGGCTACGGAGGGCGCGGTGGCATTGTGCGCTGCCTGATTTCCATTTCCCCAGATAAACACCCGGCGGGGGCCGCGACCTCACTGCATTGCTAATGCCTCGACTCCCCACCCCGCCAATGAGATGATTTACTTCTGTTTTGCATATTAATTGATATAAACGCCACCATTTCTGGGAACAATTAAGAGGCCCTCCGGGGCCTGGACCTCAGTGGAGAAGTCGGCGGCGAAGTGGTGCGCCCTTTTGGCGGGGGCTCGGAACTGGGACACCCAACACTAGACCCTGCAGGCTGAGGGAGGACACGGGTCTAAATCAGCCTTATTTTGCAATACACTCAAATGCCACCCCACCCCGCCCCTCCTGCCACAAATGTGTCCCCTAGTCTTAGAAAGCAAGGTTTCTGCTGGAGCTGGTACTGGGTGGTGAGTATCAACTGACACTGGAGATAGTCTTTAGATACCTCAGCTCCTGGGCTCAGTGACCTGGGTTGCCATGCCACTTGCCCTTGGGATGAGTTTGGTTGATGCCAGGTAACAAGGAGAATCCACTTCCCCACCCAGGTCATTGCCTTGGCCTTTATATTTTGCCCTACGGCCACATGGCTATTTGCTCTAGATCTGCCTGTTTAAGCTTGTGAGAATGCCAGGGCTGCCCACAGACACATTCTGCTGAGATACCTCCTCCATCAGACTCTCTCCTGGAAAAAGAGTAAAAGGAAAAGGCTTCAACAGAAATCACCTTTCTTCCAAAACATGCCTGTTGGGGCCAGAGCAACAGTACACACAGCTGGTAGGGCACATGTTTTGCACGAGGACAGCCAGGGTTCAATCCCCAGCAGCCCTAAGTTCACAAGGAGTGATTCTTGAGTGAAGAGTCAGGTATGGCCCCAAACCAAAAATAACACCCCTCCCCGCAAAATATGCCTGGCAATTTTTCCACCTAATGGTACTGGTTTCCCCCAACCACTCCTTTGCTGGGACAGTAAACCAAATTGTCCCCTTTCGGGAGACAGCTGGAATGACCTCTGGCATATGGGTCAGAGGCAGATACAGATACAGTCACCACACCACCCAAACTTCCAAACCTCTACCTCTTCACAGGCTACCAGCCTTCTTGCTGTCCATCAGTCATCACAAGCACAAATTTCTTTTAGGAGAGAAGAGTTGAGAGGAAGCCTGAAGGATAATGAGGTGCCAATTACTGATCCTTAGTCTAAGAAAACAGGAAGAAAAAAAAAAAAACCAACCAGGCAAAACCCCTACAACCCTGACATCTAGAAAGTTTTCTGCCAGTTGGTGTGTAGAGTGATTCCAGAGAAAGGGTTGTTCCTTGAATTAGCAGTGACCAGATCTGAGTTAGATCTAGAGTGGCTAGTTCTAGACCAATTATTTGGGTGCTTCCTAAGTTTTTCTTCCAATAGTTCACTTTAGATCCCAAAATACCACACACACACACACACACACACACACACACACACACACACACACACACACACCATGCCACCATCTATTTTCAAGCCCTATAGATTCAAGTCACAAAATTTTCCTATACATGGTTGTACATGGAATCTATTATGCTGAGTGAAAAAAGTCGGGAGAGAGAGACAGAGACAGAGAAAGAGAGTAGTCTCACACATTTATGCATTTTAAGAAAAATAAAAGACATTATTGAAATAATTCTCAGAGATGAGGGCCAGAAGGACTGGCTCACAATATGAAGCTCACCACAAAGAGTAGTGAGTGCAGTTAGAAAAATAACTACAGGAGTTTACACACCCAGAAAGGGGAAGCCTCTGAACTCTGCTGGAACCCAGATGCCAGCACCCCTATCTGCCTGTCCTCTGTGCTGTGCTGCATTTTCGCCCTGATTTCATCCTGTGTGTGGCTCATCTTCAGACGGCTAGCCTTCCCTGGAGGTGAGTTTACACACCCAGAAAGGGGAAGTCTCTGAACTCTGCTGGAACCCAGATGCCAGCACCCCTATCTGCCTATCTTCTGTGCTGTACTGCATTTTTGGCGTGATTTCATCCTGTGTGTGGCTCATCTTCGGACGGCTAGCCTTCCCTGGAGGTTAGTTAACATGCCCAGAAAGCGAAAGCCGCTGAACTCTGCTGGAACCCAGATGCCAGCACCCCTATCTGCCTGTCCTCTGGACTGTGCTGCATTTTCGGCCTCATTTCATCCTGTGTGTAGCTCATCTGTGGATGCTAGCCTTCCCTGGAGGTGAGTTTATATGCCCAGAAAGGGGAAGATGCTGAACTCTGCTGGAACTCAGATGCCAGCACCCCTATCTGCCTGTCTTCTGTGCTGTGCTGCATTTTCGACCTGATTTCATCCTGTGTGTGGCTCATCTGCAGATGGCTAGCCTTCCCTGGAGGTGAGTTTACACGCCCAGAAAGGGAGGAGCCAGAGGAGCTTCGCTATGTGGCCACGCACATCATTTAGCCAATGAATACAACCACAACATGTAGAAAAACCCACAATACAAATGTTACAATGGGGGCCCGGAGAGATAGCACAGCGACGTTTGCCTTGCAAGCAGCCGATCCAGGACCAAAGGTGGTCGGTTCGAATCCCGGTGTCCCATATGGTCCCGTCCCCCCCCCCCCCCCCGTGCCTGCCAGGAGCTATTTCTGAGCAGACAGCCAGGAGTAACCCCTGAGCAATGCCGGGTGTGGCCCAAAAACCAAAAAAAATAAAAAAAAAAAAAAAAAAAAAAAAATGTTACAATGGGGAAACAATGCAGGCCAGTGCCAGACATAAAGAATGAAGACAGCAACTCAGATGACCAGAACATGGCCAACCGACTAGTCAGTCTCTCAGATACAGAGTTTAGAGTCGAAATATGGAAGATGTTCAAAGAACTCAAAGAAAGTATAGAAGAGAACACTAATAAGAACCAAGAGAATATGAAGATAGAAATGAGAAAACTCCAAACTGAAATTTCAGGTCAAATAACAGGTCTGAAAAACTCAGTAGATGAATTGAAGAAAAACATGGTTGAGCTTTCCCACGGGTTAACAGCAGCTGAGGATAGAATTAGTACATTGGAAGATGAGATGAATAACAACTCCATACAGCAGAAGAGATTGGAGTAAAGCCTTAAAGCAAAAGATCAAACAATGGAAAAATTATTCAAAGAATGGGAACAAATGAAAATAGAAGTCTATGATAAGCTCAACAGAAACAACTTAAGAATCACTGGAGTCCCAGAGACCCAGGAAGAAAATCTCCAGGAAGAATCAATGGTCAAGAACATCATTAAAGAGAAACTACCAGAGCTAAAGAATACATGAGATCAAATCCTGCATGCCCAAAGAGTACCAACTAAAAGAGACCCCAGAAAAAACACCCCAAGACACATCCTAGTCACAATGACAAACCCCATATATAGAGACAGAATTCTGAACGCAGCAAGATCAAAAAAAAAAAAAAAGAAATTACATTTAAGGGAACATCCTTGAGATTTACTGCAGACCTGTCACAAGAAACACTCAAGGCCAGAAGGCAGTGGTGGGACATAGTGAAAAAACTCAATGAAATAAATGCTTCGCCTAGAATACTGCACCCAGCAAAACTCACTTTCAGGTTTGAAGGAACAATACATGGTTTCACAGACAAACAACAGCTCAGAAACTTTACAGACTCAAAACCAGTCTTAAAAGAAAAACTGAAAGACCTACTTTAAGACAAGACTGACCAACAGAGACACCAAACTTTGATAGAAAAATGGTACTAAATCCCAGGACAATTCTTTCTCTCAATGTCAATGGACTAAATGCACCAGTTAAGAGACACAAAGTGGATAAATGGATCAAAAAACTCAACCCAACCTTCTGCTGCCTACAAGAAACACACCTGAATAGTCAAAACAAGCATAGACACAAAATAAAAGGCTGGAGGAAAATCATCCAAGCAAACAACACCCATAAAAAAGCTGGAGTGGCCATACTAATATCAGATGATGCAAACTTTATATTCAGGAAAGTTATAAGGACAAAGATGGACATTTTGTATTAATCAAGGGATTTGTACAGCAGGAAGAAATCACTCTCTAAACATATATGCACCAAATGATGGGCCAGCAAAATATTTAATACAATTGTTGACAAATTTTTAAAATAGGATCAATAACAACAGAATAAGTGTGGGAGACCTCAACAACGCATTGTCAACACCGGATAGGTCAACCAGACTGAAACCCAACAAGAATGTACTAGACCTGAAAAGAGAAATGGAAGAAAGAGGCCTAGTAAATATATAGAGTACACTCCACCCCCAGAAACCTGGATACACATTCTTCTCTAATGTACATGGGACATTCTCCAGGATAGACTACATGGTAGCACATAAAACATACCTCCATAATATCAAGAGGATAGAAATATTGCAGGCTACCTTCACTGACCACAAGGCCCTGAAATTCTTTGTGAACTACAAAGGGACACAGAAGAAAAGCTTTAATACTTGAAAGTTAAACAGCCTAATACTGAATAACCAGTGGGTTCGAGTTGAAATCAAAGAGAAAATCAAAACCTTCCTGGAAACAAATGACAATAGAGACACAAACTATCAGAACTTATGGGACACAGCAAAAGCATTACTGAGAGGAAAATTTATAGCTTTGCAAGCACATATCAAGAAAGAAGAAGGGGCATACCTAAATAGCTTAATGACGCAACTCATAGAATTAGAAAGTACTCAACAAAAAGAACCAAAAATAGGGAGACAGAAGGAAATAACAAAGCTGAGAGCAGAAATCAATGAAGTGGAAACCCAAAAAACAATCTAAAAGATCAACGAAATCAGAAGCTGGTTCTTTGAAAAAATAAACAAGATTGATAGACCACTGGCAAAACTAACAAAGAAAGAGAGAGAGAAACTTGATAACTCGTATTAGGAATGAAAAAGGAGAGATAACTACTGATGTGGCAGAGATTCAAAGGGTATCAGAAACTACTTTGAGAAACTCTATGCCACTAACAATGAGAACCTGAAAGAAATGGATAAATTTTTGGACTCTTATAATCTTTCACAGTTGAATAAAGAGGATGTAGCATATCTAAACAACCCCATCACTACTGAGGAAATTAAGACAGTAATCAAATGTCTGCTCAAAAACAAAAGCCCAGGCCCAGATGGATTCACAAATGAATTCTTTCAAACCTTTCAAGAGGAACTATTACCAATCCTGGCAAGACTCTTTCATGAAATCCAAGAAACGGGAACACTTCCAAATAGCTTTTATGAAGCCAACATCACCTTGATACCTAAACCAAACAGAGATGCTACCAAAAAAGAAAATTACAGACCAATATTGCTGATGAACACAGATGCAAAGATCCTCAATAAAATCCTGGCAAATAGGATTCAATATCTCATTAAAAAGTCATCCACTATGACCAAGTCGGTTTCATCCCAGGAATGCAAGGATGGTTTAACATCCGTAAATCTATCAACATAATACACAACATCAACAACAAGAAAAATAAAAATCACATGATCATATCAATAGATGCAGAGAAAGCATTTGATAAGGTCCAACACCCATTCTTGATCAAAACTCTCAGCAAGATGAGAATAAAAGGAACTTTTCTGCATATAGTTAAGGCCATCTACGACAAGCCAGTGGCAAATATTATTCTCAATGGACAAAAACTGAAAGCCTTTCCTCTAAATTCTGGCACAAGACAAGGCTGTCCTCTCTCACCCCTCCTATTCAACATAGCACTGGAAGTACTTGCTATAGCGATTAGGCAAGAAAAGGATATCAAGGGAATCCAGATAGGAAAGGAAGAAGTCAAGCTCTCGCTGTTTGCAGATGACATGATACTCTACATAAAAAAACCTAAAGACTCTACCAAAAAGCTACTAGAAACAATAGACTCATATAGCAAGGTAGCAGGCTACAAAATTAACACATAAAAATCAATGGCCTTTCTATACACCAATAGTAATAAGGAAGAAATGGATATTAAGAAAACAACCCCATTCACAATAGTGTCACACAAACTCAAACATCTTGGAATCAACTTGACTAAAAATGTGAAGGACCTATACAAAGAAAGCTATAAAACTCTGCTCCAAGAAATAAGAGAGGACATGTGGAAATGGAAACACATACCTGCTCATGGATTGGCAGGATTAACATCATTAAAATGGCAATACTCCCCAAAGCATTGTACAGATTTAATGCGATCCCTCTAAAGATACCCATGACATTCTTCAAAGAAGTGGATCAGGTACTTTTTAAATTCATTTGGAACAATAAACACCCTAGAATAGCTAAAGCAATCATTGGGAAAAAGAATATGGGAGAAATTACTTTCCCCAACTTTAAACTGTACTACAAAGCAATATTTATCAAAACAGCATGGTATTGGAATAAAGACAGGACCTCAGATCAGTGGAATAGGCTTGAATACTCTAAGAATGTTCCACAGACAATCACCTAATTTTTGATAGAGGAGCAAGAAATCCTAAATGGAGCAAAGAAAGCCTCTTCAACAAGTGGTGTTGGCATAACTGGCTAGCCACTTGCAAAAAATTGAACTTAGACCCCCAGTTAACCTCATGTACTAAGTAAAATCCAAATGGATAAAAGACCTCAATATCAGACCGACACCATAAGATATATAGAACAGCACGTAGGCAAAACACTCCAGGACATTGAGACTAAAGGCATCTTCAAGGAGGAAACTGCACTCTCCAAACAAGTGAAAGCAGAGATTAACAGATGGGAATATATTAAGCTGAGAATCTTCTGCACCTCAAAGGAAATAGTGCCCAGGATACAAGAGCCACCCACTGAGTGGGAGAAACTATTTACCCAATACCCATCAGATAAAGGGCTAATCTCCAAAATATACAAGAAAAAAACATCTAATCCCATCAAAAAATGGGGAGAAGAAATGGACAGACACTGACAAAGAAGAAATACAAATGGCCAAAAGGCACATGAAACAATGCTCCACATCACTAATTATCAGGGAGATGCAAATCAAAACAACTGTGAGGTACTACCTCACATCCCAGAGATTGGCCCACATCACAAAGAATGAGAACAAGCAGTGTTGGCGGGGATGTGGAGAGAAAGGAACTCTTATCCACTGCTGGTGGGAATGCCGTCTAGTTCAACCTTTATGGAAAGCGATATGGAGATTTCTCCAAAAACTGGAAATCGAGCTCCCATACGATCCAGCTATACCACTCCTAGGAATATGCCCTTGGAACACAAAAATACAATACAAAAATCCCTTCTTTACACCTATATTTATTGCAGCACTATTTACCATAGCAAGACTCTGGAAACAATCAAGATATTTTCAACAGACGAATGGCTAAAGAAACTGTGGTACATATACACAATGGAATATTACGCAGCTGTCAGGAGAGATGAAGTCATGAAATTTTCCTATACATAGGTGTACATGAAATCTATTATGCTGAGTGAAATAAGTCAGAGAGAGAGAGAAAACCACAGAATGGTCTCACTCATCTATGAGTTTTAAGAAAAATGAAAGACATTCTTGCAATAATAATTTTCAGACACAAAAGAAAGAAGAGCTAGAAGTTACGGCTCACCTCATGAAGCTCACCACAAACAGGGATGAGTTTTGTTAGAGAAATAACTACATTTTTAACTATCCCAATAATGAGAATGTATGAAGGAAATAGAAAGCCTGTCTAGAGTATAGGCGGGGTTGGGTGGGGAGCAGGGAGACTTGGGACATTGGTGGTGGGAATGTTGCACTGGTGATGGGTGGTGTTCTTTACATGACTGAAACCCAAACAACACAATCATGTATGTAATCAAGGTGTTTAAATAATATATATATATATATATATATATATATATATATATATATATATAAAAGAACTACACTGAGAACTATAATAACAATGTCGATGAGTGAGACAAGTAGAAAGACTGTCTTGAATACAGGCTGTGGGGGGAAGGATATTCGGACATTGGTGATGAGAATGTTGCACTGGTGAAGGAGGGTGTTTTTTTTTTTGTTTGTTTGTTTTTTTGTGACTGAAACCCAACTACAATCATGTTTGTAATCATAGTGTTTAAATAAAAATATTATTTAAAATTTTTTTTTCTGCCTAAACTTTATCCTTCTGTTGCTTTTGCCATGAATTCTCATCTGAGTGACCACGATTACCTAGGACTGCCTCCCCACCACATTCCAGTCTCACCACACACACACACACACACACACACACACACACACACACACACACACACACACACACACACACACTTCTAGCAGCCTTGCCCCTTTACTGTCACCCTAAAGCAAAGGTTCCTGAACCTGCAACCTCTTCACAAGTCTTGTCACTGTGCCCTATTAGCTCCTGTTTTTTTTACAGAGCCAGGAACTTCCTTGCTCCATCCTCAGAGCACAAGGCAGGCTCTCAGTTCCATGCTGCACAGTTCTGCCAGACACGTCAGGTGAAGGCCAGAACCCAGAATTTTGTGTGAAACCTTTCAGTTTTTAAATATCAGATTCCTAGAGTTAAAGAGAGAGTTCAAGGGTTAGGGTACTTGTCTTACATGCAGCCAACTCCAATTCTGGCATTGCATATGGACCCCAAGCATTGCCAGAAAGTGATCCCTGCATTCAAAGCCAAAAGTAGCGCTGAACATTACTGGTTGTGGCTCCCAAAGCCTAATAAATAAATTTGTAAAAATTCAGACTCATGGGGCTGGAGAGATAGCATGGAGGTAAAGCGTTTGCCTTTCATGCAAGAGGTCATCGGTTCGAATCCCAGCATCCCATATGGTCCCCTGTGCCTGCCAGGAGCAATTTCTGAGCATGGAGCCAGGAGTAACCCCTGAGCACTGCCGGGTGTGACCCAAAAACCACAAAAAAAGAAAAAATTCAGACTCATGCCAAAAATATCTTAACACCACTAGACCCAAACCAGCAACCTTTAACAGAGCTAGTCGACGCCATCCCACCATGAGTCACTATGGCATCTAACAGAGAACTTGACAGTAAATCCATTACTCACCAATAACTTGAGGACTTGGGACTCTTCTGTGGAGAAGCATTGAGCTCATAAGTGTTTCCATGGATCTAATTTGGTCTTGGCATGTTAGGGATAATATGATTTAATTTCAACCTTTAATTCGTGTAACATTTAGTTTGATATAACATGTAAAGTGAGGGTATAAATTAACATCTTTTACAGATAGGTATTCAAATGTCCTAATGTGGATTTATCTTGTTTGTAAAAATATCAACTTGATCATATAGTAGAAATTTCTCAAGATTTCTGAATTATTTATCTATTTATGTATTTGTATCACAGCTTTTTTATTTTAAATATATAGAATTCAATAAATTAACTACCTGACATTATTTGTACTCTTTACATTTCTTTTTTACACTTTGAATAAATAATCATGTGATATATTTTCCCATATCAACTTGAGAATTCTTTTGTCTAGTTCCATGAGAAATCCCATAGGTGTTTGTAATTATTTTGCTGTGTACATTTAGGAAGAAATGAAATCCTTATAATGATAGCTTTGTATCTAACAAATGTAGCTAACAAATGTTAGCTTTGAATCTAACATTGTTCATTAGTTCACACTTATACCTTCAGTAGAATTCAAGAGAATTTCTTCAGATTTCACACAATTTAGAAATGTTTAGAACTAGGTAACTTTTGCAAATATAATCTTTCGATCTTTGCATTTTAATATTGGTTGTCTTTGGTATATTTGAAGCCTACTAATGAGAGAATATTAATTTTGTGTATATATATTATTTTGATAGCTTCACTAATATCAAAATTCAATAGATAAATTATATTAATCAAGCAATTTAAAAGCTTTAATAATATTTTATTTGCTTATGAACTTTTTGGGTAAATGGTGAGTCTCCAAAGGTGATAAATTCCTTCCTTCTTTCCAAATTGAAAAGTCCTTTGTATCCATTTTTTGTTTATTTAGTGGTCAAGGGGTACACAATGCCAGGGACTGAACCCAGACCCTCATACATTCAAGACATATGCTCTACACTTGAGTCACATCTCCATCAACTTGAAATCTCTTCTCTAGTGTACTGGAGAGTACCCCAGAGATTAGTGAATGTTTGGCAGTGTTTTTCATATCTCTTCCCCAGCTTCAGGTTAAAATATATAAATGTCAACTTATGTCATTATCCATCTTGTCAAGTGTATCATAATAGATATTAAGAATATCAGAATAGATATTAAGTTTTTTTCAGAGCATCCTATATAAAGGAAATATCCTAGAAGCTTCCAGAGACCAAAGAGTTCACATAAAGATGCTTCAGACCCAAATGGCATTACACTTCCTAATAGCAGCCCAAAACACCACATGCCAATAGATAACTGCCTTCAGAATTCTGGGGGAAGATGTTTTCCAACCAAGATTTATGCATCCAGCCAAACTGTCAATCAATTATCCAAAAACCAAACGCCCATATGCAGTTTCCAAGGAAGCCAGTGGCATACATATTACAACAAAATAAAGGAATAAACCAAGAAACAAGATGGTGTACGAGATCAGAAACAAGAAGCCAACACCAGGGAAGAGGTGAAGGAAACATCCAGGATAATAATAAAAAGAGATTTTAGGACCTCTACTCTGCAAAGAACCTGAAAGCAGGTAATTGAAGGAGGAACAGGAAGTGAGTAATTTAAAAAAAAATAAATAGGATGGATAGGTGTCAGGTTAATCAGCCTTCACTCTAAACTATTATGGCCATATCAGCCTTCACCCTTAACAATTATGGCTTCCTCTTTCACATGTCGAAGATTCACTTAGGTGGGAAGAATTTCTAGATACCATAAGTTCTTTGCCTTAGTCCCTCACTTCATGAAGGTGGTCCTAAATTCCCAATAAATACTGCAGTCTGACTGGCCTCTAACTCTTGTACCACATGGTAGAAATGTCCCCAGACCCATGTTTCATCTCTCTTCAGTCAGGTTTGGATTATTTCCTGCAGCAGCCCCTGCCAGACCCTCTTCCCCTTTCCCTGTGGAATTATAGTGTGTGGAGCTATCCACAGATAGGTTACCACAGGGGCTTGAGTACACTGTTAGAAGCTGAGATATACTTATAGGAAGGATTAATGATGCTATGTCTAAAAGGAAGAAAAATAGGAAATTGCTAATGTCAGGGAAATAAAAACAGCAAAGAAAGTAACTATAGCCACATTACAAGATTTTAACTGTGTAAATAATAGATGTGTATACATGAAGGTGTAGAAACAGTTTTAATGTGGCAGTTATGAAAGGAAAAACCATGGAAGGAAAAGTGGGGTTTGTCATGTAATGGCTAATAGACCCTCAAAAATCTTCCACCAGAGGAAACGAATAAATAATAGTTAAAATGTGTACTCCAAACATGTTGAAATTGGGAAGAAAATGTCAGAGGGAAATGCTATATGAGTTGAAGGCATTGCCTCTGAGTTTGGGGCTAGATATGAGTGGGAAGGCAGAATGGCTGATTTTTATTATCATCTTCATACTACCCTTTGCCTTTTGTATTTTTTGCATATATATTTTGATAAAAATATATATCTAATTTATTACTTTCTCTGAGCCAGAGATTTAGTACAGAAGTTAAGGTGCTTGCCTTGAGTGGTTAACACCCAGCACCACATGGTTCACCACCAGAAGTGACAGAGACAGGTATAGCCCCTGAGCACTTCCACATGTGGCCTACTCCCTTACAATACATCTATCTATATAAGTGCTATTGTGTGCATTGCCTGGTTATCTTTTGCTCCACCACACTTAGGGAAATGAGATGACCAAACTATACAGATTAGGATGCCTTCTCTGATGATAACTAGGCATATTGCTCTCCCAGTCTCATTCTTTTCATCTAGAAAGTTGAGATAATGCTCTATAAAACATAAAGTTATTGATATGATAAAATGAGGTCATTTTATCTGGTTCTGGCACGTAGAAACATCCTATAAAAGGTTGGTACTACAAGGGCTGGAGAAATAGCATGGAGGTAAGGCATTTGTCTTTCATGCAGAAGGATGGTAGTTCGAATCCCAGCATCCCATATGATCCCCTGTGCCTGCCAGGGGTGACTTCTGAGCATAGAGCCAGGAGTAACCCCTGAGCATTGTCGGGTGTGACCCAACCCCCCCCAAAAATGGTGGATACTTCTTATTTCAACGTCACTTCCTCCCATTCCTTAAGTGTTTTACCATGGGTAACTCAATTTTTCTGGGCCTCATCTTTAAATTAAAAATATATCAGGTCTGAAAGCAATACATGGGATAACGAGTGTAAAGTGTTCAATTCTTAATATTTCTTTCTTTTTTTTTTTGGTTTTTGGGCCATACCCGTTTGATGCTCAGGGGTTACTCCTGGCTATGCACTCAGAAATCACCCCTGGCTTGGGGGGACCATATGGGACACTGGGGGATCGAACCTCGGTCCATCCACTTGCAAGGCAGACACCTAACCTGTAGCGCCACCTTCCCGGCCCAATTCTTAATATTTCTCAATCTCAGAATTTTCCTCTTGAGAGTTGAAAAATCCTTTTAGGAGTTTTTAATAATGAAATGAGATCACATAGCTAAAAATATCTAGTACGTCTAGTATAAAGAACACTTTTAGTAAAAATCTAGCCATACTTAAGACTAATATTTTTGGGGAAAGGAGGAGCTCCAAATTGTGGTGGGGGGGGGCAAAAGGGACTTTAGATGAAACTTAGCATGTGCTACTTGGTTCCAGCAATTCAAGCCCCTTCAGTGCTACTGAGAGAGCATCCTGTGCTGGGAATCAATCTCAGAGCCTCCTTCATGACTGTTATGTGCTCCAACTCTCTGAACTGACTAACAACATTTCAAAATATAAAAGTAAATCTTAAGAATATACAGTGCCGAGACTGAAGTGATAGTATACAAGGTAGGGTGTTTGCAATCAGTGGACCTGGATTCAATCTCCTCCTAACACACACACACACACACACACACACACACACACACACACACACACACACACACACACTACATATGGTTTCCTCAGCACCGCCACGAGTGGTCCCGAACATGAGCCAGGAAAAGCCCTGAGAGCCTCTGAGTGAAGCCTCAAATCAAAAAATCTTTAAAAAGAAATCAATCACTCAAGTACTATGTAATGATTATAGAAAATGTGGTAAATTCAGAAAAGTTAAAAACAAAAATTACCAATAACTGTCTCTAATCATATATTTGAAATTCCACATATTTATTTCTTCAGTCACTATAGGATTGATCATATTGCAGGACAACCATTTAAAATTTAAAAAAACTCAATGACTTAACACTATAAAGGCTTATTTTAGTTCCTGTACACATCTCATTCAGGTTTCTGAGTTGGGGAGACTTTCAGAGGTGCTGTCCTCCAGTAAGGAGGCCCCTGCCACCTTGCCATATTCACCTGACTCTTCCCAAGGTAGATGAAGAGGATTGGAAAGGTGAGAACCACTTGGGTAACATTGTGCCAGAAGTGACACTGATTTTCTATTGGTTGTAGAAGTGCACCCCTCTGGAGTTCCTGGAGGAGACTCAGAAAGGCCTAACAGTGATGTTCACTGATCCATTATAGCATTATGATTGCATTATGTTCATATAGGATTTTTCTGCTGCTTTGTCTCCTAGCATGGCACCTCACAATGTTCTTTGAAAATATGTGGAAAATATGTAAATTTAATAAAAAGATTTTAAGTGGCCTGGCGATGCCATTTCCCTCTTCCTTTGTTTCTCTTTCCTCCTATTCTTCTAGTTCAGGGAACTAAGGGTAGGTGGCCAGGGTCCAGGCTCCAGATCTTTGCCTGTCGTCTTGAGAGAGACAATGCCTCTGCCTTCTGGCCCCTCTCAGGACAGGCAGGTCCTGTCATTCCTTCTTGGGAGAGCATGTACCGTTCTGTGGTGTCGGCGTTGTTCTCTCCAGAAGTAACACATTGGGAGGTGAGGCCAAGAGAACCTGCTGAACAACTGCCGGATTAACAACTCCACATGTGGGGTGAGGCTGCACGAGGCTCTGCTGGGGCCTCCTTGCACAGATAGTCAGCCATGGTGTGAAGGCGCAGTGTTAAAAGTGACACCAGCTTGGTGGTGGAGGCGTTGCTCTCAGTTGTTGCAAGAGATGACACCCGGCCTGCGGGTTGGGTGAGAGCGCAGGAGCAGCAGCCCCTCCTTACTTGGGCCCCAGGATCCCTGGGACCTGTGGGAAGGGGTCCAGGAGGAAGTGAATTTGGCAGGCTCACTCATGGGGAGTGTTTGTGCCAGGCAGCCACACAGGTCCGGGAAACAGAAGCCGTGGGGGTGTGAGAGCTGTGTGGTGGTCAGGAGACTGAGAACAGGAAGGGATCAGGAAGCCAACTGTGTGGGAGGGCTGCCCAGTTCCTTCTCTTCTAGAAAAGTTTTGCTGGATTCCCCTTTTTGTCCAGCAGCTGTGCTTTTCACCACTGAAGTTATGCACTGGCCTCTAAGGTTTAGAATCCAGTTGTGAAAAAGTTAAGGATACACTTTAAACAATTTAGAGGCATGCAAAGAGCACACTTGGTTGCCATTGGCTGGGTGGGCAGATGGCCAGTGATTTAAAGGACTTTGGAGGAAGGTGAGCTTTGTGAGGCACAAAAAAGGCTCCCAAGGGTCCCTTTCTTTTTCAGTGGTTTCTTCCCTGGAAGAGAGGAAGACAGGGAAGAGGAAATGAGGAGGTTTGGAGGGTAGGTGGGGGCGTTGCTATTTAATTCCCGGAGCAGCAACTTGAACTGGCCAAACAGTTAGCTCAATCCATTTTGCAGATGGAGAACTTCAGACCCAGAGGGGCTAACCAGCTTTCCCTGAAAGAAGAGCTACAATGAGCTCAGATGACTTGACCTGGTGAATTCTGCAGGAAGGCTTGAATATGTTTTTCTCTCCCTGGCTGAAATGTAGCTGTTAGATCTGATCCTCATCCAGTTTGGTCTGGGGGCTGGACCATGGTACATTGTAAAACTCAGGCACATTCATTCCCTGTGTGTGAAATGAAGCAACTCGCCTCTGGCTTTACAGTTTACAAAACACTCTCCTATTTATGATCTCATTTTCTCCTCACAACAACCTTTTGACAAACACATTATTACTACCATTTTGCAATTTTAAGAAACTGAGGCCAAGAAAATGCTCACCGTTACTGTGTTCACTAAGCTGGTACAGGATGAGTGGCCAATACTTCTAGGCACTCTGCATTCATAACCCTCTGGGTATTTTCTCCTTCACCTCATGCCCTCCACAACCCAGAACACGTGGGTAACACGTGGGTATCTGTGGGCCTCAGGGCCCTAACCTTTTCTTTATCTCACCAAGGCCAGCCAAGTTCCCTGATTATTGGGAGTTAGGCAGCTCAAGGTACAAAAGAAAGTCATTAGGAAAAACCCAGGGGCCTTGCCTGGGTGTAGCTACTGGTCCTAACAAGGTTTTCTTCCCTTCGAGGGGATTATGGACGGATGCTAGCATCTAGAGTTGTAAGGACAAGTCTATGCTAGGACCTCAACAGGCATCTCCTCTCTACCTAGCTTGTGAGCATCTTTCCTTCCAGCTACTTGTTTATCTTCATTTTACTTATCAGGTTAGGCTTTAGCTTCTTTCTTTTTGTATATGCTTGTTTTAGAATGGGAATCTTCCAAGCAGTGCTCATGAGCGCAAAGTCCTCTTCCTGCAATTCTTGCCAACTAGGCTGATGGCTCAATGCCAGGATCTGAAGACTCTATTCTCTTGTGCTAGAAAGTACCCAGATCTCCCAAAGCAGTCCTAGGGGCCCCCAGGAGAGTAACTGGTGATGTTCTGGAGACCATATCGTGCAGTGTCAGCAGTACATAGGGCATGGGCCTTACTTAATTCCTCCAGCCATTTCTTGCTTTACTAAATCTCTCAAATCTTCCATGGCATGCATTGGGAAAATGTTTATTGAGAACTTATTGTGCATCAAGAACCTTCTTCAAGTGTGTGCTTAGATTCTTTCCCAACTCTCATCCCAGATTTTTTCTTATTAGTCTTGCTTCTTGGGTGAGCAGCTAGGCTGTAGCTCTAGTTTTCGTATACATCTCTAGAGCTCCATGGTTTCCCAGCTGTAAATGAAGCCAGTAAGGTCAGATCCCAAAATGTATAAGTCACTGGTGAGATCAGAGTCAATAAATGTAGAAGTCACTGGTGAGGTCAGATCTCAGGCAAGTAGAGCATTCACAAAGAAGCATCCACCAGCCACTTAGGGAAATAGCATAGTTTTTTTTATAGGTGAAAAGTGAATATTTATATTAAGGGAGAGTAGGTAGATTCTGTGTCAGCCAATATGGTAGGATGTGAGGGGAGATTACAACAGGGTGTGTGCTTCTGTGTTTAAGAAAGACAGGGTAAGGGGATTAGGGAAAGCAGTGTGTATGCTATGGATGTTAAAAACAAGTGTGTGCTTAAAGTGATTGATTAGCTACACCTAGGCATTGCTGTCCCTGCAGTTCTGGATTAAATATGGTTCCCTCAGGGCTGGAGAGATAGTACAGAAGTTGAAGGATTTTAGGGTAGAACCCTAGTTAGGTTCCATGTACCATCCTGAAGCACCACCAGGTGTGGTCTCTGAGCAGAGTCAGGCGTTAGTGCCAAGCACTACCAACACTAGGATTTGGTCATTGGTTTTTCTCAGTCCTACATACATAACCAGATCTTCTGCTAAATTGAGTTATAAAAATATGGCCATGATTGGGGAAGGGGTTTTTGTTGATCTGGCTTTGATATAAGACTGGAGAAGCAAGGGTCCCAAAAGTCTCAGCTCTCCTATCCTCACCACATCCCTGATCCTATCTTCAAACTCTCCCCCTCCCTTTGCCACCAACCCCCCTCTGAAAATGTAGTCCCCAAGGCCAATTTTATCACACTATAACAATCCTGGATCTATCCCCTGTCCCACCTATTCCAATCATTTCACACATAATTGAATTGAATCCCAAATGCTAACATTAACTTCAACCACATGAGCCCGTTCTATCCTACCTCTAGGTGGTGATGGTAGTGGGGTCTCTCAGTTTCTGTGTTAGTCTCTGATCCTTTGCCCCCACTCTACCCACACCTCTAACTTTCTTGAAAGAGCAGCAGGACCTCAACTTACTTCAAGAACATTGAACATCTGAGAATGAAAATCAGCTACCTAGAGAGTTGTCTGGGAAGCAATGGGGCAGAGAACTGCTGTGCTGAATTTCAAGGTAAACTCCCAGGCTTCTAAAGCCTGCCTCCCCACCTGCAGAGCTCCCTTAGGGACCCTCAGTGGCCCTATGAACTTTGGTCAGTTCTCCACCCACCTGTTTTAAGGCCCCAAGCCTCAAAGAGCTGCCTTGCCTGGAGCCTTCTCCTCCCCCACCCCATGAACATATTGAAACTGCTTCCTATCAGTGTAGAGCAAGATGTCATTTGTCACCTCCACATTGCTGTCATTATGAATCAGGGTGCACATCTCCTCATTCCTTTAGAAGCCATTTGTAATTCTTCCCAGGCAAGCTCACTCATTGCGCCTTTTCCCTGGGGTTGTTGATTTTCCTCTTATTGGAGGCGTGCTTTAGCATTTAAGGAAACTCACCCTTTGCCATATGTGTTGCAAATATTTTTTCCAGTTTTTTTTTAATAGTTGGATTTTAATATGATATGCAGTTGAATTTTCAATATTTATTTTTTGGCTTGACATTTACTGTCAATCCAGTCGGCTTCCTTCTGTAGCTCTCTTTGGAATATTGGGGGTATGAGGTAGGTCTCCCTCACTCTGCCCTGAGCCAGGGGGTGCCCATGTGTGTTGTTCACACTGGGCTCTGCCAGCCTTCCTGTTAATATAACCGTATGACCTTCAGCATCCTCAATGCCCAGGGGGCACTTCACTGGAGGTCTCCTGGGCAAGTGAAGACATAGCAAAGGGTCATCTCAGTTGGTAGGGTGGCAGTCTAAAGGCTAGGAGTGGGGAGAGGGAATGGAAAGAGTTAGGGGGGTCTGCGGGTAGTGGAGGCCTGTACCTGAAGAAGTGGGCATTCCAAAGTGTGCAACAAAGGCATATAACTTTGGGTGCCATAAACTGTCAACCAGGGTGGTACATATTCTTAGGAAGGATGAGAGAGAGGTGGGTGTCAGGCTTCGGGGCACCTAAAGGGCTGACCTGCACAGCAGGTGCAGAAATGCAGCCTCCCTCAGTGGGGTGGCAAGCTTTGGGTCCTAGGGTTGTGCATAAGTGAAGATGGGGAAGGTGGATGGGGGTCCAAGACAAGGGGTTCGCAGAGGGTGGCTTCTTGGTGGGGTCCAATGGTGCCCTAATTAAGCCACGGGGTACAAGTCCCAGTCCAACTGTCACCCGCGCATTGTGCAAGCCAGAAATGAATATTCCCAAAGCGCAAACAGAAGGAAGTGCTTCATAAAAGCGGAGCCCGAGGGCGTGAAGGGAAAACAAGCCCTGTTCACACGCAGGCAGCGCATCCGCTCGGCACAGCCCTGAGGAGGCGGAAGCGCGCTGGCGACACCATTGCGGGCGCCCAGAGCCCCCGCGCCGCAGATGCTGAGCGGCCCCGAGGCTTGGAGGCTTTTTTGCTGCCGAGCTCCAGCCCCTCTTTGGCCGGTCTGGGAGTCCTAGACCTCTGGCCAGGGCGGGAGCAATTGGCCTGATTCTGCCCACTGGCCTGGGCAACCTTTAAGGGGAAGGTGGCTCCTTGTTTGGGTCCCCAAAAACTCTTCTCAGGGTGCTTAGGAATGAGAAGCCTTGAACTAATCACTCCATTTCTGCCTGCTTCTTCGTTCTAGAAATCCTGGGCTAACAAAACCTTCCCAGACTAAGGGAAAGACCTCTGTGTCTTATTGAACAGCAAGAGAGATATTAGAGGGATGTGGCTTAGATTTGGGGGACCATACTGCATGGTGCTCAGGCTCTGTGCTCTGGGACATTTTGGTGTGGGTGGGTGGTGGGTAAGACAAGTACCTTAACTTCTTAACTTTGTACTTAACTTTGACCCAGAAGAGACATTTTAAATGGAATGAACCATTCCTTTTCCTGCACTAGAGAATTGGCTCTATATTTTGTCGTCCACCTGCTGTAGCAGCTAGAGGAGAACTCTCCAACAAGATTTCAGCCTAGAGAGACCCCTGTTCCCTTCATCCACTCCCAGTTCTCTATCCCTCAATACCTTGAGCTCTAGCTCTTCCTGGGCACAGGGAGGCCAGCCTGGTCCCAATTCTGGTGAGCCCAGAACTGTCTATTCTTCTTTGTCTACCCCTTCCACGCCCTCTTTTCTCCCACTTTGGCATCTTTGAGGTCTTGTAGTAGAGTGGAATAGGAGAGATGAGATTGCCTAAAGACAACTTTATGGTCTTAATAGTACTTGGCTCCTGGCTAGCCATATTGTTACTCATTCAGTCTCCTCAGTTGGGAGGTGGGGTGGAAGGAGGGGTGATGTCTGTCTTTCCTTTACTACCAGTCTTCCTTTGATTGGCAGTTCTCAGGGTAGCTGCCACTTTCATTCTACTTCTCCAATACTGAACAATATTGAGCATATAGGAGGTGCCCAGTGAATTTAAGTGGCTGGGCAAATGTCAGTAAGCATGAGTCAAATCCTAAAGCATTTCTCTCCATAAATTGCCATTTGTAAGGCTTAAAGCTCCCTGGGGGGTCTTATCTTCTGGGTCAGTCTGGCTCTTTCATTTGTGGAGTTTACTGCAAATGAAAGTGTAGGCACCTGGTCAAAAAGTTCCTAATACTAAGCTAGGAGAGCATTCAAGTGAGCCCAGAATCTGCTGGACACTAGCCTTCTGAGCTAAGCTCCCAGTTCTACATTCCAATCAAAACCCAGGGGAAGCAGCATTGCCTTTGTGTCTTAACAGTAAGACCCCATGAGACCTCCCACAGAAAAGTGGTCACCGTGTAATAGCAGTTTGTGGATCCTACCAACACTAATTCTTCCCCACTACTGTAAGGCATCACTGTCTCACCCCAGCCAGTGATTATCCTAATTATGAGATTATTAAATGGAGTTTGCATGACAATACATGACACAATTCAATGAGCAGGAAAGGGTGGAAGAACTGCTTAAGACTTAGGTTCCAAGGGAGAAAAGTTTGTCAACAAATGGTCCACAAGTCAGGAAGGCTCTTTTTGCAGCTGCCACTTACAGGGAGGGTGGAGGTCCTTCCCTGAGAGGGTCCCAGGTGGTCCTCACTGGAGAAGATTGCATGTGATGTCCCAAAGGAGTCTCAAGTCTGACCCAAGTTTAGGCTCAAAATTTACTTTCTTTTAGGACTTGTATGTAGCTGGGACTTCTCAATAGCCAAGTCTTCATCTCTGCTTGCCTTCCCCATGCCTGCTTCACTCCATCTTTGATCAACGGGGTGCTCTATATTTCAAGGGCCCCCATTTCCATCAGCCAGGGTCATTATAATGTCAATGTTTCTATCTGTTATGGTCATTGCAAAATCAGTACCTAGAACACAGCACAGTGTCACTTTTTTCAGGGCCAGTGCCTTGGTATTGTCATGATCCACTGAAGAGCCATAGCCCAACTAGTTATAAAAGAGCTAAAAATCCAGGATTTATAGGTGAAGAATGTAATCATTCTTCCATATATGCCCATGGAGCTTTATTTGGAAACAAAAACAGGGATAGGAGGGATAGTACAGGGTTTGAGGCACTTACCTTACAGCTACAGGCCTGCATTGGTGCCCCTGAGCATCATTGGGTGTCCCTGGAGGGGCCCCTGGGCCTCCTAAGCAATTCCTACCCAGAGATAAGAAATGACAGAGACTTAGTTGAGTCTCTATAAACTTACTGGCTCCTCAGCTCCTGTCCTGCACTTCATCCACTAATCCTACCTCCCTTGCTTCCAGTGACTTTCCAGAGCCCTCCTTTGCATAGGGATGTGGCAGTGGCTAGTATAGCTGAAGTCCCTGTCTTCTCAGGTATGCCACTGCAGTAAGAGACAGTAGAGTAGAGTTCAAAGATGGAATTTTCTCAGGTAGTGCTCAGATCATGCTGGGGGCAAAGGGTTAAGGAAGGGAGTTGAGGATGAGTGTATGAGTATAGCAATAAAGGAGTTAGGGAAGCTTCCCTGGGTAATACCTATTTTTCCTCTAATTTTTCTCTAATAGATCATACCCTATGATGCTCAGCAGGACTGTAGGAGAACAGGAGAACAATGGATTGAACCCAGAACTTGGTTTGTTTGTTTTCTTTTTTTTTAACTTATTTTTATTTATTTATTTGTTTATTTATTGGTTTTTTTGGGCCACACCCGGCAGTGCTCAGGGGTTACTCCTGGCTGTCTGCTCAGAAATAGCTCCTGGCAGGCACGGGGGACCATATGGGACACCGGGATTCGAACCAACCACCTTTGGTGCTGGATCGGCTGCTTGCAAGGCAAACGCTGCTGTGCTATCTCTCCGGGCCCAATTTATTTTTTGAACCCAGGATTTTGTGCATTCAAGGCATGGTCCCTACTATGAAAATCTCACCCTGTCAGGGGACTTTCTGAGCAAAGTCCTGGATGAGGGTCAAGGCAGCCACACTCAGGCCTTGGAAAAGTGCTCCAAGCTTCAGACTCAGCAAGTGCAAAAGCCCTGAGGTTGCAACCTGAGGAGCCAAATGAGACTGATGGGGAAAGGTGAGACAAGTAGGTTAACCTGGCAGGAGGTGAGATCAAAATAGTCCTGGGTGCCCAGAGGATCTCCCTAAAGAGGTCAGAAATGGTACAAGTTGGTCTCAGACAAAAACTCATTATTGTCATTAACAGCTTTGGGGAGGAGATCCCAAGGTCCTTTCCCTCTACCTAGTGAACTTCTGGGCTTCAGCCAAAAGTTCTATGCTACGAGGAGACACAGATGGGAAATGAGGGTGCAGAGGGTACACTTAGTTTGGACTTTGGAGATGGGTTTGATGATTAAACTCCAAGTTCTGCTCAGTCACATTTGGTGGCTATGTAAGAAGGAAGTCACTACACAGCAGAAGGAGCAGTTTTGGTCAGGTTTAGTTGGGAGCTTCATTCTTTTTACCATTTTACCTTTCCCAGAGGGTTAACTTACTGAATCATAGCATCGCAAAGCCTCCACCCTCTTGGGAAACAATGTTTTGCTATGGACATTGTCTTCAAGTTTCCTTCCTTAGGGAAACAGGAAGGGGACTCCAGGTCTCTAACTAGCACCCTTGCCCATCACCAACCACATGGCCCGGGGGGTGTGGACACTATTGTTCCATTTCATGGGCAAGGAAACTGAGACTCAGGATCTGAGGCTCAGGAGGAACACAGCTAGTAAGTAGCAGGCCTGCTACCATCCTGGTGAAAGTGGAGACCACCAGCTGTTTGCTCCTGCCATGATTTTTCCAGGAAGAAAACCCAAGGACTGGACCATGTGAGGGTCTCTGGAGTCCAATGCTGGAACCTGAATCCTTCCTGTGCCTATTCCCAGTGAATGATGAGGCTACTACCTAACTAGTCAATGCTTCAGTTTCTATACCTGAACAATGGAAAAATAGTTCTTGCTCCACAGAGCTATTACTACTCTCAGACAACCTGGAACCATACCTGGTTTGCCTGCAATGATTCCCTCAAATGATCTTAATGATCATGTGACTGGGGAGTTCTAACCTGAGGTGTTTCTTGTGCTTTCTGAATCAGACCTTCTAAATCAATCTTTTCTAGCAGGCCTTAAAGGCATCAAACTGGATAAAAGGTCAGGGTCCTCCTGTAGTGGTTTCAAATCTCCTGAATACTGATTCTGACTCAGGAAAGTCTACATAGTTTTTGTTTCTCCTGGGGTATTCTGCCCCAGGAAAACTATGGAAATTCATACTCAGTTACCTGTAGAGACTGGAGTAGGCACCCACACATGTCTGCTTGCCATTGATTCCTAGGGGAGGCCATGGAGAGTCCTGTGGATGCCATAGAGAGCCCTGCTTGCACTCCCAAGCATCCTTCTGGCCTTCAGCCATTGGTCTCATAAACAAGAGAAGAGAGCTAGGGTGTTGCTGTGAGAGGCCACAAGGGAGCCCTAGATGTTTCATAGCCTGCATTGAGGGTTCCAACCCACTCTCCTGAGGTCTCACCTAAAGAAAAGTTCTTTAGGCACTGCACTCTCCTGATTCCTGGCGCATCCCTTTCCAGAATCCCTCCATGGCATCTTAGAAATTTGCAAGTGGCCAAACAAATGATGACACCATACCATTAAACAATGTTCCCAGTTAAGTCCCTCCATATCTCCCAGAAGAGAATCACCTTGGGTCTGGCCTGTCTTCAAGGAGTTCCCAATCTCCTCACTTCCACAGCATCCCCAATCCCCACCCTGCCAGCTTAGGGCAAAAGTTTTCCGTCTGTATCTTGCCACTCTGGTAGAGGATTTCTAGGATCTCTCCTCTGTCTCACACTGTTCCCAGTTAGCAATAATTCTCCCTTTTATGGTTGGGCAAACTGAGGTAAAGACTCAAGGCAATACTGAGCTATGCAGCTCACTGGAACAGAGATGCGAGTTGATTTCAGGTCTACTGGACTGAAGCTCTACTGGACTATCTCAGCATGCCTATGTCCAGGCCTCTTCTTGTTCAGGCAGCTAAAGCCCAAGGCTGGGGAGGGAATTGCCTGCAGGTCAACAAGTGAGAGACAGAACCAGGATGGAAATTCATTGCCCCTGTCCCCTACCTGGGATCTCCTGACATCCCTGAATCCCTTCAGCAGACACTCACCTTTGTAGAATGCAGCTTCCAACTCCCTTCATGGTGACTGGAATGTATGTGGGCTCAGGTAAAGATGTCCCCCCACACTGTCCCTGACCTCAGGGTCCTGATTTGAGGTGTACCTCCCCCGCATGGCCCTGAGTGTGCCACGGTGCTTCTGCACTTTGTCTTCTGCTTATCTCCTTGCAAAGTCAATATTTGCTATTTAAATGCATGATCTTTGCCTATGTTTGAGGGTTTGCATTTTGCCCTGGATTTGGGGTCCTAGCAAAGAGATTTTGAGGTCAATGACTGAAGCACAGGGTAAGTAGACCTAGAGACCACAGAACGGCATGAAGCAGAAAGGAAACTGGCTCAAGATTTTCCCTAACACTCCTTCTCTCACTGCTTTAGCCATATTCACTCTTATTCATGCTCACATTGCCTCTACTCACTCTACAGCTCCCCTATGCCAACCTCCTGCTAGGCATTGAAAGGCTGGGAAGCATATGCAAAAGTCAGCACAGGGTGGGGCAAAGATTGTGTGTGGCACTGTACTGTGGTGCTACCCACACCTCTTTTCACCCTAATCTTACCCTGTGAGGTGGCAGCCCCCAGTACCATTGCAGTCAGGTAAGGCTGAAGGAGGATGAAAGCCATTTCCCAGGCCTACCCCAAAATCACACTCCCACCCCACCCCAAGGCCTTTTATTTTTTGTCATCTAGCTGGAATTAATGGCAAGCTCCCAGATTGGGCCACACGGCATTCCAATGGATTGAAATTAAGTGAAAAGAAAAAAATCATTCCTTTCATAATTATACTAGCCACTTTCCAAATATTTTGTCTCTGCACATGTGCAGAAATCCCAGAAAGAGGATATTGCTCCAAGGCCCTAGGGTTCGAAATGACCACATGGCAAATCAGAAATATTCTTGTGAGCTCTGTGTGTGAGCAAAATAATCATTGACTGTTAAGACTAGGGGAGGCATGTGAGAGTTTCACCAACTGCTATACTATACTGCCTTTGGCCTTGAGGAGGCTTGAGGAGCTTTGTAGCAAAAAGGCGCAGATCAGCAGCTAATGTCACCTGACTTGAATGCCAAGGTCCAAAGACATCAGGCCTGAAAGTGCCTGGAGAGAAGGGAGAGTGGGAGAAGGTGCTGTGGGAGATAGAAAGCATGTGACCAGTGGTGGTGGTGGAGGGCCTCACAGGAGGAGACCAGGTTGATAGAGAATATAGTATAATTGGTATCTCATGAGTTTATAAGATTATGTAGTTTAAGGGTACAAAGTACAATTGAATAAATCTATAGACTACTAGTACCATTCACTATCCATCGCCTTTTTTCAATTGCCCCTCTAGACATTCCTCCTACTCCATCCCTCCTTGCATCTTACCCTCTGGTAATCATTGCTTTGTTACCATCTAAAGGTTTGTTTTTTGCTTTGTTTTGTTTCTATTTCTTTATTTACTTCGGTGTTATTCTTAGTATTTCACAGAAGTGAAATTTTTCTTTTTCTCTTTTTCTTTCTTCTTTCTTTTTACCTTTTTCTTTCTTCTTTTTTTTTTGTTTTGTTTTGTTTTTGGGCCACACTTGGTGGCCCATGCTCAGGGGCTATATCTGACTCTGTGCTCAGATCGGGGAACCTATGGGACACCGGGGGGGGGGGAGGGGGGGGAGGAGGGGATGAAACTGTGGTCAGTCATGGGTCAGCTGCATGTTAGGCAAATGCTCTACTGCTGCGCCATCACTCTGGACCCGTTTTCTTCTTTTTTCCTTCTTTCACCACACCTGGTGATGATCAGGGTTTACTCCTGACTATGCTCAGGGATCACTTTTGGAAGGGGTTAGGGTGGGGTCCTCAAACTTTTTAAACAGGGGGCCAGTTCACTGTCCCTCAGACCATTGGAGGATCTGACTATAGTAAAAACAAAACTTATGAACGAATTCTTTTTTTTTTTTTTTTTTTGTGGTTTTTGGGTCACACCCGGCAGTGCTCAGGGTTTTTTCCTGGCTCCGTGCTCAGAAATTGCTCCTGGCAGGCACCGGGGACCATATGGGACGCCGGGATTTGAACCGATGACCTTCTGCATGAAAGGTAAACGCCTTACCTCCATGCTATCTCTCCGGCCCATGAACGAATTCTTATGCACACTGCATATATCTTATTTTGCAATGAAGAAACAAAACAAATACAAATACAATATGTGGCCCCCGGTTTGAAGACCACTGGGTTAGGGGATCATATGTGGTATTGGGGATCAAACCAATATAAGTCTGTGCAAGACAAGTGCCTTAAACCCTGTATTACCTCTCTGGCTTCACTACCTTTCTTTTTCTGACTTATTTCATTTTGTATTGTTCCTCACAGTTCCACCCAACCTATCACAAATAGCAATATTTCATCATTTTTTTAGATAGCTGAGTAGTATTCCATTGTGTATACATACCACAGCTTCTTTCTTCACTCAACTGATGATAGGCACTTAATTGTTCCCATGGTTTGACGATTAAGAATAATGCTTCAGTGAATATAAGGAAGCATTTATCTTTTTTAACTAGTGTTTTCACATTCTTCTCTCCATTACTTTGTGAGGTCCAACCACTCTATCCTGAAGGCACCCTGGATTTTTCTTCCTTCTCAGGACAGATGCATGGACACAGGAAACACGATCTTCATTCTCCCCTGGAGCTCATATGACCTTCCCCTACAGTCTCTTGATGGGAAAGGAGCTGATCTTATTAAAGGAGAGGTGAAATGGTTGGACAAATCATTTCATTGGCCCCAAATATGTGGGTGTGGAGCCTGTATAGGAACAAGAAATTGCTTGGCAAAGGTGTTCTATTCTTCCAGTGCCTCTGTTTCTCACCTGTTAAATGGAGGTAATAGCAAACTGCCTTACAGGTTGAAATGAATCCATCAATAGATTTTAAAGGCATCATAGCCCCTTAGATAGTATATTAATGAAGGCCCTAACTCCATAACATACTTCCATTCATTCCAGGCCCTGACAATTTTGGGTCTGTCCAATCCCTACAGCCTGTGCTTAGGCAGAACACTAGCTAGCTGCCTTCCTTCAGGGCTGGGGAGAGAGAAAAGAAGTGTACAGGATGTAGGGAACCCACCTACTCTCAGGTCTGGATGACATACATATTCATTTTCTGAGCTGGGTCTCAGCAGTTTCCTTTTGAGAGAATCTAGTGCCATGGTAAGAAGGTCCACTTTCTCCTCTGAAGCATTTATTTGTTCTAAAAGGAAATGCAGGTAAGGGGAAGGCGCTAATGCAAGCATCCACATGATCCTAGAGGCCATACTGGGAACCCCAGAGGCCAATTTTCTTTCCTTCCCTTCCCTGAGGAACCTGCTGACTCTTAAGACAGATGTGGTGCCCTTACATACATGCGCTATCATCAGTGTGAGGGTGGGTGTGATGGGGATACCCGGGATTGCTGAGTAGGGTTTTTCAGGGATGGGACTCTGCAATCTGCATCATCTTCCAACATATATGGGGACTCTGGGGCAGATAGCACTTCACCCCTGAGCCTCTGAATCTCCAGGTGAGGGTATATCTGCCAACCAGACTTTGGGAGAGGATTCTGGGTCTGCAGAGGGTGCAGTGACCAAGTTAGTCATGGTGCTTGGGGCACAGGAGTTTACTTTTCTTCTCCTTGTCATGTAGTAGAAATACCAGGCTCACAGGTAAATTTATGGCACTGATTAACATGAATCCACGTGATAGCCTCAGGGAGTTCACATGATCACCTCAGGGTCCTATTGAGATGATTGGAATAAAAAGAAAACAGTTTTCCAAAGAAGAAGCTTCTCAGCCCAGGTGCTCCCTGGCTGGCTGGCAGGAGAAGGGTTAACCAGGACTGTGCTGGGGAGGGAGGGAAGAACAATAGTGGCCGGTGTTGGAAACACTGAACCAACTGTGATGATGGGGCTGAAAGGGGTTATTTTGGGAGCCCAACCGCTGGGAGTAATAGGATTGGAGCGGAGGCAAGCGTGACCAGAACCGATGTTCTCAGCTACCGAGGCAACAGCCCAGCCACTGCGCCAAACAAAACACTCCACAGCTTGTCCCCACCCCACCCCTGCGGAGCTGATCTTGACCTTCACAGGAGCCACCCTCACCAGCAGGGAGAAAAAAAAAAGGCAGCCTTGAATTTCCCAATGGTGAGGTACTTTGGATCCTCTGCTCCTTCTCCCTACCTCCAGTTTAATGCCTCTGGCACAGTGAGGAAACTGAGGCAGGAGGGGTGCAGTAAGTCATAGGAGGGATGGCCTGGATAGGAAAGGACCTTTCTCCCCCACTTCTCACACCTGCTGTCCCCACTCAACATTTATCGCTGGGTATGCAGTCAGACCCTCCTGGTCTTCATTCTTCCTGTTACAACAATCCATACTGGGAAAGGTTTTCTTCCTTGGTGCCCTTGGGGGCAGTGTCTTGCCATTGCCACACCTCTGAGGCTTATGCTGAAGGGAAAGGTCCACAACTCCTGCTCTCAATGCTCTGTGGCTTGGCTTCTCAAGAGGTAGAGTGGTGAGGGGCTTCTCTATGCTTGCCCAGTAGTAAGGAGTGGAGCAACCCATGGAGCCCCCAGTTCAGCTCTCCACATTTTCAGGCCTTTATGACATATTCCTTCTGGCTCCCAAGTCAGTGTTCCTCAGTCACAAAATGGCCAGACCCTCTCCTCTTTAAGTCATGAGATTCTTGGGCTCAGAGGTCACCCCCACCCCCTTACTTTTGTCTTTCCCCAAGCCCTACTAGCATGATCACTCTACCCTCACAAGAACAACTTTGCACATAGGCAAATAGCACACTCAGGAAAATGGGACTGTTTGTGATTTTGCACAGGCACCCAGGCTGAACTGTCAGAGGACTTGCAGCTACCGGAAGATCCAGTCACAAGGAGAAATGAAGGGAAAGTGTGGTTGAAGCCAGAACAGGAGCTCCAGGTGCACGGGACACAGGCGTTTCCAGTTAAGCTTTGCTGCAGGAGGAGAGAGTATTGAAGTTAGATTTTCCTGTCTGCCTCCAGAGCAATGCCAACACACATTAAGTTCAAAGTTTGAGGGTTACTCAAGCTCCTAAGAAGGAGGAGCCAGAAAGTGACCAGAAGGTGAGCTGGAGCTAGATAGGGATGTAGGAGAAAGAGCTCCACAATATTCAGGGTCATTGGAGGAGTTCAGGAGAGGGAGAAGAAACTCCAAAAGTCCAAAGGAAGGATGTTCCCCAGTTTCCTGTGCCCCAGACTCACAGTTGCTGTATGCTGGAGACCCAGCGGAAGTAATTGAGAAGGGATGATGAACTTAGTGGGAATCAGCAGCACAGATCAAACTCCCTAAAACAACCCTGGAGGAAACCAAATAGCAGAATTTAGAGCAACCCCAGGGACCCCCAATGCCTGTGAACATGAACTCCGCCCCCAGAGTGTGTAATGAGTGAGGTGGTCCTGTTTAGCACACCCAAGGGGCAAATACCTCCTTGGCAGTCTAGCCAAGCTAGTAAGACAGAGCTTCTTGCTGAGAGCAGAGGGCCAGGCAGGGGCTCTGACCTTTGAAAGGTCAAGTACAGAGCTGAAAAGAAACAGAATGAACTTGAACTAGGAAGTTTCCCTGGCTCAGCAGATGGGGTCATGTGGGGTGTTATTTGTGTACATCCAGTTGAGCTGTGTGTACATTAGGAGCCCCTGTCCCAGCTTGAGCAGGGCCAAGAGGGGCCCTGGGCACCGGGTCTCAGGCAGGCAGGCAGTGTGGCAATCTCTCTGGCAGCTGGGCCTGAGTTTACCCCCAGCTCTATCTGAGGGGCCGGTTTGCTGAGCAAATGAAGAGTGTAAACAGGATTGCAGGGGGATTGTTTAAGCACTTTGGGCAAACACAGTTCCCCAGCCCCTGGGGCTCCCTTGGAAGCACCTATTGATGGGCAAACAAAGGAGAAGCTCATTTAGCCTAGCCCTTCGCCCAGGCCCTGCCTATGCGGTCTACCCAAGGTCACTGGTTAACCTCGATTAGGCTGCAGGCCTGTAGCCAGTTCTACCTCCTACTGTTCCTCCCCACCGCCATCACCACCGTTCCTACCCACAGTGAAGGCTACTTAATGGGGGGCCACATGGCCCACCTGCCCTCTTGTTTAATGTGCAGCAGAGGTTAGAATCACAGAAGAGAGGTCTGTGCTTGGTCTTTTCCAGAGGGGGACAAAATGGCTGATTGGGGTTTTATCTTTCTACTAGTACCCAAGTACAAATGAGTATGATTCAGTTGCTTCCTGCTCGGAGCCCAATAACCAGCTTCTCCCAGCTCCCCTTAACACTGTCCAAACATCTACAAACCTAGATGGCCTTAGGAATCCTGTAGCCTGGGTTCAGTGCCTGAAAGTAGTGATCTGAGTATTACATGTGTTCCCAAAGCAGCATTTTAATAACCATTCCTGATGAGGTCCCTACTAGATGAGGCTTTAAGAAACTGTGTCTCAGTGAGTGAATGAATGAATGAATGAATGTTGACTGCATAGAAGGAGAAAAAAGAGAACCTGTTTGTTTTTCTAAGTGAGATCTGGGGCCACTCCACCAAAGAACAGCTCTTGGACTTTGTCCCATGCCCTGTGCTTTCCCTGACATATGCTGTAGGTTTCTATGGATGATTTAATCAGAAATGCCCTTAAAGAGTTGCTGACACAAGATCACAGAAGTGTGGGAGAACAGAGATATATAAGTGGCTTTAATGAGGTAACTTTACATGTAATAACATTCACCTGTTTGAAACGCACAGTTCAAAGATTTATTTTGTGGTGTGATGTGATGCTTTAACTAGTCAGAATAGCATAAGGATTCATTTCCTGCATGACAACTCAGGTTGCTTTAAGAACCCATGACACTGCTATTGTTACTTAAACTACATAGCCTCTGTGCTGGAGATTGGGTCTGGGTAGAGCAGCAGTTATTTATGTTGGGCATCTGATCAGAACTTCAGATAGATTCATATTTAGGAGGTGAACAGAAAGAGCAATAGTGGATCCCTATAGGTGGGAGTGGATGGGTTCACTGATACATGTGGGACCCCTTGGCTGGCTGAACTTCTGAATTCTTATCTGAAAGTTATGGTTACTCAACTTGAAATATTGAAAATTGGTATAAATGGAAACCTCTTGTACACACACATTTATATGTCTATGTACATATGCTTTTAGATTTGGGCACATGGTGGCTTACCCACCAGAAATCAAACTGTATTACAGAAGTGACTTTTGTAGGTGTGTCACCTGGTCCATATTCAGGCACATGTACCTCTCCACAAATACACACAGGCTCATGTATGCAGAGTCCTGTAGACACAGGCAGATCTACACATGCACAGAATACTGTCTACATGTATACAGATTCCCTATAGACATAAGCAGATATAGCCATATGCACATATTCCTGCATTCATGCCAGAAACCCACAGGATACACATATACCATGCATTCTTGCCTATTGTGCATACATAGAGTTCTGCACACACACACCAGATTCACATGTACAGATATTTCTATGCCCCACACATGGGCCCCAGGTCCCTGGCACACATGCAGATACAAAAGAACAGGTTAATAAGCTCCAGGAAGCACAATAATGGGCTTGGGAAGTTCAGTGATTAGGGCTCAAGGAAAGGAGGAATGCAAACTCTCTTAGTTGCTCCTGAAGGACATCTTGAATTAAAAATAGCTCAGTCCATGTTTGCCAAGAGAGGTGCTGGGCAGCAGGGTGACCATGATGCTCTGACACCCCCTCCAGCCCTCTTGCCTCTGAATCCAGGCTGTCAGAGGACTTGCTGATGCAGCCCAGAAACTTCTGAAGGAGAGATGGTGCAAGGGCAGGGCACCATCTGGGAGAGGTTGGCTGGAGAGCTGGAGGGAGAAGGTGCCCTGCTCTTCTGTTCCCTCTGCGGCTCAGTTGGCCAGAAAACCACTGGGAGCTGCATGGGTCAGGCAGACCCTGCTCATCATGGTGTCCTACACGGTGACCTTGCATATTTCAGGTGACCAGTGCAACTGGCCCCTGCTGGTGTGAAACCACATGAGTGGGGACCTGGAGGTGAGAAGAGACCAGCACACACAGACTATCCCAGTACTCATTCTAAGGGTTGTCATTGCTCATTGACTCAGAATCCCCTATGTGGCACTCTCTTCTGTTTCCCCAGATGTAGAGTGTAAAGCTTAGGCAGCTCTCTCTTAAGTGGCAGAACTGAGTCTGACTGAGACCAAAGACTCATCTTTGTGGGATTTTGTGTTAAGGACCCCCAACAATTGGAGACACACACACACACACACACACACACACACACACACACACACACACACGTGCACATTCGATCTTTGCCTAGCTCAGAGGTGGTTATTCTTAACTTGGAGGACAGTTGGGTGTAGTCTTTACTGGGGAGGTCATTGAAGGAGGTAGAGGGCTGAGAAATGCTGAACTCAGAAAACTGGTTTAAAGGGATCCAAATAGGTGGACCTGAAGGCTCTGGGGGATGAACCTGATGAGACCTGGCCAGATTAGAACAGGCAGAACATCTCCTTCAGAGTACAAAAAAAATTGGGCTTCTGCTCAGAGGATCCTCAATCTAACTCAGTACCCTCAGCAATGGAATAACTCTACTTGGGAGTCAGTTGGGACCCCCTGCCTGCCCCCATGCTCTACCTGCCTCAGAGACACCCACCCCATCTCTCTCTTGTGATGCAACAACACTGAAGGAGAAGTGGTCAGGTTACCCACCAGGAGCCTTGGAAGATTAGACATATGCTTCATGTCTTTTGAAACAGAGGCTGGTAAAGAGGCAGCCTTTTCTCCCATTGGTTAGACAATAAATGAGGTGGGGAATTTTCAGAGTGTAAGGAGTTTTGGGAGTCCTTTTCGAGAGGCTCCAATGATCCCCATAGTAAATCAGAGTGTGATGAGCCATGGTTATAGTATAGTGGATAGGGTGTTTCTCATCCATGTGGTTGACCATGGTTCAATCCCTGCACTGCCAGGAGTGATCACTGTGCACAGAGCTAAGAGTCTCCCCTGAAAGCTGCTGGGTATGGCCCAAAACAAATAAAAAATCAGTGTGTAGTGAGACCATACAGGTCCCATGTGCAGTGAGGTCAGAATGGGCCAAGACAGGGGCTTTAGAATCCAGGACAGAACTCTTTGCACCCACCACTTCGAAGACTTCCCATTTCCTTGCCAGAGGGGACTTACTGGCCATTTTAGATGAAGCACAGTGCATCATTAGTTTTGGTCAATGCAGAGATGGGGAGGCCGCTGCCTCTGAGAAGCTGCTGGGAGTTGGAGTTCTGGTACAGGAAGCCCAAGGGAAGGCCTTAGAGACTTTGCTGCAGCAGCTCCCACACAGTGTGGTTCTTGGACCACCTGGCTGTCTCCTGATAGCATTTCTTAATCTACTTCGTTGAATAAGTGGCTCATATAAGATCAGATGGCATTCAAGGAACTGGGGCATTGACTAGCTCTGTAACCAAGTAGCTGGTGACCTTAGTCCCCTTCAGTTATCCCAGCCCTGCTCTCTGAGTGCTTTGATTGCTTCCAGAATCACCCCCTTTACTCTAGGTGACCACTAGTTTTACATTTCAGAGCTCTGAGCCCAGTTTTGACTCTCATCTTCAAACTGTCCAGAGTTTTCTTCCAATGCTCACTCATGGCTAGGTTGCTTACCAAGAAGGGTGGGCTTGTTCTGATCCTGGTCTGTTCTTCCCAGAATGCCCTGCTTCAGGCCTTTGGGCATTAGTCAGAGACAGGGTTGGAAATGGGGGAGGCCTTGAAAGGGAAAAGGAGCAGGATGAACATGGGAAACTCAGACCGATGTGCAGACATAACAGAGTCAAGTTGCTCAAAATATACATAGTCTTTCAGAATTCAAGATTGGGTGGGAGCAAGCAGATCCTAGTTCCCCTAGCTCAGTTCCTGGCTGACTTTTAGGTCAAGACTGGAAGTATATGGCCTTGGTTTGAATATAAAAGATGGATGGATCCTGAGGTGGCCCACAGAGACAGGACATGTCATTGGTGCATGGCTGGTGCACTTTTGAGAAAAAGTGGGGAAGGCATTCATCCCTATGGTGGCTATACCAGCCATACCACACGTGGTTAACACTGAGAGCTCAGCCTCCTTCTCATGGGCAAGAACAGAGACTTCTGCACACAGTATTGGCAACACGAGCTTGAACAAGTCCCTTACATGGGATCTTTTCCATGGCACTTGATGTGGTCACTCCTGTTACTGCTAGTTAGCTTGAGTTCTTCCCTGGCTATTGAGATTTAAGTCCAGAAGAGAGACTTTCATTCTGGTCTCTTCTTACCTTGGACTGTTGACTTTTACCAACTATTCCAATATTGGGAGCTGGAGAAGGCACCGTTTCATGCTCTGATCTATCTCCATCTCAGCAGCTAGTCATGTGTGATAAAAATAATACTAGATCTGTGGAATTATAGAGCAAATTGTTCCCCACCCTAATTCATAAATTGAGGTGACAACCTCTAGCACCTCAAAATGTAACTCTTTAGAGATAGGGTCTCCCCAGAAATAATTAGATTTAATGAAATCATGGGTGTCCAAGTTGCTACAACTGATGACTTGAGGAGAAGAGAGAAAACAGATACACATAAATACAGCAGTCAGAAGGTGTGATCTCACAGGAAGAACCAAGCCAAGGTCCCCACCCAGAGAAGACCTCCTCACAGTTCTCAGAAGGAACAAATTCTGCCCACACCTTTTTTTATAGGCTTTCAGCCTCCAGAATTACAAGAAAATTAAGTTCTATTGCTTAAGCTACCCTATTCTGTAGTACTTGGTTTCAGCAGCTCCCACAAACTAATAACATGCTCACCTCTACACTCAGCTTCTTGAGGTGGGATTTCAATTTCCATAATTTTTTAGATAAGTAGTCTTGGAGGGCATCTCTGAGGAGGTGACACTTGATTAGGTCTTGAAGTGGAGAAAGAAATGGTAGTTCTGGATAGAGCCAGAGCATGATTGGCTACCACTGCCTGACTTGTTTCATTGCTTGGGAACAGGGTGTTATCTTGGAATTGGGGCTAGAGATCTAAGGGCCACTGATTTTGTCTTCCAGCCCCAGGCCACCTGGTCCAGTGCCTGCCTTAAGGCAGTGCCAGGCATCCTTCCAGCATAGACGGCTCATTATATTTGACTGTTACTCATTCCTGGCAACATCAGTTGGAGGATATGCAAATAAGAAAAGCAACTGAATTTGTTTCACAAAGAACGACATTTAATTAGCACAATAAATACTTACATATAGTTGATGACTGCCTAAAATGACAGTTAATGGGAGAAAAAATCAGCAGAGGAACTGTATGATGGGCAAAGAATTAGAGAAGAGGAACAGAGAGATACTCTGAATAGAATGAATAAAAAGCCAAAAGATTGGGAGATTTCAGGTTTTCATTCATTCATCCTTTTAAGATATATTAAAAGCCCACTGGGCTGCAGATACAATACTAAATGTTAAAAATATAAACATGATCCAAACAGGTACTTCTGCTTATAAAGAATCGTCAATGCCTCAAAAGAGGAAGATAACTATTAATGTCTTTCTCTCCTCTCTGTCTTTGTCTGTCTGACTGTCTTTCACTTTTACACACACACACACAACACACACACACACATTGACACACATACATTATAATACATGCTTTGAAGAAGATGGAAGGAGAAGAAAGCCTTCCCAGAGGAAGTAGAGAAATGACAAAGATCCACAGGATGTGTAGGAATGAACCAGGCAAAGAATCTGATTGAATCCTGATTCAATGTGAAGCCTCTTTGAAGGTCCTTGGAAGGAAGGAACAATATCACACAAGCCCTAAAGGAGACAGTGAAAGAAGAGCCTAGAGAGGCCCAGTAGGGAAGAGGGAAAGGGGACAAGAGAGGTGGAAGTGGCAGATAACACAGCTGTGATGGCTGGGTGAGGTGTTTGGGTTTGTAAATAATACAGTCTGAGGAATTCTATTTAATTAATTTATTTATTTATTTTTAGTTTTTATGGGTCACACCCGGCAGCACTCAGGGGTCACTCCTGACTCTATGCTCAGAAATCGCTCCTGGCAGGCTCAGGGGACCATATGGGATGCTGGGATTCGAACCACCGACCTTCTGCATGCAAGGCAAATGCCTTACCTCCATGCTATCTCTCCGGCCCCAATTTATTGATTTTTTTATTTTAGGGTCATGCCTGAAGGTGCTCAGAGATCACTACTGGCACTGCTAGCGGGAACAATGGGTTGTTGGAGATTCACCCTCTACTTGGTGTTGTATATGTAAATATTAATGTGCTCTAATCATTGTACTATCTCTCTGGCTAAGAAATTCTATTGTAATATTCCTCAGAAGTGGTGACTGGATTTTAGATGGCCAGTTGGAGGCTAGAAGACTGGTTGAGAGGACCTTGATTATCTATAGGCATCTTGGACAAGGGAAGGGTTTCTCAACCTCTGCATTGTTGACATTCAAGGCAAAATGTGCTACCATAGTGAGTGAGTGAGTGAGTGAGTGAGTGAGTGAGTGAGTGAGTGAGTGAGTGAGTGAGTGAGAAAATGAGAGAGAGAGAGAGAATGTCCTGTCTTGTGCATTGAAGAATTCTAAAGAGGCATCTTTAAGGATGCTTTAAGGTCTCTTTCCAGTAGGTACCAAGATCCATTCCCCTCTCCCCAACTGTAACAACCAAAAATGTGTACAGAGTTACCTAATATCTTTTCTTTCCAGGAGCAAGATTCCCTCCAGTAGAGAATCTTGGATAAGGGAAAACTAGGAAGCCTGAGTGAAGGAGCCATGCATTCCTTGGCACCTGCAGAATGTAGGAGAAAATGTTGTTGTCACACTCAGTAAGATAGAAACAGCCCTTTGGGATGGGTGGTGGGTATAGGAGTTTCTACTCTGAACTAGCAATGAGATCCCAGATGTGCTGCTTTCTCTTCTGTGAACATTGTTCCCACCCCTGGAACACATGTTTATGTGAGCTCTGCTGTAGCCAGTGTGTGAAAAACTGTAGGTCCATCCCTGACCCACTGACATGAGAGATAATAAATAGTGTCTCTTGTTTTAAGCTGCTACGTCATGGACTAAATGATTGAATGGTATTGTTAACTCAACTCCAAGTGCTCTTAGGTGTCCCTGTCCTCTGTAGTTCATTCATTATATAGGTTTCTTCTCTCTTACTTCACAGCTGTTGTACCCACTGAACCTTGACCTAGAAGACTGTTCTTGCTGGCTTTCATTGGGCCTCTCTAGTGCATGGGTCAAGTCTTCATCATCTGTGCTCTCAGGATAGCTACCAGTGTGGGTTGAAAGAAAAACTACTTGATCTTTCTGAACTCGAAGCCTGCTTTAGCCTCATTCATCTTGTCCATGTTGACATTTCCTGAATGACACAAGCTTGCTCAAATCTGAGAGGGGCCTGCTCCACTGTCAGGCCCAATCCCCTTCTCATGTCATGTATCCCAAATATAAAGCAACAAAAGGGAGGTTGTCTACGCAAGCGTGGCCTCTAGAGTGCTGGAAGTCTTCAGAGCTGGTTCACAGAAATCTCTGAGAGGGACCTTGTCTCTCAGGGTCTTGCTCCTCTCTCCCTCTCATGTGCCATAGGTCTCTGCCACAGTGTATTTCTGTGGGGTCCACACCCCCTTCTTCTCATTTAGGCTCTTGCTGTCACTCTCTCCTGTCAGATCCCAGCACAGCATGAAATGAGACATTTGATTGTTTTTTCACATTTATTCAAAAGCCCTTCATGCTTCCTGTTAGTGTTTTAAAAAGCAGATGCATGAAATGTGAATATTAAAATATTTGTCTTCGTCCCAATTCTAATGAAGTCACAAACCCACTGTTGGAATAACCTCATCCTCCTCTGTGGGTGCTCCATTAAGATCCAAGTGAGTCCTAGCCCTCGCTGTCTGGGGCTGCCAAGTCCTGGACAGTCAAATAGGCAAGTTAGGTGAAGCCACAGAAGACCCAAGAGGCCCCAACCCTAAGGAACTGGAATCCTTAGAACTCGAGGAACATTGGGCTAAATAAGCAGGACAGACCTGCATAAAGTCTGAGACTGGAGTAATGTACCTGCAAACCGAAAGATCCATCTGGTAATATCAGCACTCACTGTCCCCCACTTCCATTCCCAGTGGCAGGGTGAGGCCTAGAAGAAACAACTCACAGAAGGGGTGTGTGTGTTTGACTCACTCCCACTTTGATTTTGGATTTATAATATTCAGAATATTTTTTGTTTTGGATTGGTTTTTGGTGGTGCTCAGGGGTTACTCTTGGCTCTGTGCTCAGAAGTCACCCGAGCAGGCTCCAGGGACCATATGGGGCTCCAAGGACAGAATGGGATGCTGGCAATTGAACTGGGGTTCGTTTTAGGTTGGTCATGTGCAAGGCAAATGCCCTACTGCTGTGCTATTGCTCTGGCCCCATAATATCTAGAATATTAAGAGAAACAATTCCAGGTCTTAAAAGTGCATTCATGGTGGCAGTAGGAAAATATATACCATCTCCGCCTTCAATTCCCCAGATATGATTCTGCCCTTTCTTTAAGCTGAGGACCAATTTCCTCTGTTCATGGACTTGCAGGGTAGGACCCAGTCTCTCACTCTCACCTTCTTACCCAACTGCCCTGCTGCACAGCGACTTTGGAAATGCTCTGAATTCTGGTTGGAAACTTGAGGACTGACTGTCTTCCTCTTTATCTCAGACCCTGCTCCTGGCACAATTAGTGACTCCTGATCCTCTCTTGCCCTTACACGGAGCTGCATATACATTCTCCTAACCCCGCTGGCTCACTACACCCTGACCTCAAGCCTACTGAGTTTAGATCCCATCTTGGTTTCATGGGTTGATAGGTTTGTTGTTCACGCTGGATGAGGTCACAGGAATTTTGATGTTCCAAGCTATTACTTTCCTTCCAACTCAAGTCTTACAGTGCCCCCTAAGTGCTACAGATGTGGTGAGCACCAGCCTTTCTTGCAGCTTCACTGGCCTTGGCCTTTGTTCTCAGTCACATCATGCAGTGGGACTGATCCACTGTGACAAAGAAGAATGTGACAAGAATGACAATAATTGGTGACATATGTGATGAGGCCAGGAATGCAATATTAAATTTCACGTTGGCCTCTGAGACCTTCTCAAGGACAGAAGCTGACTGTCCCTGAGCAGCAAGAATCTTAAGTCACCTTATAAAGAGATAGGTGGGGTGCCTCAAATGCAGAGCACTTCAGCCCAGTTAAGAGCAGCCAACGTAGGACTGTAACCTCCAAAGTTACCCTGAGCCCAGGCCACCAACTATTTGGTTCCCAAGTTCCTGACTGAAGAAACAATGAGAGAGATAAATGGTGGTAAAACTGCTAAGTCATGAACTCAATTTTGAACTATTATTAATAAATAAAATTCCCTGCAGTGTCTGTGGCATCCTCCTTTCTTCCCAATATCCTATTGGCCCTTCAGAGGGGCTCACTTGACTGACAACTTCTCTAAGAGGCTTTCCTGAGTGCTCTCAGATTAGTTGCCCCTATATCTCTGTAGTTCATTTTCAGATTGTGTCTCCCCTGTGCCCACAATGTGCCCATGCTTCCTTGAACTAGAGACTGCCCTTATTGGCCTCTCCATTGGGCCTCCCTGGCACACTGGGCAAGCCATCATTCTATATCCAACTTCTCTGATACAGTCTCAATGACAGTGAGGTACAGTAGGGGGTGAGCCAGGTCTGATTCCCCCCAGCACCTACTTGATGACAGTGAGTAGTTGTGAGGGAAATGTTGACTGAGATTACTGCAGTAGAGAAGCTTGAGCCTAGTCAGAAAAAACTTTTGGACTTATAGATGGTAGAAACTGTGGTCTGGGAGGGAGGCTCTGCCCTCTATGAGCTACAGATGCTACCCAGAATTTTGGGTCAGCACGAATGGAAGGAAGAAGGCTACCAGGAGCTGCCAGCCTGGCATCAACTTGGGCCGGGGAACAATGTCAATACAGACACTGGCCTAGTGGGTAAGAGCATAGCAAACTGAAGAAAGGTTTTCCTGCCCTATCCTTGCTCCAAGTCTCCTCCTCCAAATGGTGTTCCTGTTCTTGGGTTCAATCAGGCTTCTCTCTTTTTTGTTTATTTGTTTATGAACCAACACCCAGTGATGTTTATGACTTAACTCCTGACTCTGTACTCAGGAATCACTCCTGGAGGTGTTTATGGGACCAACTGGGAATCTGGGAATCAAACTGGGGTTGGCTGTGTGCAAGGCAAATGCCCTACTCACTCTATTATCTCTTTGACCCATCTGGCCTCTCTTTTACATCAGCACTTAGCATCTTGCACGTATCTCTCAAGATCTGATTAGAACTGGAATGAGCTAATGTGTTGTCTTATTTGTTTATCAGAGTTAGCCTCCTGACTTGGAGAATTCCGGAAGAGTGGGACCCTGTGTGTGGTCCCAGTCCTTCCCCATGCATGGCATTTTAAGGAAGCTACACTATTATTTGTGGAGGTATTGGATTACAGAATATATAATAGTACAGCCTAGCTAGCAGAGCTGCTGGATGGGAAAAGTGAGGTAATTAGGTGGGTAATGAATGAGTGGTGCACAGGTCCTGACATTAGCTTTCAGGATGGAAGATTCTGTCAGAATGCACAATCCGGTGCCAAAGGCACCAGCAGCCAGAATGGCAGAGTGTAAGCCCTCTCCTGGGGGTTTATTGAGAGGTTTTCTCCTGCAATTCCTATGCCTCAGGGTTCTGACCTATGTATGAAGTCTTTTCCATTTTCTCCAGATCTGCCCCATGAAAGACAGCAGAGTCCTAACCCTCACCCCAAAAAATCTGGCAAGGAGCAACCACAGGCCAATTCATGCATTTAAGTCTGATTTGGGAGCTGTTAAATGTAGCTGACCTGGGTTTGATCCCTGGTACCACATACTTTGAGCCTTTCCAGGTGTGATTCCCTGAGCACAGAGTCAGGAGTAAGTCCTGAGCACTGCCAGGTGTGGCCCAAAACAAAACAAAACAACAACCTGATTTGTTATTGCTTTCCCTGCAGGCCAGGCAATAGCAGCTCCCAGAGGCTAGCTTCCATGTCCCAGATCCTGGGTGCTGCATAGTTCCTCTCTATCCCCACCCACCACCTACCTGTTGGGCCACCTTTCTGGTGGCCTTTGCTTCCTTGCTTCCTTCCCCACCCTTGCCCCAGGGGTACTACGTGGAAGGGACTCTATGTGAGCAGAGGGCAAAAGTCATATTCTGGTCAAGGGCCCAGTGTAGCAGGCCCAGGTTTGCTGGAAGGTGCCAAGTGTGTGAAAGGTCAGGATTCCAGTGATAAGAGCAGGGAAGTCACACTCCTGGGAGACTGGAAGCAACAGGATTTCCTGAGAGGGGACTATTACCTTTCCCACAAAATGTGGCCAGATTCACTTCCTGCTATTATTAATGGCATATGACTAAGACAGTTATTTAATGGGAACTGGGAAAGGAGAGTTTGCATGAGTCTGGTGTGTGGGGAGGCAAAGGTTTATCTCTGCATGTGGAGGTGTGGTGCCGTAGGCCAGTTCTTACCTGCCTTTACTCTTAGAGCAAGTAACTACAAATTTCTGAGACTCAGTATCCCCATCTGCAACAGGTAGGGAGGGTGGGTGGTAAACATGCAGAATGAGGGCTAGAGACAGCACAGATGGTATCATAAAAGGTTAGCATATGAGAGTCCTGAATTTGATCCTTGGCTCTGCATGGATACCAGGCCTTTCCCCTTGGTATCTTCCTGGTGTTTCCTGAGCATCAGCAGATCTGAACATGTAACCATCCAGCCCACATTATATGAATGGGTGTCACAGAGAGTGATCCTGTGCCCCCCAGCACAGTTGAGTATAGCCTAATAAAAATGTACAGTCAAGAGTAAAGAGATAGTATAGCAGGTAAGGTATTTGCATTCCATGTGATCACCTCTGTTTCATCTCTGGCACTCCATATGGTCTCTTGAGCACCACCAGGTGTGGTTTCTACAGGATCCTTTCACCCCAAAAATGTTCAGTCAAAACTCACTGAGTAGCTGTGTGAGTGCAGTGAGGCATGTCTGCAAACTTAAAAGCTCCTTTGAGTTTTCAGCATCACTTTTTTTTTTTTTTTTTTTGGTTTTTGGGTCACACCTGGCAGTGCTCAGAGGTTACTCCTGGCTCTACGCTCAGAAATCACTCCTGGCAGTCTCAGGGGGACCATATGGGATGCTGGAATTCGAACCACTGTCCTTCTGCATGCAAGGCAAATGCCCTACCTCTATGCTATCTGCAGCCCTTCTTCTCTTATCCACCTATCTGCTACTTTAAATTAATTACCCTGTCTTTCCTGAGAAGTCTTCAATGGCTCTGGACACCCTAGGAGAATTTCCTATACCTTAACCCCTGTGGTTTCTGCATGATGGACATAATCCTTATGTTCTCTGCATATGACACTCCTGTGGTTCTCTAGGCATGATGACTTGAAATGCCTCACTTGGAAATTTGACAGACATTTCGCCTACTAGAGCCAAGTCCAGACCCACTAAAGATGGGGACCTAGAAATTAATCTACTCATCTATTTATGGATTTTTTGGGGGCCACACCTACAGTGCTTGATGACTGCTTTGTGTTGTACATACAATACTGCTTTGTGTTAGTTTATTCATTTGTCAAGTGAGTGGAGGTAGAAATATTTAGCTCTTTGGGGCCAATGATACAATACAATGAGTTGGTAACTTGCCCTGCAGATGGTTGACCCAGGTTCAAGCTTAGTACCCGATATAGTCCCCTGAGCCCCTCCAGGAGTGATTTCTGAGCACAAATCATGAAGCAAATACATGCTGACTACAGGCTGTGTGGCCCATAAGTAAACAAAAAATATACTGAAATATTTTGCTCCAAGTGTGAGGGTTTCTATTAGTAGCTAAATCAAATTAGTGTTCCCCTCTTCTTGCTCTCTCTGCATCCATGGCCTGGGAGAAGATAACTCCCCAGGATGTGTCTGTCTGCATTTGAAAGATGATCCAGATGTGTATGGGTGAGTTTAACATCTATTTAGCCTGCAGGAAATGATTGGTGCTCAGATCATTTTATGGAAGGTCCATATCTGGGTGCCTCCAGGTGGGGGAGCAATCTGGTCACCAACTTTACATGTAGAAAAAAAAATTTTTTTACACTTCAGTTTTCTGAACAAAGCTGACTAAGTTTACAAATGCATAATCCCATTTCACAGATATGCTCACAGAGACTCTGAGATATGTATTGTCTGCTCAAGACACACACACACTGCAGTATTCAGGATTCATTCCTGGCAGGGTTCAGAAGATCATCTCAGGTGCTGGGGATTAAATCCATGTTGACTGTACATACCTTACCCACAGAACTCTCTCCCCAGCACCCAACAAAACTAATTATTAATTGAGTAGGAGTACGTCTGTGTGACCCCAAAGTCCATATCAGCCCTATACCCCATTCCACCCTTCCACTGAAAGCTAATCTCCACTCATCTTATATCCACAGCTGGATGCTGGAGACTCTCAACCAAGGAGTAGTGTCAACTCGTAGTCTCAGCATCCCCAAGTAACTGGTACATGGGTATTTTTGCAAGGAATTACTTTGCTTAATTCCTCCAGGATTCAACCAACTACCATGTACTCTAGAGGTGAACACCTATTCTCAGAGAAGTTAAGTAACTTGCTCTGGGTCAAACAGTTGGCAAGTGGCCTCTTGGAGACCAAAATCCAGATCTGTCTGTCTCAGGACCCTTGTTAATTTGCTTTCAATGTGAGGACTTCCCAGAACCTGGATAGGAGGGAATTAGTAATATCTCAAACCATATAATCTCCCCACAGCTAGTGGGATTAGAAAATTATCTATTTATTTGTTGGTTGTTGTATGGGTCATACAGTGTTTGGGGACTATTTGTGACTGTGTTGGTGAGGGGGCACATTTTATAGGGATGAGACCTATATGGGTTTCCAATATGCAAAGTATGTACTCCTGCCCTGTGTACCATTTCACTGGTCCATAGGAAAAATATCTTAAAAT
The DNA here is from genome assembly GCF_024139225.1 of Suncus etruscus. NCBI lineage: Eukaryota > Metazoa > Chordata > Mammalia > Eulipotyphla > Soricidae > Suncus > Suncus etruscus. Next base: position 64,637,052 of record NC_064852.1, on the reverse strand, counting down.
TCAAATTTTTATTCAAGAGTAAATCTTACATTGGGTTGAAGAATCCATCTCTACATAGAATAGCTTAGGAACTTCACATTGAGAAAGCCTGAACTGAGGGCAGTGTGGGGAGGAGAGTATTGTTTTCAGAAGTTCACTTGCATTGGGAGAGAAAGTACATAGAGTTATGGTGTTTGCTTTGCACTACAGACAGCCCCTGAATCCTCCCACCAGCAGTGACTCCTAAACACAGAGCCAGAAGTAAGTCTTGAGCATTGTGGGTATAACCAAAATGTATACACTGAACTAAAAATGATTTTTTAACTGAAAAGTAATTTTTTTCTGGTTTTTGGGCCACACTTGGTGATGCTCAGGAGTTACTCTTTGCTATGTGCTCAGAAATCACTCCTAGCTTGGAGGACCATATGGAATGTTGGGCAATAGAACAGCGGTCCATCCTAGGCTGGTGCAGGCAAGGGAGATGCCTCATCACTTGCATCACAGCTCCGGCTCCTAAAAAGTAATTTCTAAAATGCCTGTTATTGCATATGCAATATAGTATTTTGCTCCACAGGAAGCTAAAGTGTCTTAGAAAGAAGAAACTGGAGAAAACTCAGTGAAGATTCCTCCCGAGTCAAGAGCGCGATTGTCTAATGTGGCTTGTAATCATGGAAGATCTTGCATTAGCTGCTTCAGCTCACTGAAAGTCCTCAGAGCCTTTCGAGCCTTTCAGTCAGCTGAAAGTATTCCTGTAGATTCCACTAAGCACAGACAAGCTGAAACAGAGCAGGGCTGTTAGCTGGACAGCTTTCTGAACAACAGAATCCCAGAGAGAGCTGGGAACGGCCCTGCTTTGCATCTGTCTCTGACTCCAGATCCTCCAGAGCCACTCCCAGCCTGGAGTCTCAGCTTGTGACAAGTCTAGGCAGAGGAGTGAGTTCTGTCCACTGTCTTATTCTGTGAACCCTATAAGTCATTCAACTGCTCTTAGCCTTGGCATTTTCTTTGGAAAATTGGGGAGAATGTGACTTTGTTCAGGGCTTAGGAATCAAGATTTTAGCACAAACCCAGGCACCTGGCAGACATGAGAAGTTTCTTTTATATTTTTTAATAATATTTTTATTTAAGCACTATGATTATAAGCATGATTGTATTTGGGGTTCAGTCATAAAAAGAGCACCCCTCTTCACCAGTTGCAACATTCCCACACCAATGCTCCCATCTCCCTCCTCCCCATTGGAAGTTTCTAATCCTAAAAATACTGCCTAACTACAGTGATAGATCATATGTCTTATATAGTACTTCAGAAGGAAAAGAAAGAGGAGGAGGAAATGGAGGAAAAGAAGAAAGAACAGGAAGGAAGGAAGGAAGGAAGGAAGGAAGGAAGGAAGGAAGGAAGGAAGGAAGGAAGGAAGGAAGGAAGGAAGGAAGGAAGGGAGGGAGGGAGGGAGGGAGGGAGGGAGGGAGGGAGGGAGGGAGGGAGGGAGAAAAAGAAGGACCGAAGAGGGAAGGAGGAAGGAAGAGAGGGAGGGAAGAGGGAAGGAGGGAGGAAGAGGGAGGGAAGAGAGGAGGGAGGAAAAGAGGGAGGAAAGCAGGATTGAAGGGACAGAGAGAGGAAGAAAAAAAGAAATGGAGGGAGGAAAAAAGAAAGGAAAGGAGGGAGGGAAGAAGGAATAAGGGAAGGAGGGAGCAAGAGAGAGGAGGAAGAAGGAAGGGAGGGAGGAAGAGAGGGATGGAGGAAGTAGGAAGAGAGGGAGGGAAGAAGGAGTAAGGGAAAGAGGAAGAGGAGGAAGAAGGGAGGGAGTGAGTAAGGAAGGAGAAAGGGAAGAAAGGAGGAAGGGAGGGAGGGAAGGAGGGAGGAATGAAGGAAGAAAGGGGGAGAAAGGGAGAGAGGAAGAGGGAGGAAAGAAAGAAGGAAGAGAAGAAGGGAGGTAGACAGGAAGAGAAGAAAAGAAGGGAAAGTGAAAGAGAAAGGGAGGGAGGAAATAAGGAAGGAGGGAAAAGAGGAAGAGAGGAGGGAGGGAGGGAGGAAGGAAGGAAGGAAGGAAGGAAGGAAGGAAGGAAGGAAGGAAGGAAGGAAGGAAGGAAGGAAGGAAGGAAGGAAGGGAGGGAGGGAGGGAGGGAGGGAAAGAGGGAAGGAGGGAAGGAGGGAAGGAGGGAAGGAGGGAGGGAAGGAAGGAGTCCCTAGTAGACTGAGACTGGCCAGGGAGAAAGATGACTGTATCTAAACTAAACTCCTCAGATGACTTCTTAGTCATTTACTGTTCTTTTTTGGGAGCCACACCTGGCAGTGCTCAGGATGTGTCCTGGTGAGCTCAGAGAGCATATTGGGTGCTAAGGATTGATCCCGGTCCACTGTGGGTCAGACAAGTGTCTTATACAGTGTACTATTTCTTTGACCCCCTAATATTTCTTCTTGAGCATCACTTTGCTAAATGAGTTCTCTTCTTAAAAGTTCTATGGTCTCTGGTTCCCCTGTAGGTGATTCAAGACACTCTCACCAAGACACTCATTTCTCAATGGGCTTATCTTTCCATCATTTTTCTTCCCAAATTCACTTAAATAGCTAAAGAAAAAGTGGACATAATGAATCTAGCAATGTGTGGCTTAAATTTTTGGTACTGATTCCAAGAAGTTTATAATCTAATTGGGAGTTAGGCTTAAGACAGGAGAGAAATGCTTATTCACTATTTCATCAAGGGCTAATTCTGACCCCACATTCTAGTTGTGTTTGTACCCAGGAGAATCTGCCCTGAGGGAACCCTGGATTAGACACAAGAGATGCCCCACATCCTAAACACTGTTCATTGGGGTCAGTGACACACCGAGAACCTGATTAGATAGCCTGCATCACACTGCAGAACCATTATTAATGCTTTTGCCTTCCCTACCTGCACCCACACTTTACCAATCAGAATAGAGAATGTCTAAGCAGTGGGCCTTTTGTGGTGGTTATTTTATTTTATTTTATTTTATTTTGGTTTTTTGGGCCACACCCGTTTGATGCTCAGGCTAAGTGCTCAGAAATTGTCCCAGGCTTAGGGGGACCATATGGGACTCCGGGGGATCGAACCATGGTCCTTCCTTGGCTAGCACTTGCAAGGCAGAGAGACACCTTACCTCTAGCGCCACCTCACTGGCCCCTTGTGGTGGTTATTTTATTTTGTCTGCTAACCAGCATACTATAGAAAATAAGTTTTCACTAGTGAAAATAAAGGTCTTAGGACTTTCTTATGGCTGTGTTGTTTAGAGACACACCCCACACTGCTGCTGCTGCTGGATTTAAGGAGGCAGAGAGGCCTGCAGAACTTGCCTGTAGTGTTGGTATGAGAGTTTGAGTCCTCTTGTTTATTAACTGCAGGATTTCTGGCTGCCTGAGTAGGAAGATTCTAGATAAGTGGAGTCCTGCCTGGGACCAGGAGGAATTGTTGTTGGTGAACAATGGAGGTAGGAAAGTGGAGGCAGGAAGTTCCTCAGAGGGCAGTCAAGATACCCCTAATAGAACACTTGGGCTGCTTAGACCTTTGGGAGCTACTTGAGAGTGATGCTTGGTCTCTAATGAATGCCTGTTCTTTGGGTGGATGTTCATTTGGTGAGTGAACACCTGTTCTCTGAGTGAACTCTTATTACCTGAGTGAGTACTTGTTGCATCTATGTGGAGTCTGGATGGAGACTTGATTCTGTTGGAACCTGGTTAAGTGGTTGCAGGAAGGAGCTAAGTAACACAGACCTCTGTAGGAAACTTCTACAAGGGATCCTGTCACCTATCAAAAATAACCTATGCAGCACTCATGATTGCATGGTTTCAGGTCAACAGTTTCCCACAGGGTCAATGGTTGTTTGCAGACAAGTTACTATAGCCCTGATTCAGGCTTACTCTTTATATGAATGGCAGATGCAAAAACTTTCAGGAATCTTGGACATAAAATTACTATCCCCATTTATCCTAATACAATTAAATTGGTTTCAAGACAGCCATTCATAGAACTAGGCAGAACTTTCCAACACTGAGGTTGGAAAGAAAATAACCTAGGAGTACAGGGTCTCCCAATTCTATAATGGGTTCCAAACTAAGACTTAGATACTACTGGGTGTCCATTTTCCCATCTGCAAGGTACCAGAGACTACTTCCTAGAAGGGCAGCTGAACTCCACAAGGCCCCAGGACTGGCCAGTCAGCTCAGCCACTCCCTGTCTCTGGCTTGCAGGCAAAGGCTTCCCTCCAGGTGTTTGACACATTTATGCTCAGTCTCAGGCCCCATGGTGTATTAGGAAGTGACCCTGGTCTGGAGGGCCTCCTAACCTGGGGCTTGGCAGTCATAAATGAGCCATCAGCTCAGTTCCACAGCTCCCAGTCTCAAAGGTGGCAACCTGAATAACTCCACCTCTGGAATATCAAAGCCAGCCAATGACCCCCGGATACAGCCTTGGACCAGCGAAACACAGAGAGCTTCAGGGAGGAGGGGGGCTGACACATTCCCCAGGTCGTGCTTGCCTTTGAGTGCATCCTTCAGTGGTCATATGTCATTTTTAGTAGCTTCTGCCTCCCCCAGCGAGGAAAGATTTTCTAAGAGATGATGGTCCCCAGTCTATGCTCTAAAGAAAACATTATGAGGATTGACAATAGTTTACCACCACCCCCACTGCAGCTCCTCCTCCTTCTCCTCCTCACACTTTATTTCCAGTTAGTTTTTCTGCAGACCCTCCAGAAAAATGTCTAATCTCAGTGCAAACCACCCAAAGTAACTCATTCTTTCTTTCCCCTTTTGCTCCACTAGCTGGGAACACATCAACCTGCAAATTCCCTGGTCTTCTGAGCCATAAGGTAGAAAAGGCATTTAGTGAGCGGCTTGACTCAATTTCCATCATGCCTGTGGACTGTAACCACAGGGCTGGTCTGTTTCCCCATTCCAGCAGCTTCAACCCCCCAGAGATCACATCTGGAAGAGAGATTGACAAGTGGATTCCAGAGAGAGTATTCCAGAGTAGGGCTCCAGCTCAGAGTGGGGTCCTCTGCCAACAAGGGCGAATGTCTTTCTTTCTGCACATCCCCATGTGCACACACCCTCCTTGCCCCTCCCACCCCCTCAGCACATGCCTGTGTTTCTGGTGGTGTGAATTCTGACAACTCTGGAGTGTCAGCCTCACTGGTGCATTCCACACTCCACCACATTGCTTAAAGCATCTTGGAGCCTTCCTGCAGAGCTCCCCACCCCCCATTTCCTAGTGAAGGTACTAGAAGCTGTTGGTCCCATATCTCTGTCCCAGGAAAGCTGAGCTGCCTGTACATCCTCCACACCCTCTTGCTTAATTTGCTGGACTTTTTACTGACTGTGGCATCTCCACCACACCAAACATCTGGAGGGAAACTGGAAAATCCACCAAGCATTGCAGTGTTTATTCTGCACTGTAACTTTGAAAACCAAATCAAGAAAACTTCACATCTTTAGCCAATTGCTTGGTGGTGTAATATATAATCCGATAAAGTGTCCCTCCTCGCCCTCTCTCTAACCACGCAATGCATTCACTGAATGACTTGCAAACATTCTTTCCATTGCAGGGCTATCTTAAAAGCTGAACTGGGCCTGTATCACAGTTGCTCAAACAGACCCACTGAAGCTATGATGAACATCAGAACATTTCAGAGCTTAAATGATGATGGGGCTGATTTGAGCTTCACATGTCTACCTCCTTTTACCTTCTGCTTTAAGTCCTATACAAGTGCCTCTACGACTTCTCCAGATCTCAGCAAACAAGCCCAGTGGCATGAGAGTCACAAGTCTGTGACATTCCCAAAGCTCTCTGGATGTCCCCCATCAAGAAGAAAGAACAGTCCATCTCATCATAAGTGAGAAGTTCTACTTCTGGCCAGGTACAACTGCTTTTCTTATCTCCCAAAGGAAAATCCATCCAAATAAATGGATCAGACTATTTCATAGATAACACTTTAATACTCAGTCATCTAAGTGGATTAGAAAAGTACAGTTCCCAGAGAAAGTTCCTTTCAATAATTTTTAAATTAGAGTTCTAATATCAGGCACAAAAGAAAGTTTATAAAATACAGCAGAACACCTACTACTTCCTTTAAATTTTTTTTAAATCAAGGCAAACAACATATAATACTATTAATGGTAGTACACATTTCAATACCACAGCTTCCCCAGAGTGTACTCTCCTAAAGCTATCTGCATCCTCCCGTCAAAGCAAGCTCAATTCTATAGACCAGTTCTCAAGTTCTGTGTCTCTGGTCACTTTTTTTCCCTTACTGTGTTTCTATATATCTCACACATGAGAGACATCATTGTGTCTGTTATTCTTCTGGCTATCTTCACTTAATATAATACTCTTCAGATTCATTTATGTAGCAGAAAATTGCAGCTTTGCTGTTTCCATCTTGAAATCCTTGATCATTTTATTTTTGAACTTGGGTGTTGTCAGTTGGACAAATCAGCATATGTGTAAACAAAGAAGATCCTCACAGAACCTTCTCAAAAACTGGAACTTTTAGAGAAAGGACAGATAAGGGCAGCAGTCATCAAGTCCTTAGATAAAGTTTCTTTCTCATAACCCTGCTGAGAAAGGAGAAATTCTGCCTAGTCAGAATGAAACCATAGGATTCAAGAACTTGCTGTGAGTTTCACATGCTGTTCTGAGGATTCCTGCTGCTGTGGTGTTTGTGATGTCCCATCATGGGACACCCATCACTTGCGAGAATTCAGATACCCTTCTTGCAAATACAAAATAAGCAGAGTACCCAAGACAGAATGGGAACATTGACAGCCCCAAATGACTGTGTTTTACTTTTGAGCCAGAAAGAAGATCATGGCATACTAGGTAATGCTGAGGATGATGGAGGCTGCCATATTTCTTCCAGATCTATGAGTCTTGGGGTCTGTCTACTAGAAAAGATGCCACAGAAGGGGAACCCCGTTAGTCTTTGCTCACACTTTCCTTTCTCGGTAGTAAACTGCAGGTACATAGTGTTGGAAGATTGTGGGGCTCACAGGAAATGAGACAGAAACTGTTGAGTAGTGTTGGACTGAGTTTCTACTATTCTGGCAAGAACAAGGTCCATATGCATGTACTGGCTATGAAATATCAACTGCAATTTTGCTGACTCTGCTTATGAGTCAAATGCTCATATTTACAATTAAAAGTGGCATTGCACAGTAGGAAGAGCAACAGTACTACATTACATGCTAGTAATGTAATTCCTTTTCACTCCTATTTACTTTGAGTGGCATTAAATAGTAAACAAACACCGTGACAAGTTATAAAGAGAAACCAGAGAAGAAAAGAGTCTTACATTTTAGTAGCTTTTTTATTTGTTCTTTTTTTTAATGAGTTATTCCTGGCTCTGTACTCAGGAATCTCTCCTAGCAGGTTCTGGGGACAATTTGGGATGTTGGAAAATGAACCTAGGTCGGCCACATGCAAGTCAAGCACCCTACCTGCTGTAAAAAAAAGCCCCACTTTTTAGTATCTTTAGCAACACTTCTTCCTCTCTTTTAAGCTGGAGAGGAGGTAGGGGTGCATTTCTTGTTCACAGGGTCCTGTAAATTCTGTATTTTGCTCTACCTTTAAAGGCCACTTAAGTGATTGAGATTCTCCCCAAGGACACTTCACCCTATAGCCATTGCCCTTGCCTTGAACCTTAGGTACTCACTGCTGTCATTCCTTTCATGGACTGTGACACTCTGGGCCTGCCCTCTGTTCTTTCTTCTACTGACCTCTTCCTACCTCTAAAGCTGCTCAGAGGCACAGAGGTAAGGGGAAGATGTCTTTGCTGAATTTCATTGACATTGTGTTGCATTCAATGCCACTGACTTAACTAGAAGGTTTAGAGACCAGGGAAGTAGTCTTCACCTGTGAGCATTTTTCTCCACGGAAGGTCCTGGCCTGGCTTTGCATGGAAGGGGTCAGGGTGAATGTTTGATGGTGAAAAGAAGATTTTAGCATTTTATCAGCAGCTCCTTATCTGTGGATAGCAGAAGGGAGGCTCTTGCTCTTACTCTGGGCTCTGTGATTCAACCTAGAAGAGAAAGATGGCAAAGAGTTCCTGAATAATAGTGTTAGAGGAACTTGAGACACATTTTCTTGTTTTCTAGTGAGCAGAAACAAAGGTTTATCCTGAGCCACAAATGAGCAGTCATTGCTTATCACCTTTTGTCACCACAGTCTCCTTTCCCAACTTGTTCATATAATGAGGGTAGGGTTAGGTGGAGAGTGGAACTTGAAACTCGAGCAGCCTATCAGAATCTTGTTCTTTTCTGATCATGGTGACTGGACATGGGGTCCATGTCCACCTAGAACTCAAGCCAATGTGAACAACAAATATTTTGCTGAGATTAAAGGGAAGCAGGATCTCTCTTTTCTTAAACCAGTGAGATGAGGAGGTTGGATCTGAGCAACTATGCTGGATACCCTGCTGGGATTGAGACAAGGGACAGGGCACGTCATTTCACTTATAGAGGAGGAACAAAGAAAATGACAGCAATGGCACTAGACTCTAAAGAGTCTAGTGGGTCTTTGGATCAACTGCTACCTGAAGTCACCCTAGCAAAAGGCTTTTCATTTAGATGAACTAGCAAATTCATGTCTTCAAAGATACCATGAAGTCAACTTGGAGATTTCTGTTGCTTGTCACATAGATGGTACTGATAATTAATGCAGAAAGATCAGATCTGGAACCTCAAACAGCAGTTATTCTTCTGTGCATGGTGGTAACTCAGTCATATGAATCAAGTTTATAAGATCAGGGACATGGGGCCAGAAGGGGAGTGGGCAACAACAAACATGATGGGCATTGTGCATGTTATTACATGCCAATGAACTTAGGCTTCTAATCACTCTAGCATTGCGGCCAGAAGGGACAGGACTGAGTCCTAGAAACTAGTGTTACCCCTAAATAAGATAACTCGTCTACCCACTTGTTTATGGAAGGAATTGTGATAACAGTCCCCAGCAGAACATCCCAGGATGATAGCATCAATGGAAGTGGCTCTGGGGACATCACAGGTAGGCAGGAGAGTCAGACATTTAGGTTTGAACTCTGAAGGATGATAAGGCTGGCCAGACTAATTTTTCATCAGACCATCAGGAGCGTAGCCTAGTGAAAGACACTGAAGGTCCCTAAAGGGAGGTGTGGAAGGACACTGGCTTTGCCCGATCCTGCAGTTGTTGAGGATCAAGGTCAGCAGTTCCTCTGTAGCCATAGTTCTTTGGGAAGGTGCCAAAGAGGACAGGAAAAACTCAGGGCACTGAACTGCAGTCTTCTCAAGATTGCTAGAAGGTTTTCTTCCTAAAGATCTTCTGGCAGAAGCCAGAGAAATAGCATAGAGGTTAAGTTGCTTGCCTTGAGTTGTCTGTTTGTTTGTTTGTTTGTTTGGTCTCTAGAACCACATACAATTTCTTGAGAACAACTGAAAGTTATCCCTGAGGGCAGAGCTAGGAATAATCCCTGAGTACAACCAGATATGTCCCCAAAACCAAAATGAAGGACAGATCTCCTAGTAGATGACCAGATAAGGGAGTTAGGGTGTTTGCAGAATTATATTAATTTGAGATTGAGGGCCCCATTGTGAGGGATCACGAGGACTCCAGATAAGGAGACTGTACAGTCAGGGAAAGTCTTATGAGTAAACAGGGAGTGTTTTGTATCACCAAAAGGCTCAGCAGAGGGGACAATGGTGGGCAAAGCAAAGATTCTGAAGAAGCACATAGATAAGAGAAATGGCAGGTTAATTTCTGTACTGAATCTCAAGGAAGATTCTGCCTGTGGAGAGGGACCCAAGTGTCAGTTTACAGGGTGGAGTCTCTTAGTTAGACAGACTTCACCAGCTAGTGGTAGGCATTTGATGCCCTATGAAGAGGGGCTAAATTCTGATCACTAGTAGGTTAGGTAGGGTTCAGGGTTGTGTGTGGCATGGTGCCCCCAGTCCTTGTCCAAGCAAGATCCTGGTATCAGAAGTTTCTTTTCTGCATGAGACGAAAGCTGGTGTCAGAGATCTGGGCTCCTGTATGCACAGGTATAACTCAGTTGCTGGTTTTCTCTGACTTAGAAGTCCAGCCAGTCTTAATACAGCTCAGAGAAGAACAGGACATGGACAGATCTTGACTGAGCCCAATAATGGGGAAGGCCTCTTGACTCCACTTCTATCCCCCAGCATTGCCAGAATTAGAGGAGAAGAGCCTGCAACAGCAAGGCTGTGTGTCTGCCCCAGGTCTCCTAACAGGTGAGAAATGGTGCCAGCAGTGGAGCCCTGCTGACTTTGAAGCTGACTTTCCTCTCTAGCCCATATGTGTGACTCACTCTAAAGCATCCCTCACTCCCACAAAATGAACAAAAGACTCCACTGAATTGCGTGGGATGGCACTTTTATTTATGGCAAACGGCCTGCCAACATCAAAATGACCAGTGTGGAAAGTCAGTATCTTGTATCAGACCACTTTGACAACAGATGGCTCAGGAGAACAAAGTATTTGGCTGTTAGAGCCGGGAGAGGCTCACTTTGACTTCTGCAATGCCTGCTGAAATGATTGGGTGGAATTTAACAGGGTATTACTCATGTTCTCATCATGAGAATAATAGGCTCCTATGAGGGAAAATGTCCTACAGAGAGAGAGTTTTGGAGATCTTCCTCTTTGTAGAAAGAGGCAGAGTAGACCTAGCTTGTCATTTAAAGAGAACTGATGAGTTGTTGGCATTTCCTCTATAAATCATTCATTTTCCAGCAAACATTAATGGACTGTTCCTGGTAAGGCTACTGAAGAGTCAAGGTAAAGCTTGTGCCCTCAACAAGACACTGGTGTTCATGCATGAAAGGTTTTTAACTTTACATACCTGTTCCAGATGCTTCTTGGACACTGCTTCTGATTTCTTTATATACGATTTCTTTTTTCCCCACTTCATGTTTTTGACCACTGCATTGAACACCAATACTGATCTGACTTCCAGCAGTTCCATGCTAGGGAAAATGGCCTGCTTCATGCTGCTCCATGCTGTTGCTCACTTTTCATGCAGGCACAACCCAGAATGCAATACGCTCCTCCCCTGCACTCCCTGCACCAACAAGAAACAGGAGCTCATGGACAGCGGTGCCTCTTTATGTCTCCTGGGAGCTCCTGAGACATTATTTATAGGCACTCCTGATACATGGTTTTATAAGGGTCAGTGGTGGGAACATCAGATGCCCATAGTAATAATCCAAGAGAGTATTTCATAATGTTCTTGGAAAACAGGAAGCAATTGTTAAAGAGGATGTAGTGAAGGAACCTCTTGTCCATTGTCAGTGGGAGTGTCAATTGGTACAGTATCATAAGACAGTATGGATAGTCTATTAAAATTAAAAAGAGAGATTGTGGGGGGTTAATAATACACTGGGTAGGGCATTAGTCTTGTATGTGTTCAAATGATTCTGATTTCTGGAATTTTAAATGGGCCTCTGAGCCTCACCCTGGGAGTGATCCCTGAATACAGAGTGGAAGTAAATCATGAGCACAACTAGGTGTGGTTCAACACTCTTCTCAAAAAAAAAAAAAAAACCCTAAAAATGGGATACACCGGTTAAGAAAGTGATATTAGGATTATGTACATTATCATTAACAGTAGTTAAATAATAGAACCTTAGCCAATAAAATTTTTTTTAATTTTAAGTAGAAATTTTATATGATTCATTTGTTGCACTTCTGTATGTTTCTTAGAAAAATATGTAAATTCTAATATGAAGAAATAAATGCATCCTCTTAAGAATCATAGCATTATTCACAATGATCAAAGTTGGAAATGAGCTAAGTGTCCATGGACAGTTGATTGGATACATTTTTGCATATATACACAAAAAATACTTTTACACAAAAAAATACTGTAAAGAATGGTGAAATTCTGCCATTTGCAATAACATGGTTTGTGAAATAAACCAGATAAAGAAAGATAAACACCATATGATTTCATTCAGCTAATAAAAATAAAGAAACAAAAACTAACAAACAACACACACAAAAACTATTGATACTATAAAAATAACTGAGATTCTACAAACAAAATAATGGCTCCAGATATGAAGAATTGAAGGAGAGCAGATCATTTTAGCAGTTGGGCCAATAGTACAGTAAAGGATGGAAATTTGACTTGGTGTCAAACTTTATGTAGCATATATATGTTTTGATTCATAAAGCTGTTCAGTTGAAGCTGGTATGACATATTACTTCCATCAAATTTAATTAATTAATTTTTGGTTTTTGGTTTTTGGACCATCACACCCGGCAGTGCTCAGAGGTTACTCCTGGCTCTATGCTCATAACTAGCTCCTGGTAGATTCAAGGGACCATATGGAATGCCAGGGATTGAACCTGAGTCCATTCCACATCAGCCATATGCAAAACAAAAGCCCTACCACTGTTCTATCACTCCAGTCCCCATCAAATTTAATTTAAAAAAATATTTGAAGAAATATTATAGCATACTACAATCTGAGGGCTCGAGGGACAAAGTAAATGTACATGTTAAAATAAATAAAAAATGAATGTAAAAAACGAAGAAAAAGAAAATATTTGTATTGTATTGATTTGGTTTGGGGTTTACATTCAACCTTGGTCAGGGCTTACACCTGGCTCTGCTCATGGACGACAGCTGGAAGTGCTTGAGGAACCAAATGTGGTGTAAGGGATCTTTCTCTAAGGATCCTTCACTAACTAACCCCAGGAACACCACTTGTGGCCTGTGCCCAGGGATTCTAGGTTAAGATGTTAGGTTAAGATGTTAGTTATGATTATGCAGCATGTACCAACTTTCCTGCTTCTTTTCCCTTCAAAGTTATTGTGATTGGTATGGCTCACAACTTGGTATGAAAGCACTGAGCATCATCATGGCATTGCCTGTGATTGAACTCAAGCTATGGGGTGCAGCCCATGCCTTATATATGCAGTTACTCCACAACTGAGTCACACCCCCAGGCCCTGAATATTAAAACTAAACAAGATTTTTACTTGTTTTGAAATAAACAAACAATACTTTTCAGTATAAAGAATTGTGAAAAAATTAAGATTTCACTCATCTAAGAAAGATAAGTAACACAACTAACAAGAAATTTAGGTTCTTGAGGGGCCAGACTGATGGTACAGTGATAGGGTGTTTGCCTTGCAAGTGACTAACTGAGGATGATTGCAGTTCGATCCCCGGGTGTCCCATATGGTCCCCCAAGCCAGAAGTGATTTCTGAGTGCATAGCCAGGAGTAACTCTGAGTGTCACCGGGTGTGGCCCAAAAAAACAAACAAAAAAAAGGAAAGAAAAAGAAATTCATATTTTATGGTTACAGCTTTGGTAGTGACTAAAGATCAACTCTCCAAAGCAATAAAACAAAATGGTAATCAGAGGTCCAAAGAGAATAAGGGAAAATGGTCCTGCCCTGCACTGAAAGTGTTCCACAAAGCCCAGTGACAGTCATACTCTGTTGAATTAAATATTAATTATAAAGTCCTTGATTGTGGTGGATGGAAGATGGATGGTGATGCCTTTCTCGGCCAGCCTGGTGCCTGTAGGTTCTTTGGCCTGGCTAGTCTGTAGGTTCAGGATAATGGTGAGGAAATGATCCACACAGTCAGATTTTAGGAGACATGAAGTTTTAAGTAATAAGGCCCTAACTGTCATGTGCATATCTCACATGGCTTCTAAGCCAAACAGCCTCTTCATCCATGCTGTCTTTCATCTTCTATCTCTGTTGCTTCTTCTTCCTGCTCTTTCTCTTTTTTTCCTCCTACCAGAGGCCTAATTACCAGCCACAGACCCCTCTCAACAGTGGACTGGTCTGACCATCAGGTAAGATTAGCATTTTTCCCTGGGGAAGGGTAATATCCTATTTGGCTGCATGTGGCAGCATCACCTCTCCCCTCCTCTGATCCCAGACCAGTAACTTCTCCAAAGCCTGAGCTTGCACAGGGAGTCTGAAAAAGTCCTCAGAAACAGCCCCATAACTTCTGGCCACTTGTTACTGAGCTTGCGCAGATTCCACTAACTTGTGCTGCACTTGAGACCCTATGCAATGACACTGACAGACACCAAATGTCCAGAAAAAGCACACAAGGATGGCATGTGTTGATTGAGTAGTAGACTTCCAATAGCTCTCCACAAATCACTGTACCCCTAAAAGTAACTGTTTACAGTCTTTCTGGAGATAGGCCTGTTGTAACTCCTTATATTGCTCTCTTTGAACTGGAGTTTAAGCCAGCATCCCCTCACCACCCTAACCCCTAGTTAAACTTTGTTTGGAAAAAGAGTTGAAACTTCTCATAAATGTCTGTTTCTTGAGATTCAAAGATCCTGGGATCTGTAATTTTTTTAATTCTTCTTGATCAATAAAAGAAAGGAAATGTGAGGAAACAATAAACTACATATTCAGCAAAGTATATTCATCTTCTGCCAATATACTTAGGCTTAGTTTAGGTTTTCAGATTAAAACAGTTCCAGATTAAAAACAACAACTTTATTTTGCAATAATTTTTACTTTATAGAAGACTTTCAAAAGAAACACAGAATGGGTCCAGAGAGATAATACAGCGGGTACAGCACTTGCCTTGCACATAGCTGAGCCAGATTGGATCCCCAGCACCACATATGGTTCCCTGATCCCTACCACGAGTGATCCTAGAGAGAGGAGCCAGGATTAAGACCTCAATACTTCTGGGTATGGCCAAAACAAAACAATGTTAAGAGAATTTCTGTTATAGTCCTTTTGGGGGCTATGGTTTTTACCTCATATGGTTTTGCTGTTTCTTCACTGTGTAACATACTTTTTCCTGTGAGTGAGAGACTAGTTTAAGGAGCAGCTGGTGCCAATCTTGGGTCACAAACCCCCCTACTTTAACTCTACTACAGACTGTCTACAGCTGGGCTCCCCCTACAGTAGGCCAAGTGTCAGGGGGAATAAATAGGGGATGCTTTAGGTTTCCGAGATCCTAAAAGAGAAAGTCCCTTGCTTCCTCTGGGCTTGGTTGTATTTGGATGTGATTCATAAAACTGCTGCTGCTTCTTGCAACCCAAAACCAGATGTAGAAGGAGCCCATGGGAACATGGGTGTGGAGAGCTAGAGGCACCTCTGGCCAGAGAGATCACACAGCCTCTGCTTCATGCAAATGCTTCCAGCTGTACACCAGAGCTATGCCATTCTTCATAAGCACCAGTGACAGCCTGACAATCTAGCTAATGAATGTGACTTGATTGGTTTGGTTTAACTAAACCCCTCTTAGTGGTTGAGGCTTATGTCTCACTGTTCCAAGGGAAGCTGTGGCCAGCATCTCTGTGTGGAAAGTCATTCCTGCACTGATTCCCCGTATGGAACTACTGGCTTTCAGACATGAGCCTGTGTAATTCTGTTGACTTCTATGGTCAAACTGCTCATGGACTTATATTTAAACGCATGTTACCTCACACATCAGCAGCACAATGGGTTTTTTTTAAATGAGGAACAAAATCAATGCTTTTGATAAGTAACAGAAGAGTGTTAATTGCATCTGGGCAATAATGGAGGCTGGTTGTTTCCCTTTTCCTTGCTATTGGGTTTTGTGCCTCTTGTTATTGATTGCATGAGTTATGGAGCACCTGGTTGCCTTTTCTCCTCATATAATCCCACCCTGCTCCTCAATTCTAACTTTTTCTATTATTTTTCCCCCATCTCACAAGATGCCTGAGCTTTCCTCCCTATCTCTAAGAAGCTGAATGCTTCTTTTGGTTTCTTCTTGGGGGAAGAAAATACAGAAAACCTGAGTGAGTGGATTCTGAGGGCAAGTCTATCCTGGAAAGCCAGATGCAGTGAACCATAAGACTACTGAGAGGAAGAGAAAGGTCTATCCTTAAGACAGCTCACCCCAGAGTGAGAGAGACAGAGAGATAGCACAGCTGTAGGGCATTTGCCTTGCATGCAGCTGATCCAGGACAGACAGTGGTTTGAATCCCGGCATCCCAAATGGTCCCCCATGCCTGCCAGGAGTAACCCCTGAGTGCTGCTGTGTATAACCCAAAAATTGGAAGAAAAAAAAAAAAGACAGCCCATTTCCCCTCTTCCCGCAGGTCTTGTTCACAGCTCAAGAATCATGGCCTATAAGAGAGACCAGAGAAAGATGCAGAAGGTATGCATAGTATTCAAGGGTCACTCCTAGTGGTGCTTGGGAGACCCTATGTGGTACCTAGGATGGAACTAGGGTCAGCAGATGGCAAGAAAAGCACCTAAACCTCTGTATTATCTCTCTGGTCCCTAAACATTACAGTAGTTAAACTCATAGAGCCTAGCAGAGCAAACAGCCTCACACATTACTATTCTTGTTTTTTTTTTTTTTTTTCTATTTTTTGTTTGGGGGCCAAACCTGGTGATTCGACGGGCTTCCTCTTGGTTCTGAATTCAGTAGTCACTCCTAGAGAGCTTAAGAGGACCATATGGGATGGCAGAAATTAACCCTGAAGGGACATGTGCAAGGAAAATGTACTACCCACTGTGCTATTGCTCCTGTGTAAAAGCTATTTTTAATGCTTTAAATTCAGAGTTGACCCTAAAGTGTGAAATTACCCCCACATGCCATATTTCTAACCCTGGGTGAATGGATCTGAAGCGGGGTGTCTATGAATAATTAATAAACCAAGCTAGTAAAGAGAGTATCATGGAGCTGGTGGCTTCGCCTTGTGGTCTCAGCATGCCAAGCCAAACCAAAACCTCTTTTTATTCTACCAATATAAATTCAACCAGGAGAGGGAGGATCAATTGAGATCCAGGTGGACTTTTAGGAGGATCAATTGAGATCTAGGTGGACTTTACAAGTCAAAGTTCTTGGTGAAAAAAAAAAGAAGTTGGAGGACCATCTTTGTTTTGAATAAAAGTAGGGTGCAAACTAACAATA
The DNA here is from genome assembly GCF_024139225.1 of Suncus etruscus. Taxonomy (NCBI): domain Eukaryota; kingdom Metazoa; phylum Chordata; class Mammalia; order Eulipotyphla; family Soricidae; genus Suncus; species Suncus etruscus. The sequence goes on along the minus strand of NC_064852.1, from coordinate 64,620,189 downwards.
AAGTGAAGGGAATACTTGAGCCCTGGGACAGAGAAAACAGCACAGGGATTTGAGGATTTGGGGTCAGCTGGGCTGATGTTGCTAATGCCCTACCAATTATTTTAGCCTGGTTAGAGGATGGTAGGATTGGGGCTGGGTTAAATGCCCAGATTGGGGCATTTTGGAACCATTTGGATCTATTTGGGACCTTTGCCATTGGAAGTCTGCAAAAAGACCTTCCTACAGGAAGTGGGGACACTTGAACTAGAGACCTTGAGATGAGGTTAGAGTGCTCTAGTCATGAATTCAAGAAAAGGGGGTCTCCTTAACTTAGGACTCTGAAAGTGACTTGAAAACTAGAATTCTGCAGAGGAAAGTGAGTGGCTTAAAGTCATACAGGTGGGGGCCTGAGCAATAACACAGTAGTAAGGCATTTGCGTCGCATGTGGCCAATACAATATGAACCCTGATTTGAATCCTGCATCCTGTATGGTCCCTGAACCTGCCAGGAGTGACTTCTGAGCACAGTCAGGAGTAACCCCTGAGCGCTGCTGGGTGTGACCCCAAAACAAAAACAAACAAACAAAAAATCGTACAGGTGGCAGGAGGTCCCCGCCAAGAAATGAGCATCAAACCCAGCATTAGAACCAGAAATCCTTGGAATCCTCAACAGAAAGCCCAATGCTTATGCACAACTTGTTCTACCACCCAGGTCAGAGGAAAACCGCTTGAGTTTTTCATGCACCTGCCAGAACTTCTAAGAGGGACAGGCACAGACAGAAATGGGATTAGTTGATACTGCCACTAGGATGGCTGGAGAGAACAAGAGAATATGTAGGCGATCACAGGTGCATTTTCTTATGACAATTACAAGTAGAAGGACACAAAAAAACAAATTCAGCCAATAATGCAAATGTGCCAATGCATCAACGAGGACCTCTGCAAAAGAATGCAATGTACTGAAACTAAAACAGTTTAAAAAGGGGGTTGGAGAAAGAGAATAGCAGGTAGAGTACCTGTGTAGCAAGCACGTATCTGGATATGATTCCTGACACCATACAGACCCCTGAGCATGAGAATCTCCAGGGGTTATCCTGGAGGTCAGTACCACTGGAGTAATCCTGTGTTACAGCATTAAAAGTTCAGAGCAGCTCTTATCTCCAGGCTGTTGCACTAAACCAGGCAGCCAAAAATTGCAGGTGGGGTCCTAGAACATCGGGAGCATCACTTGGGAGACTCTTCCTCATCACATAAAAATCAGTTAAGGGTAAGAGCACTAGTACAGCAGGTAAGGCATTTGCCTTGCATGGATCTGACTCAGGTTTAATCCCTGGCATCCCATACGGTTCTCCAAGCCCGCCAGGAGTGATTCTGAGCAGAGTCAGGAAGTATCCTCTGAGCATCACTGGGTATGGCCTCAAAACCAAAAAAATAAAAAAATAAACCAGTTAAATGGCAACAGAGGAAGAGAATTCTTGAACTAGAAGATAAGTCTCATCAGGGGTGGAGAATCTAAGTATCTGAATTACAGGCTGAGCATGAAAAATGTGGCACTCTGCACATACACATATGTATACATATGTACATATATGAGTATGTGTATCTGCACGAATGTGTGTGAGCATACACATATGTGCATGTATATTGTATACATATGCTTGAGCATGCCTTGGGGGCACCCCTCCAGGGGTTCAGTGGTGTGGTTCTGTTAGGGGAAGGCTACCAGAACCTTCTTTGTTCTCTTAGTTAACTCACAGAACATTTTTCAGCAGATTTCACAACTTTTTTGAATGACTTCATGTCTTTCTGACAATTCCATCAAATTCTAGCAATTACATTTCCCTCCTTCTGGGATGTCAGGACCCGATGTTGGGACAGTGGGGGGAACTCAGAGCCCTGTTAATGGCCTGCCTGTGTTCTCACATCTGAGGAGGGAGACCGGGCTCAGAAATGCAGGTGGTTAAAGCCAACAAGCTCATCACAACCACCTTTCTCTCTGCAGTTCCTGACTTCCCCAGCCCCTCTCTCCCAAACCACACACTGTTCCTTTCATCTTTATCTCATCATTTTGCTACCCCTGGAACAGTCATCATTTGAGGAGACACTATAGAGGGGTAGCTCTATATGCTCCTCTACAAGTCCCCCCTCCTGTCCTGCCCACCTTGGACCATCTATGACACACACAAAGAAAACACATTTTTCTGAACCAAGCAAGCTCTGAAGTACAGTTACTGTGTCTTTTATAAAGTTTAATAATAGGGGCTGGAGAAATAGCATGGAGGTAAGGTGTTTGCCTTTCATAAAGAAGGATGGTGGTTCAAATCCTGGCATCCCATATGGTCCCCTGAGCCTGCCAGGGGCGATTTCTGAGAGTAGAGCCAGGAGTAATCCCTGAGACTGCTGGGTGTGACCAAAAAGCAAAAAACAAACAAACAAAAAAAAAAACCAAAGAAAGTTTAATAATAAACTTTATTTGACATCAAATGAAAACTCTGCTTTTTGGTTTTGCCCTTTGTGGGGTTCCTGAGGCTGAAATTCAGGGCCTTGCAGGTGCTCTATTCCAGACTACACCCACTCCATTGCTCCATTGTAGTTTGTTTGTTTGTGGCAAGAGATCAAACCCAGGGCCACACATATGTGAGTTGTACATTGACTGCTGAACAGTATTGCTCCTTGAAAACCTTCTATCATCAGTAAAATGCATCCTTTGCAGTTCCTCACTCCCTGTCCAGTAGCACTGTTGGAAGTGAGCCTTAGACTCAAGAGCTTGTGTGACTTTGGCTAAGTCACTTAACTTGTCTGAGCCTCCCTTCACATCTGAAAATGGAACACACAAAACAGTGGCTGCTTTGGGGGCTGAGGATGAAATGAGATCATTCAGGCCTGGTATGCTGTCTTTTTGGTTGCTGCTCTCACACAAATGTCAGAGGATGTCTATTCTGGGGCAGAACAGCTGCTATCACCACCTCAGCAGGACTCCTCATGACATTGACAGGACCTGTGCTTGTTAAGAGCTGCCTGGGTATAACACACACGGAGCACTAGACTAGCTCCCTTTCTGTGCTACTTCCTCTCGTAGAACCTGTGGCTTGTAGGCTACGGTTCTCTTCCCATTGTTGTTGTGATGATCAAGCCCACACCAGTTGTGATACTAGAACATCCCTGGCTGCACTGTGCTGGGATGGCACACTTTGTGTGTGAAAAGGTAGGGATCACAAGCCAAAGTGCCATCAGGGTCACACTGGCAAGTGAGATGTGGGGTATCAAATTCACAGCTGCAAGACAAGACAGGTAGGTGCTCTGCCACTGAACTACACCTTAGGCCCAAGAATGCTCTTGAGGGGCCAGAGAGATAGCATAGCAGTAGGGCACATTTGCCTTGCACGAGGAAAACCTAGGATGCCCCTGGGTTCAATTCCTGTTATCCCATATGGTCCCCCAAGCCTGCCAAGAGTGATTTCTGAGCACAGATCCAGGAGTAACCCCTGAGTGCTGCAGGGTGTAGGACAAAAGCCAAAAGCAAAGTAAAAAAGAAAGAATGCTCTTGAAACTTATGAATCATTTTCCTACCCCAGGCCATCAAAGTCTTCTCAGCTACTTGAAACAATATGATCTACTTACTGTCCCAGTAAGAGATGAGTGAGTTTGTCCTTCCAGCCTCAAATCTTTCTGCTCTTTCTTCACTTACCACATGACACCTGACTCATGTTTTTCCTCACCCACGATCCTCTTTCTGCAAGATTGATTCTCAGGGAGATGGGTGATAAAACAGTGCATAGGGCTCTTACATTACATACAGCTGCCATACATTCATTCCTAGCACCTCATATGGTCCCACTGTCAGGAGTGATCCCTGAGAACAGAGTCAGGAGTAAGCCCCGAGTACTGCTGGGTGTCCCCCCAAATTACCAACTCTCATCTTTCTCCTTGGAAATCTTCATCTGGATTCTTGCCCACTCCACTCCTTTTAGAGCTCTGGGCAAAGAATAATTATGCATGAAAGATCACTCTGGTCTGCTGTCCCCTTTCTTATAGGGCAGTATATGTGTATATGTATGTATGTATGTATGTATGTATGTATGTATGTATGTATATATATATATGTATATATGAGGTCAAGACACTGTTTGTTCTGTTGTCAAGTGTTCTTTCCCCAGTACCTAGTGTAGCTTCGCTAATAGCATAGATGAATTAAAAATAGCAAAACTGTGTAGGCTCACTATTGGAACTTATTGGGAGATTAACATTTTGGTGGATGGAGAAAAAAATCCAGTTTTATTTAATATTTTAATAATATTTTATTTAAACACCTTGGTTACAAACATGATTGTGGTTGGGTTTCAGTCATCTAAGAGGACACCCCCATCACCAGTGCTTTATTTAATATTTTTAATTAAAAAATTTTTTTGTAAAGGCCAGTTTTAGGGCAGGGTAAATATCTCAGATGATGGAGTCTAGGCCTAAGTTCAATAACCAGCTTCCCATACCCCAGCTTAGTGCTTGCTGCCTGGCTGGCCCTAGAAGTTCCCAAGCACTGCCAGACCTCATCAGACCACAGCACCTGTCGAAATACTGAAGCAACAGGCTTGGGAAGGGGTCAGCTCCAGCACTGCTGCCTATGATCCCTATAGTAATGACAATTTTAATTTGGGGCAGGATGGTAGGTTTGGGCCACACCCAATATTACTTATGGTTCTATTCTTAGGGATCACTCCCAGTAGTGCTTGGGGGTAAAAGTGCCAATTTTAGTAAAAACAGGCTAAACAGGAAGCTGTGGTTTGAAGGAGCTGCGGGTGGGGATGGGGACAAAAGGATGAGACCTAACTTGGAATTCACCCAATAATCACTGAGAGCTCTGAGCTCAGCTGTGTGCTAAATGGGCATTTCTTGGAAGGGGTACTGCCTCCTTTCTCACACCAAGTCTACCAGGGGGTAGCCTGTACCTCTTCTAAGATAAGAATCCTAGAACAGAAAGTCAGGGGTAGTTGGCAAGCCTGTGAGGAGCATGGAAAATGCATTTTCACCTCCCAGTACAAAAGCACTAAGAGTGGACATGCTGCAGGAATACCAAAGGATTCAGGGGAGAGAGATTTGGTGAATGGATAGAGTCCTGGGCTGACTAAAGGTAGGTGATGACCTTTGGGGACTTCCTGGATCAGGTGCCAAGTACATTGTGAGGAAGCAGCCAGGGTCTGGAGAGGTGATCAGGGTGACTCAGCTTGACCTCAGCAGCACCTCCACTAGGGCTTCAGGTGTCAGTCAGCTTTAAGGGAGTCCCAAGGGAGAGGAGTTGGGACAGTGGGGTTCAGAATGAGTCCCCTTCCTGCACCCAGAAGTTGTGAGATCAGTCACATCCCGTCTCCTTTCCCAGCGGATGTTCCATGGAGATTGGGTTCCATGATTAATTGAAACTTTCAGGGGGAGAGGGCGTTTGAATCATATGAGACTGAATCACAGGAGCTGAAGGGAGGTACAGGATCCAAACCGGAACAGAGTCCATTTCCTCGTACAAAAAGGAGGAAGCCAGGGTGAAGGAATGCTGTCTGGAGGTGACAGCTTCTTAGGCCAAAACATCCTTGCATCCACAAATGATTCCATGATCACACCTAGGGTCTCCAGAGGAGCTTGGAGTAACTGCACTACAGACACTGTGGACCTCCAAACATGCATTCCAGAGAGACTCCCCTCAGCTCCAAAAGCTCTAGTTGGAGACACATCCACATTATGCTATGAACACATGTGCTTGCATCATGATCACATATGCATACTTGTCTAAAGATGAGAGGCCCTAGTCAGGCTCAGGGTCTATGACTCCGGTGAATGACTACATAGAACCAAGCATACAGGCATGTAAGATTCACTTTCACATTGGCTTTTCAGCCAGCACACACAATGCACACATCTTGGGCAATGTTGGTGTATGCTGGTCGTGCTCCACAAACACTGAAGTGTGGGACCCACTCCAGTGTATCCCCAACTCCACATCACTGTCACTTCCAATCCAGAAAGAAAGTTGACTCTGAACAGACTTTGTTCCCAGAGACAATCACAGGAGAGGTTCCCTCAACCCCGTTCCTTTAGAAGCACATGGTTTATGCCAACAGTAAAAAAGGAATCTTCCCCCTTCTAGAAGCAGGTAGTAGTGTCACAGCCAGAAGGAACAAAGTGTCCTAAATGCTATTTGGAAGGGCTGGAAGTCAGGTTTTATGGAAGGAAGTGGCTGGGTGCAGACAGGGCCTTTCTGAGTCTGGACACCACAGAGTCTGGCCTACTGAAGCTGTGGATAATCACATTACAGATAAGCAAAGCCCCAATTTCCCAAGACCATGACTCCTAAGCAAGGTACCTCTCCTCTTGTCTACTCTCCAGGACCCCACCTGACCTCCAGGACCCTCTCAGTTGGTAGTATCTTGAGTTGTCCCACCTGGACACATAACAGGTGTCAGGAGTGTGGGTCACCCCTTGTGGGTTCCTGATCTGCCACCGTACAAGGAATGGCCCTTGGAGGTATCAGTATCAGCTTCTCTGGGGACTGGGGACTGTCACATGTCTTGTCCAGAGTTCAGAGCTATGGGAAATATAGGCCACGATGTATGCTTGTTTCTGTAAAAGTTTTAGAGTTACATTATGCATTGTGCAGGGGAAGATCCTCAGCCTCGCCTGAGCCCAGCTTACTGGAGGAGTTCTGGATAGCAGGTCCAGAGGTCAGATGTCACTAACTGGGTCTGGGATGCTGTGTGGCCTCAGTCCTGCCTCCATTTTTATTTCAGTTGGATGCTCTTCCAAGTCTCCTTTCTCTACTGGTACATCTCAGAGGACTGGGTAACAATGGCCCAGCACCAGTGTATTAGCAGAGCTTTTTTTCTGTGCTGTAAAGTTATTGGAAACACTGCATAGTATGAGACCATGGTAGCTAGACCATTGCATCTTCTGGTAGGTTTTTATGTATTTTCAAAAATGCTTCTTGCATGTGACTGTGGCAAATTCTATCCTGGTTCAAATCCCTAGCCTGACACATGGTATTCTGAGCACTGCTAAAATCACTCCTCAGCACAGAACAAAGACTGGCCAAGACTGAGGTGTAGCACATCAACCCCACTCCTTCACCATCACCAATGAATACAATTTTTTTTTTTTTTTGGTTTTGGGTCACACCCAACAGCGCTCAGAGATTACTCCTGGCTCTACACTCAGAAATTGCTCTTGGCAGGCTCAGGGGGGCATATGGAATGCCGGGATTCGAACCACCATCCTTCCACATGCAAGGCAAATGCCTTACCTCCACGCTATCTCTCTGGCCCCTGAATACAAATTTTTAAAGTGAAATGATAGTACAATTTGTTGCATTGCACATGGCTGACCAGGGTCAGTTCTTGGCATCCCCTGTGTATGGTCCCTGCCAGGAGTAATTCCTGAGTGCAAAGCTGGAAGTAAGTTCTGAGCACAGCAGAATATGGCCCAAAAAGGGGGGACAAAGCTTTTACTTTGAGTTGTTCAGGAAGGGGCAATTGATTATATCATTGCTCCAAATGGATTCCACTTTAAAATTGTTTATTCAGTGGTGATGGTGAAGGGGTGTGGTCGTTGGGCCACACCCATCAGTACTCAGGGGCCAGTCTTGGTTCTATGCTGAGGAGTGAGCCTAGCAGTGCTCAGGAGACCATGTGTAGGGCCAGGGATTTGAACCATGGTAGAAGTGACCACAGTCACATGCAAAGCAAAAACCTTACTTTCTGTACCTCTGTGACCTGAAGAGCTCACTGACTGGGAGGCACACTCTGGATTCCATCTACTTCCATCTTCACCCTGGTCCTGGCTTGCAATTTGTTTGGTGATAAGACATGGACCAACTCGAGACACAAATCATCACTAAAGACTTGCATATTGGGACTTGTCATCTTGAGGTGTGAATATACCATCTCAGAAAGCAGTACTGGTTTACTGAAGAGGCTAAAGGAGAAGAGCAGGCACTCAGGCCACAGCCTTCCATAAACACAGATGCAAATGAGAGAGAGAGAGAGAGAGAGAGAGAGAGAGAGAGAGAGAGAGAGAGAGAGAGAGAGAGAGAGAGAGAGAGAGAGAGAGAGAGGCAAAGGGACCCCTGTCTTGCTGCAGAGCCAGAACAAACCAGGCCAAGACTAGTTACTAAGCCCAGCCTGTTTGTTACTTGGCAACAGGTAACTGACACAGAGGGTTTTAAAGACCCAAGGTCAGCTGTCAAAGTTGCACTGGCTGAGACCAGAGCACCTGGCTCTCGCCCTCAGGGTTTATCCTACCTCTCTAATGCTTCCCCTGTTGGTTATGTAGAATTAGAAATGTCAAGGGCCCAGGAGGGAAATGCCTGTGAGAAAAGATTCAAAATAAGCTATGCAAGGAACTTTAAATAACCTCAATATCCAGAATACTAATAAGGTGGGGGAGGGAGAACCGACAAGGTGTATGGGAAGATTACAAAGAACCATAGTGGAAATCTCACCTCACCTCTCACCCTTATAAAGGAAACTGGGCAAGATAGGGGAGATAGTACAGTGGTTAAGGTACTTGCTTTGTACATGTCCAACGTGGTTTGATCCCTGACATCCCATTTGATCCCTTGAGTGCCACTAGGAGTGATTCCTAAATACAGAGCCAAAAGTAGCCCTTAATCATCTTGGGTGAGGCCCAAATAAAAACAAAGGAAAGAAAGGGAACCAGAGGCTGGAGAGATAGTACAGTAAGTCAGGCACAGTTTTGCATCCTGTTCACTCTGGTTCAAATCCTTAGAACCACATACGGCCCCTAAGCATAGACTCCCAAAGCACAACTGGGATGAAACTCCCAAATCTCCACCCACTTAGAAGAAAAAGGGAGCCAGCATAAAAAAGGCTGGAACCACCTTAACAGAGGGGTTGACAGTCTACTTTCCCTTTGTTTAAAATATTCTTCCAGGATGGTGCCATAGTGATAGCACAGCAATAGGGCATTTGCTTTGCATGCAGTTGACCCAGGACAAACCACAGTTATATCTCTGGCATCTCATATGGTCCCCCAAGCCAGGAGCAATTTCTGAGCACATAGCCAGGAGTAACCCCTGAGCATCACCGGGTGTGGCCCCCCCCACACCAAATAAAACAGAAACAAAATCTTCCAGGAAAGTTGCCTCATCAGGGAATCCTCAGTTTCCACATCTGTGAAGTAGGCTAAGATGTGCCAGCCTTTAAGCACTTTAAGCATGGGGAATATGAAGAAAGTTTTATTAAATCAAGTTTCCCTCTCCCCTTCTAGGGGTTTCTAGAGTTGGGCAGCCACTTCTGCAAAGATTCAGGGTATTTGAATAAGTCATTTTCTCAGGAAGGTTGCGTCTCCTCTAAGGATGAACCTGGGTGAGGAGGAGAGTGGCCAGAGAGGAGCAGGGTCCTTGCCCTGTGGCCTGTTTCCTGTCTCTGTCCTGAGTGCCTGGTTCAAAGGCAGCCGCATCCCATCAGAGGTGTCGCTGATGTGGAACCCTTGACTCTGTCAGACAGAGCATACAGCCACGCCCTCTGCACCTTTGATGGCTGATGTGTGGCCAAGAGGTCAGACACACAATCAAACAGTCATGCTCCCTGCAGGCTTTCTAGCTCCAGTGCCTGAGTCACAGTTTGCAGAAGAAGACCAGGCTGGGCATCTCCTAAAATCTAACTCCCTTAGATGCCTACCATCCCTCAGGGGCAGTCTGCCTCCATGGATGCCCTCCTCTGTGGTCCCATCCAGGCTATGTCCCTGGCAGTAGGGCTTTAAACAAGAAAAATGTTCCCTCACACAGACCTTGAGATTCCAGTCCCAGTTAGGATGTCTAGGAACTTCCAGCTAGTCTCCCTCTGAGATTTTGGGCACATTCACTTCTCATATCTCTCCAGTTTCCAGCATGACTGCAAACTGGCTATAGTCAGATTGGTCTGTACAGTTCAGCTCCCACTTCTGCCTGATCAGATTACTCTTAGCATCCCCCTCTCTCATCCAAAAGGAACTCCCACAAATGCTGAGTATGGGCCTGTCGTATAAATATAAAATTATATGGTCCTAGGTTGGGTGAGGCCTTTCTCTGCACAATGCCTTTATCCCTTCTGCCATTAGGTCCGAAGGTGCAGGATAGCTGCAGCTTGTGTGGGGACACCAATAATCACCACCATGTCAACAGCAGAGGGAAGGGAAAGGGGAAATTGTGGTATAACGGTCCCTCTGTCAAGTAAGGCTGCATTTTTGCTATTTTACTCCTCAAACAGCCATCCTGCACCTTGTTTCAGTGAAATGTCCTCTGAAAAGATCTCTTGAAGTCCTCAGCTCTGTCTGCTTTGCATGAGAATTAGAGAAATGATAACACCTCCAGGTGGGATCCTGCTGAGATGAAGTCTTAGGAAGAAATGTGGGCTCATGTTACCCCTCCCCTAATGCCATATGTTAATATCACCTGGATGGTCAGACCCACCCACACCTGGGAAGGGTCTGAGATTTGGAATACAGGTGTTGCCTGGGGGAAGAAGGCAGGAAAAAAAAAAGGAGCAAGAAACCTTGGAGATCAGCAGGAGGAAACAGAGAGAAAGCTCCTGAGAGAAAGAGATGAGTTGGGCAGACATGGCGCAGAATCTGCACATGGTAGATAGGTCCCTGGACTAATCTGAACTGACTCCAGTGAAAATCTAACTGACTGCTTGTGATTATTGGTGTCCCCACACAACTGGGTAGAGGTGCCTCTGGGGTTCACTCCAGTAGTTTTGATGTAAACACTTGTCAACTGTGATGCATACATTTTTGCTTCTGGCTGTACAGTAATGCCCACATGTTGGGGTTGGGTTACTGATCCTACCCTAATCAATAATTGTGCCCCACCCTAGGGTGTGACCTGGTGATAGTATATTGAATTATTGCTTACTTGGTATTCTGCTCCCATCCTAGGGTGGTACCTGATTCTTGTGTATAAAAGCAAAGGTCTGAGGAAGGTGTGTGTGTGTGTGTGTGTGTGTGTGTGTGTGTGTGTGTGTGTGTGTGTGTGTGTGTGATTTTGGGGATTCTTCTTCAGCCTTATCCACTGAATAAAGTTGATATCTCCTGAAGCCTGACTGCCTGTGAGTTTTCTACCCGCCGCTATCCTGAAACCTCAGACCCGCCGTCTGAACAGGGGCAGATGAGTGGTCCGAGCTGGAGGAGAAAGACCTCATCCTCCATCCCACCATCATTCAGCCCCATCCAGAGCTGACCTGCAACACCCACAGTTTTTAGTTGCCATGCTCAAGGGGGTTGCACACCTCAGCTGTGGTGCCCTCCCCTATCTGGCTATAGTATACTGCAGGTAAAGGAGGGTTTTTAGTACCCAGAGTCTCAAACTGCAAAATTACCGGGACAGAGCTTCAGGCAGGTGAGTAGCAGTTATGAATGAAACTCATGACTTCACATCTTGCAAGGCCAATTTTTATTTTTTACCAGCAAGTCAACCTTAGATCTCCATTGTAAAAGTTGCATATGTTAAGCAAAATCCTAACAGCTCAGTAAATATTGTTATTCTTTACCCTAGATAGTTGAGACACAAAGGAAGTAGTAAAGGTAATGAAGTTAACATAGTCAAGTTGTACAATTGGTCCAAACTAACCACTACCATCCACTGCCTCTATCACCAGTCACCATTGTGTGTGTGTGTGTGTGTGTGTGTGTGTGTGTGTGTGTGTGTGTGTGTGTATAGGGGTGTGATGAGTAGGGACCAGCAGATTTGTTAAAAACTGGAATTCCCCCCTCTTTTCTCACGTGTTTCTCTTTTGGTATGTGAAAGTTTTTTGTTTTTAGGGCTTTTTTTTGTTGTTGTTGTTTAATTTTGTTTTGTTTTGGGACCACACCCGGTGACACTCAGGGGTTACTCCTGGCTATGTGCTCAGAAATCGCCCCTGGCTTGGGGGACCATAGAGATGCTGGGAAATTGAACCACGATCTGTTCTAGGCTAGCACAGGCAAGGCTTACCACTTGCACCGCTGCTCTGGCCCTTGTTTTTAGTTTTTGGATTACAACAGGCAACATTGCTCAGAGCTGCTCCAGGCTCTGTGCTCAGAGATGGTTCCCGACAGTGTTTGGCAGGCCTTGGGGATGACAGAAGGACCTTTTGCATACAAAGCATGAATCCTAGTCCTTTGAGTCATCTCCCAGGTTCTGGCCAGTGGGATTTTATATAAAAGATAAAGACGGACCTCAGCTTTTATGCTATTTTTTTTAAGGCTTTCCTCCCTAATCTTGGGAGTTTCAAAGTATCATGTTCCCTAAAATGGTGCTATCAGTGAACTTGGACTGATATGCCTAGATAGGGGAGGGGGGTGCTTGATCTCAGAGATTTTCAGAGGGAAACTGAGGCTGCAGAGATTGGAGTGTCTCCAGAATCACTAAATGATTTGGCACAACAGCAGAGTACATACCACTCTTGAGGCATGGTGTTCCCCAGTGCCATTCCCTAGTAGGGCCCCTGGCTTTTGGAGGGGACAGCCACCCGCTGCAGGCACATGCCATTTTTCAGGTGGCTCCTTGGAAGAAGAGAGGGGAAGGCATTTTGGAAAGCTCATACTAGAGGTATAGGTACATCTTGGGGAGACTTCTGCCCAGGCTTTGTTGGTGTCTCACTATACCTGCTCCCTCTGCTGTGGCAGATGTCTCAGAAACCAGCCCTATGATCAGCCTACAGGCCAGGCTGAGACTGCTCTGCTGCACTCCCCCTGGACAGGGATTTCACACCCAGGAAAATCATTTCCTGGTAAGAAGATTAGAAGACATCACCGCTCTCGGGAACAGGATGGGGCCCGGGGAGGCAGGAGAAGAACAGCGGGCGAGGCCGGGGGCAGGCGGGGGCACTGGAGGAAGTGTCACTGTCAATCAGGGCGCTGACCCATCTAATCCAACCTCCCAGCTCCCCTGATCCCAGGGACAGATGCCGGCTAAGAAGGTGCAAACGCTTCTTGCCGGGCCTTCCCCTCAGGCCTGCAATAAGGGCTCCTCAGTGGCAAGCCGGCTTAATCTTGCCAAGAGATAAGCTGTCCAAAAGGCGTTCTAGCAAGCTTGCAAGCATTTCCGCTGCACCTTGAGTGTGAACCTCGCCAAAGCAATGTCAGGCACCATGCATTCCCTTCAGTCATTCTGTTACTCATGCCCTTAATGGGGACTGAGACAGGAGTCAGCAGGGCCTTGTGGGCCTTGGGTCACCTGGATCTTGTGCTGGTCAGTGACCTTATCTATTCACTTTCTCACTTGACATGATGGATCTCACATGGGCCATTGTCTGACAGTGTTCTGCTCCTAAAAAGACTGGGTAGCGGATAATAGCGGAAGACAACATCTCCACGGTTCATCCATCCACTTATCTGACTGTCTATCCTTCTATCTGTCCTTTTGTCTATTACAGGTTAGTACAGACAGATATGGCCACCAGCTTCATCTACCTCTCACATAGCTCCTATGGCTCAAAAAGCCCAGAACAAGACTGACCTTTTTGTAAAGAAGCTCTTCTCCGTTCAGTGCTTCTCAAGTCAACTCAGTACATGATTTTTCACTAAATCCACACATACCCACACATGGCCCACATGTGACCCTGCCAAAGCTAGTGAAGAAGAGGCTAGGTTGGCCTGACATGCTAGGTACCTGTCCAAAAGAAGCAGCCACCAAGAATTTCAGCAAAATTGGGGGGAGACTGCAAAGGCAAGTTGTAAAGGGTAGGAAGACAAGGGAAAGATGCTTCTCCAAGTCACCCTGGCCCTGTAATGTTCCTAGGCTAGGCTGTGAAACTTCTTCCCTGTGCAGATGGAGAGAAGGAAGCCAGGAACACAGGGAGGGAGCATTGAATGCCAAAAAATGAGACCCATCTTCTGGGGGATGTTGGGATGAGGTCCTTGTACAGACTTAGAGGATTGTCTTTTAATCAGAACCCCTCTGGGAAAACTCCAAATGCTGAATATTTTTTATCTTGGGTGACTGTGAACTCTGCCTCAGCTGCTATGGCTATGTCCATCATAGCAGATACTTTGTATGTGACACTGAAAGACAAGACAGCCACCCCATGGGGGAAGGGACTGAGGGAGGAATCTGAATGTTCCCTTTGGGGTCTCCTTAGGATGCCCATAGAGCAAGACAGAGTGTACACTAGGACAATACTGGAGAACCCTTGGAGAAAGCACCTCATTTGCATCATTGTGGAACAGTTCAGGCCACAAGGGCCTCTTGAGTATAAATCCTGACTCCAATACTTTATACCTGGTTCCATTTTTTTTCTTGTTTCTTTTCTCTTTTTTTGGAGGGCACAGGGGATCACACCGAGTGGATCTCAGGGCTTACTTGATTCTATATTTGGGAATTACTCCTCGTTCTTGGGGAATTATGTGTGGTACCAGGAATTTGGCTCAGGTCAGGCGCCTGCAAGCTAAGCACTTTAACCCTTGTAGTAAATATCTTAATATCCCCCAGCCCCATTTCTTACTTCTCTCTGTTTAACTATTTGTAAAATGTGAGAACAAGTATGTGGACCACTCTTTGTGAACAGTCTAAATGACTCATGTAATCATTTTCCTATTTTTTTTTAAATGTTTGCGTTGATGTGATAATACAGCAGGAAGGGCATTTAGCTTGCATGTGGTCAACTAATGTTCAAACAAAACCCCAGCACCTCTTATAGTCCCCCAAGCACTAACAGGAGAAATTCCTGAGGTAGAGCCAGGAATTCCTGAGAACCACTGAGAATGGACCAAAAAACATTTAAAAAAAACATATAAATGCTATGGGTACTGTCACATAATAATTTTTTGTGTCCCTGCCTGCCCTGAATGTTCTGCATTCAGAAATTACTCCTGGCAGGCTTGGGGTACCATATGAGATGCTGGAGATAGAACCCAGGTTTGTTCTGGGTCTGTTGCTTACAAAGCTAATGCTCTACCACTGTGTTATCACTCCAGCCCTAGTCTGTCTTTAGTTGCATGCTCCCATCCTCTCTCCTTGGTTGACCATGAAGTGAGCAGGGAGCACAGAGGCCCCACTAAGTCAAGCTGGACATATAGTCTCTGCCAGAAATAGCATCAGTAGTTTCAAGCCATTTAGACTTAGGGGATTGTATGATGCCACCATGGTACTTAGGTTCTTTTAAGGTTGCCATGGGCTGAATTATGTCCCATCATAATTTGCTATGTGCCAGTTCTTCCCCACAACTGGATGGCTTTGGGAGCCTTTGAGAGGAGATTCAGCTTGGAAGAAGAGAGGAGGGTGGAATCCATGATGAAGCCTATTGCTCTAGGAAGAGATGGTGCTGGGTCTACTCTTCCTCTCTCTACTTCACCACATGCCAAGTCACATGAACCCACAGCCAGTGAGGAGTCAAGAAGAGAGTCTGCACTAGAACTTGGCTCTGTGAGCTCTCTGATTGTGGCTGCAGCTTCCAGAACTGTGATAAATACCTATTATTTAAGCCACCCCGTCTATGGCATTTTGTTATGCCATCCCAAGTGGACCGTACAAATACCTCTGTAATGAGGGTGTTGTATTAATTAGATGGATGACATATAAAGTGTTTAGAGAGGTGCCTGGGACAGAGGAAGCAGTCCGTAAGCATCCACTAGTGCCATTAGCTACAGACAATGGCATGGTCCTCGAACTGGAACAAATTCATGTCTTTACATCTGCTGCAAGCTTCCCACTCCTATTTCCTGGAAGCTTCATTCATTCAACCATTCTTGCAATCACTCAGTCAGCTAACAATTGCTAAGAATTAACTTTGCTCCTGACTCAACAATGTCATTTATTATCAGGCAGACATTTCTGGAACCCCAAAAGTGAGTCTAGCTACCAAAGTACTGGAAGTAAAAGGAAAGAACCAGACAATGAAGCACAGATGCTGATGATTCCTTTAATGGGTGGTAAGAAAGACCCAACTTTACACTTCCCACAAGAGCTGGCATTTGCTCAAAACTGAAGACAAGATGGATTTATAAGGATAAAACCATAAAAGAGGGGCTTTAAGCAGGGGCAAAGTTGTGAGCAAAAATGAATGAAGACAAAGTTGCATGGTTTGTCCTGGAGGGACTCCATTCCCACATGAGAGTTCTAACAAGGTTCTGTCAGGCAGCAGTCCCTCCCCCTCTGAACACATCCTTCAGTGGCTGTGACCACTCAATTCATGTTCATTGGATGCCAGAACTCTGAAAGTCTTGGCACGGAGCATGCACCACTAAGCTCCACAATAAAGCCAGGGAAACTATTGGGTTCTTGTTCTTGAGGGAGTGTCATAGGTTTTCTAGCCTGGCAGAAAGCTATCCTATGAATTTCCCAAAAGTCCCCTAGGAGGGATTTGCCAGAGGCTAGTGTAGGGAGGTCTGGATTGCAGGAAGGAAACTGAAGGAGGGCAAGTTCATGAGGACACTCTTGGGCCTGTTTCTAGGGCACAGAGGATCCCTTCTCATCAGAGACATGTGAGGACTATGTGCCCAAAGCTGTTAGCAAAGATGGTCTAGGATGGATGAAAGCTGACAAACATTTGTTGGGGAGACAGTGAATACTGAATGTTGTTCCCTTTGCACCTCCCATAATTCTGAAGCATTCATTTCACAGACAACTCTAAGCCCAAAGCAGCTTTGGTCCTGAGTGCCTGTTGACTTAGAGCTCAGTCAATGTTCCCAAGTGAATAATCTGGGTGGGTGCAAGACTTGAGCACGGTTCTGTCTGACCAGTAACAGAAAAAGAAGGCAGCTCTGGCATGGGAAGGCAGACTGATAAAGAGCCAGAAGAGTCTGTAAAACATATGACCTGTTCTGGACACTTTCTGCCCTCCAGCACACAGTGCAAGCAGCAGCTTGGAGGCCATTTAGTGTCAAGGTGAGCTCTGGGTGGCAGAGCTAAACAGACTCCAGGACACTACCCCAGTTCTGCCTCCTGTGCCAACTCTGACCTGACCTCTTCACACCAGTATTCTCACTTTCCTGATGGGGTGGTTGGGGTTTGGGTGAAGACATGACAGTGTTCATAGCATGTCATTCTTGTATCTGATTTGGTAGGTACTCAACAATCCTCTCTCTCTCTCTCTCTCTCTCTCTCTCTCTCTCTCTCTCTCTCTCTCTCTCTCTCTCTCATCCCCAGCTTTATCTCCTTCCAGATTGCTCCCTTCCTGTCCCTTGTGGGCTGCACTAGAGTCTAGAGGACCAATGACCAGGGCCTGAGTAAAGGGGCAGGGGCTCTAGGTTGAGAGTGCAATGGTGGCAGGGCCACTCTCAGCTGTCACTGGTCACATCACTACCAGGACCACTTTCCTCTTCCTGGCCTTATAGTTTCATCTATAAAGCAGGCAGAGGGTGGGACCGGTCAATTTCTGGTGTTTTTTTTTTTACTCTGTCTCTTTGTCTCATAGGGGCCATGCCTTATTGTTGCCTAGGTCCAGAGGAGCTGGTGGAGGGCAAATGCTAAGATTAAATCCAGCAGTGTTGGAACAGGGCAGAGGGTAGTTCGATCTCAGGCCCCTATGAATGTTAGGCATATGTTCTACCACTTAAACTGCACCTGTGTGTTTGAAATTAACACCGATAATGGCTTTGGATGCACACATATTTTTACCAGGAAATATCCCTTTCATGAGCTATTACACAGGACGGAGGACATAACTTTTTTCAAAGAGATTCAATCTTCCCTCTTCCCAGACAGTGAGTCACTTGGATTAAAGGCTATATTTCTCAGCTTTCTTTGCAGCTCAATATGGCTATCTAAGGAACTGGTTAATTCAAAGTGTCTAGAGGCAGCTCTCTATGTCCCCTTCTTGGGCTGGCTTATGGAAAAGATGGAGAGTCAACCACTGGACAAGAAGGTTTCCTGGTATAGCAGAGCCCCAAGTTGGAGTGAGCATGGATCCTAAGGCATCCTAGAGAAGGTCACTAAGTCAGCCCACCACCCTGTGCACTGGAGAGAGTCATCAGAATCTGACTTACTGATCTCTGGAACTTGCCCATAACACCAGAAAATGACCTCACAAAATGTTATCTGTTCTAAATGGAAAGTACATGGCGGTGAAAGCAGGAAGCAGCCGGGACCTTGCTTTGATGCACTTCCACCCAAAATGGGCTCATCCAGGGAACATCCAAGTGTTTCGTGCAGATGCATATATACATGTGTTCATGCATGTGGTGTATATGTGGGTCTTATGTGCTAGCATATTCCTAGTACATGAGTATGCATAGCATTTTGCACGTGTGGGTGTTATGTGCATGTACCTGCACAGATGTGGTGGCTAGCATGTGCATACATTTTGTGTTATGTACATACCATACATGTTGAGTGCATTGCATATGATGTGTACTGCTATGTGCTTGAGTGTGCATGTACATAATATATGGTACATAGGCCAGTATGTGCACTGTATAGTGTACCTCATATTTGTATTGAACTTTGTGTTGCTTGTATAGTGTGTATGTCAGTATGCTCCCATGTATGCACACATGTAAATGCTTGGGAATATGTATGTGTTGTGTGTGGGAATAAGCCTGTGCACCTGTGTGGTGTGAGTATATGTCAGTATGTGTGTGTGTCTGTGTGTGTTGGTCTGCTAAGAACCCATCTGTTCTGCTCTAAACAGAGGATGCTTTCTCCAGACTGTGAGGACAGCCCAGATTCCGCACGTGCTGCTCTGAACAGCGCAGTAAATTGACTCAGTTACTCTGTATAGTACAGAGGAGTTGGGGGCTAAGAGATCACTGGCCATTCTCTTCCTATTTGCATTTCAGCTGACCCCAAGAGCTATCTGGTCCCTCACAGCTAATACTGTTCATTGTCCTCTTGTGAACAAGAGCCTTGAGCCACGTGTGTACACAGCAAAGGCAGTGTCCATTAACAGGCATGATGATTAGCAGTTCATGTATTAAGGCCATGTTTATACTCTCATTGTCAACAATGGTCATTATTTATTTGAAGTGGGCCGTTTCTTGTTTACTGGGTATCACTGTTCTGAGTAAGAGCATTGTTGAAGGCTTAATAGTTTTCATATGGTGGGACTGAAAGCAAAGGACAATGATAATGTTGGCCAAGAGAAGGTGCACCCCTCAGAGTGTTGTGCCTAATCTTTTAGGGAGGAATCACAGTCAGAAGACAGAAGTGAGTATGGGCAGAGATGCCTGGTGACCCAGACAAATGACCTACATGTATTGCAGGAGAATTCGCAGATGTGCAGACTCTCCTTCAGGAATCTTGGAGGACTCATGAAAATCGGGGGGGCAGGACACATGACCACATTTGTCATCCCCAAACAGGAAGCAAGAACATTTTTAGCAACCACAGCTGGTGGGAGGCAGCATGTTGTTGGAGGAAGAGGAAAAGATTTAGAACTAGAAAGGACTGGAAAAAAATATTTGCTGCTTTGTTGCCTTAAGCGAGTTTCTGGGGCTGACTTTGTTCATCTGTGAAATGGGGACATTATCGCATATCTAAAGGCTGCTGCTGAGGCCTGAGAAATGGCACAAGGATCTTTCTGAAGAGGCCACATAAAAATATACTTTCCTATGCCTTTCCCTATGAGCATGCTATATTGGCTCTTGAAGTGCACATTGGAAAGAATGCGGAAGGAATGTGTTTCTCCTGAGAAAAGAGCTAACAAATGCCTCTCTTATTTTCTCATGGGCACACATGCTTTAGAGGTAGAGGAAATGACAGAGGGACCCCACACCCTGCTGTCCAGGAGAGGACCCCCCCAAGACCTGTCTCTTTGGCAAGTGGATTATTTTGAGCTGAGGTCATTGAAGGTCCTTGGACTCAGGAGCAAATTTTAGCACTCCCTTCACTAAAAGAATGATTGGGGCTATTACCCAGAATTAGGACTTTTACCAGAAATATTAGGGAAACCAACCTACAATCTACAGTAGGGCAAACATTTAATTACAGAAAATTGGGCCTTCCTCCTTTGAGTGCACCTCTTTTCATTCCTTCTCCCTCTTTGAAACCTCAGGCCCCTGGCCAAATCCCTTATTTCAGAATGAATATTCTTACCCAATCCCAATTACTTCAGAATTTACATCTGCACAGACTCTTCAAATGTACAAAACAAATGTTGTCTTCAATCTTATGAATCTCTCTGATGTTAGATTGCTTAAACAGCCTGAGAATAACCTAAAAAGTAAGTATTTGCAAGAAATTCTTTAAGAAGGACTGGAATCAGGAAATGATAAAGTTAGATGGTTCTCAAGCTCCATTTGGTTTTGAGAACAGTTGGAGAAAGGGAGGACCCTTGGAAAAGGTCATAGCAAAGCAATGACCTGACACCACTGTGCCCACATCCCTACCTCTAAGTGGCTCCATCTCTCATTAGCCTGGTGGAGGTCTCAAGAAGTCAGCACTGTCTGTGCAATCTGGTTGTTTGAGGCCATTATTTCCAATTAATCCCGTGCTTGTCTTGGACACAGACGGCTCTCAACAATTTCATGAGATGGGAACAATTCTATTATTCTCGCTGGACACTTGAAGGACTGGGTCTATGATGACCCAAATGTTTTATCTAAGGACACAAGTCAAGGGATCTGTGATATTTGAATATGAAGATAGACCCAAAAGAGCTTGTCCAGAAATCCCAAACAAAGCACCAGCTTCTTTGAGTCAAGACTGGGAGAAGGCAAGGTTGAGAGCAGTTCTAGGGTTTATTTTTAATTTTTTTAGGGGAAATCATTTGTGCCACACCTAGCAATAATTAGGGCTTACTCCTCAGCTCAGCACTCTTGGGGGTGCTTCGGGAATAGATGGGGTGCCAAGGACGAAGTAGGATTGGCATTGTTCAAGGCCAGTACATTACCCCCTGTACCATTTCTCTGGCTCCAAACTTCTTTATTCTTTTTTTCTAACTTACATTAAGGACATGTTATGGTCTCAGACACAGAAGAAATAGGAGCATCCAGGTACATCCTGCTCTTACATGGTAGTGATACTGGATGTGGAGACAAAGAGAAAAATGAGCTGGATCAGTTTACAAAGTGGTCATAGAACCCAAACTTTTTATAAGTGATCAGCATTGTTCCAACCTCATTATCTAAAGAAGGAGGCATATCATTAGTTTAGTTTTACTAGTAAGGTAAACTGAGGCCCAGTTGGTGGGAAGAGACTACACAGCACCCTGCTAGGTGTTCTGAGCACTCAACAGGACTGGGGAAGAAATTGGCTGGAATAGGGCCTGGGTGGATAGTGCTGAGATGGGGAGCAGGGAGACTACTGAATGAAGGACTTGGTACCTGAAGGAGGGGTCCCAACCAGAGTGTCTGGAGGGAGCATCAGGTCCAAAGGTGGGAATTGTTTGTGTAAGGGAGACAGACTATTTTCTGCAGAGACCAGGCCTGGGGGATCATATTATGAGTACGGCCTAATGAATTATGGCTGGACATTTTGTCTCATTTCCTTCCTGTGAGTGCAAAGGGCAGGGTTCATTTGAACCTGAGACCAAAGTTTGCCTTTGGTGTCCCAGAGAAAAGCAACCTAGGAGAAGCTCCCAAGGCTGTCCACTCTCTCCACTTTCCCTTCTCACTTTCAAAAGCTCCCTTCAAGGAGCTGGCTGATCTGGTCCTAGGAGCTTAATACCTGGCATGGAGGATGACAAAGGACACACCAAGATCTTAGCCATTTCAGTCAGCAGTTCTCTGAGAAACCACTGGCACAGAGAAGTTGAACCAGCTCAGAATGGACATCGCTGCAGGAAAGACCAGGTACTACCCTTGAGTCCAGGAAGTCAGTTGGCAGAGTCAGGCTGGAGGATGGCCTGGGACAAGGACCGTAAGAAGGAATGAAGCATTAAGCCTGGGAAATCAGAGTCAAAAGAAAGGAGAAAAAAGGAAGAGTGGTTCAGGCAGGAAAAGGAGCACAGCAGAAAGCAGGAGAAACTGGAGAGGGAGGAGGAGGGGGAAGAGGGGAACAGAAAAGGCAAAAGGAGGTGGGAAGGGGTGGAGAGGGGGAGGAGCACAGCAGCAAACAGGGGAAATGGAGAGGAGGGGGGGCAGTGGAGGCATGAGCAGGAGGAAGGTAAACTGGAAATGTGACAAAGCAGGGAAGAGGGTGCAGTGGCAGAGGTAGGGAGGAAAAAAGAATAAGGAGAGCAAAGGGAAGGGGCATTGGTGAGTAGAGGGGAGAAAGGAGGCTGGCTCTGCAAAAGCAGGTCAGGGAAAAGGAGGTGGTGAGAATTAAGTGAGCAGTACAGATTAGGAGGACCCCAGAGTGAAGCATAACAGGGCAACCAGGCCCAGCTTTCTTTCAGTGGTGTAGCTTACATGGATCATATGAAAGGAGAGCTCTGAAAACTAGGGCTTTGCTGCCGCATCCTTGCTCTGTCCAGGAGAAATGCAATCTGGGAAAGGTGCCCTCCCATTTTGTCCCATCTGCCACTCCCAGGCAGGGGCATGTTAATCTAAAGTAGCACCGGAGGAAGCAGGTTCTGGGAGGCACTATGGTCAGGAGCAGCCCAGGACCCTGAGCTAAGCTAGAAGGACCATTTCCTCCAGGAAGGATTGGGGAAGCCTTCCCCCAAAAGAGTTAGGACTAGGTCTGGGGTTCTAGAGAGGGCTATCAGCACTTTATGGAAGAATGGCTATAACAGTCTACAGGAGATGGTGTAACAGTCCTCAGAATAGTAGCAGTTCACCAGAGGATGGCTGTAATAGTCCATGAGCAGGTGGTTGTAGGATCCACAAGAAGATAGTTGTAACACTAAATGGAAGGATGACTGTAACAAGCAACAGGAAGATAACTGCACTAGTCAACAAGGAGGTGACTGAAACATTAGAGTTGGGTGGGGTTGGGGCAATTTTTATAAAGGAGAAGCCACAGAATCCTGGGAGCAATTTCTGCATTTAACAAATGCTGAACCTGAGTAATCTAATGGAGTATTTACAACAGTGGTTTGTAACTGCTGTTGGGAAGACTGGTGGGGTCAACAACCTTTTGAAAAGCACTGACCTAGAGCCAAAGAGATAGTATAGAAATTAAGGTGGTTATCCTACACTTGGCTGACCCTGGTTTATTTCTGGCATAGGTGGATAGATAGATAGATAGATAGATAGATAGATAGATAGATAGATAGATAGATAGATAGATAGATAGATAGATAGATAGATAGATAGATAGATAGATAGACAGATAGTCCCCTGACACCCATCTAGAATGATTCCTGAGCACTTGAGCATAGAGACAAGAATAAGCCCTGAGCACAACCAGGTATGGCCCCCCAAACTAAAAATGTAAGAAGAAAGCAACTGACTTAGAAGAATTCCCTCTGCCTTCAGAGACTGCACTTCTTTGTTGGGGAACAGAAAATAGAAAATGCCACACATGTAGGTTGATGTGTGAAATGAGAATGATCTCCTAAACAGAGAGAAAGATGGAATGGGACAGGAAGAGTTTCCAGAAGGAGGTACTGATGGGGACAAAGCTTTAAGAAATAGTTTGAGCTTTAGGACAGCTATGGACAAACCAGCAAAGGAGTTTGTGGGTCCTCTACCTCCTGGGTGGCCACATAGCCATATTGCAGATGGACAGAGGTCAAGCATGGGTTTGCTAAGAAACAACCCAGCACGTGAGGGACATCCTCACTTCCTGTGCTCAGGATGTGCCATTGGTGGCTGGTGACCGACCACCACATAAAGCAGAAGGCTGCACCATTATGAAACAACACTTCCCATAAAGAAATCCAACAGGTGCTGAGATCTGCTCGCATAATCCTAAACTATTTCAACATCATATTTGTCAATGAAGGAGAAAGAATGATTGCTTGACTCTTTCCCTGGAGCTGCAGCTGTTGTAAGATCGGCTTTGCACTTTCATCACCTATTTCTGAGAATCATGTTTCTTGGCAAAGGGGTTTACGGAGACATGAAGACGTACGTCGTCATCAGATGTTCAGTGTGTTTCCGGCATTGAGCAACAACCTCCTGTTACACAAGCTGCTGGCCTGTGGGAAGGTAAGGGATGGTTAGGACGCTCTTTGCCATGTTTGTGTGAGTCTCTAGTTGCTGGGAAATTAAAAAATTTCAAAACTATCAAAAACCTCTAGCCATAGAATTATATGTGGTCAACAAAAGCATCAAATCTGACATAAAACCAAGTTTTCCTATGGAGGCCACTGTACATTGTTTCTTTTGGATACTCTCTGATATGTGTCATTGGATGAGGGATTGATTTTGCTGTGGGGATAGTGCCTCAGGGGTCACCTATTTGGTTGTAGCACTAGGGGCTGCTGTCATCTCTGGCAGTGCCAGTGATGCTACTGGAATATGTGGGTTAGTGCCAGGGATCAAACTTAAAAACTGACTCTGAAAGGCAGCTACTCTATCAGAGTCACATGCTAGGCTCCTCTCCCTTCTTGGCATTGTTTCTTAGACCCATTTTTATAGAATAGAGCAGAAAAGATAAGTGGGAGACAGACTCTAGTTCTTGAGATCTCTTCATTTCAATGGGCCTATGAATCTCCGATGTCCTACAAACTCCTGGAAGGTGCTGTCCTGCAAATAGTGTGGCCCAATACTAATTCTTCTAGAGAGCCTAAAAGACCACAGAAAAGAGTAGACTGGTGCAAGTGATGTGGAGATGGGGATGGGCAAGACAAGTTGGGAGCCTGAGAACTTGGTATGGGGTACTGCTGAGAGAAGAGATATACTTTGGGAAGTTATGTGGAGGGGGTAGATCATGCAGGAGGGCTACATACTTAACTTGCTCAAGGGTTCTCCTTTTACCAGTGGCATACCTGGTGAGGAAGAGAGTCAGAGTGAAAGTTCAGCAGGTAAGACCAAACTGAGTTCAACTGGGTTCAATTCCCAACATTCTTTGTGACCCCCTGATCCCTGGCATGAGTAATCCCTGAGCACACAGCCAGGACTAAATCCTGAGCATCACTGAGTGTGGCCTAAAATCCCAAAAGTGAGATAAAGGAAAGTGAGTTCTGGTTGAGAAAGAAGAACTTTTTCCTGCTATATAAGAGTTGGATGTCCACTGGACTCACTCCCAGTGTTCCAGGGAGGGTGTGGGAATTTTGTTGGCCTGGGGGACCCACGACCCCCGCCCCTCTGATCCCACACACCTACCAGCTGTCAGAGCTAGGGCTGAACCCCAGGTCCTACTGTTAGTTCTTGGGTAGGAGCTTAAACAGCCGCCCTGGGCCAGTGGTGGGAGAGGCACAAGGGCCCCGTGTGGCCTGGCTGGCATGTGGAGTGGCCAGTGGGAACTTGTCTGTGAGGTAAGTCCCTAGACTTCCCTGGAGCCAGAGTCAGAATAGAAGCACAAGTACAATGTAATTACTCTTCACAGACACAGCCCGAAAACACCCCTCCTCAGCCACAGAGCCAACCTCAGATGGAGCTGGGGTGAGCAAAAGTTGTGAACCCCTAGGGGCACGGGGAGAGCCCCTAAGGTGCAGCATTACACTTTAATGGGGTTTAAAATGTGACCCACTGACCCCAGTCCCCATGAGGCCCAGTGACTTCTCCAGGGCCAGGGGCTGGTCCACTCCAGCCCAGAGCACAGGTTGTGTGAGCAAACCTTTGGGGTGCTGTTTTCTCCCTCCTTCCCTCCTTTCTCCTTCTTCTTTTTTAATAAAATGAGTGATAAAAGATCCTGCCAGGAACCATTGTCTTCCAAAGTCTAAAGTGTTTGAAATTAATTTATCCGCTTAGGATGGTGTATAAATTTCTCATTACGAGTGTCAGTGATGAACAAGAAACCATTCCAAGAAATGTCTCGGGCCCTTGCCAAGCCGCGGGCCCTGGGTCCCTCGCAGAGCCAGTGCCTGCGACAAAGGGCTTCACACAGTCAGGAGCGTTAACTATGCATGCTTTCGCGTTGCCCAGGCTTAGCCAAAAGCCCTGTGAGAACGACACGTCCACACCCGGTGTTATTATTCCACACAGATGCTGACTGGTTGTGTATTTCCAGCTTTGTGGAACCTAATGTGGGGTGTTGGGGGTTTTGTTGTTGTTGTTGGGCCTGAGCTTTTTTTTTTTTTTTTTTAATTTACTCCTCCCAGCCCCTGATTTCTGTGATCTCCCACCCTGCAAATGGCAGAGGTAGGAGGAGCCAGAGGGCTTCTGGGAGTGTTCTGGAAGCACAGGCGGGAAATGTGGGGAAGGAAAGGAAGTGAATTGGGTCTCTTTGAGGTATGTGTATTGAGGGGGCAATGAAAGAGAAGAGGAAGGAGAGGGATGTTTGGCCCTGGAGGGAAAAATGGCAACTCCTAGCCTTGCAGCTAACACCACAGGCTTACAACCACTTGGGTGGGAGGCAGGCAGAAAGGAGCATGGCTTTAGCCACAGGACCGGCCATGTTCTTTGTTACTCCAGAGACAGGGGTCATCTGGGCATCGAGACCTAGGACCATGTGTCACCCATAATCCCTAACTAAAATAGAAGCCTGATACTTGAGAAATGAAGAGGTGGCCAGGCTCGGACTCAAGCCCTGGCCCTATGGGTTTGTCCTCATAGCAGCTCTGGCAGCCCATCACTACCAGAGCCCTATGGTCTGCTCCACTCTGCACCTCTGCCATGGATGTCCCACTCAGAATCCTGGAAAGTGTCCGCTTCCTCTAAAATCACAAAACACAGGGGAAACCTGGGGTTCCAGTGAGGATACAGCAAACCCCTGCTTCCTTGGCTGGGGCATAGTGTTTGATGGGGACTTGGAAAATCTTAATGCAACTGTTACCATGTCCCTGACTGTCACCATGTCCCTGGCTGACCAGACCCTGGCCTCCCTCTACATTAAGAGCTGGCTCTAGAATCACCACACAGGTCCCAGTTATGGGCTCTTGGCAGAAAGAGAAAGGAAGTCTGTGCTGGCCACAGAGGCATAGACTGGGCTACAAACTTTGAATCTGGGAATTGGAGATTTCTCTAGGCTGGGGCCTGCAGGGCAATCCCAGTCCCTGAGGTCTTCTTTGTTCCTTTCCAGATACAACTCTCTTTCTTGAAGTACTAGTAGGAGCACTGGGGCGTCTTGGACCAGGGGTCACTCACAGAACCGCTGGTCTCACCATGGCATTCACTTCTGGCCTCTGTGCATACCCAGCAGCCCAGGGCAGAGCCTCTGGGAGGAATGGCTGATTGGGATGCCTGGCAAGTCAGCGGCCCCGGGCGGCGGGCCAGCCCCAGCCCCTGCGGAGGTGGCCTCATTAAAGGCCTCATGGTCCAATGGGCAGGGCATCAGACTGGACATCTGGAGGCTTGGGGCCTGGTCCAGCTTTGCTGGGTGACCTTAAGAAGATTACTTGGCCTCTCAGTGCCCCATCTGCCCCCTGCCTCCTCCCTGTCTGGCAATGCTTCCTGGAGGGAATATGGATGGAGCTGTTCGCAGAGCTGGGTTAGATAGCATCTGGGTACTCGCCCTTCTCACCCTGCTGGGGGTGACAGGGATATGGAAGAACCCTGTCACCATCAGAACTTTGAAGACTCACGGACTTGGCTGCTGTAGGGATAAAGCTGGGGTGGGGGCAAGCATCTCTGTGAAGGCAGAGCCAAGAGGGACCCCCCAGGGCAATTCCACATACAGATGGGAAATCAAGGCCAGGATGCATACCAGGGGGTGACTTTGTTGGTCTAGACACTTATACACACTGAAAGTTCTTCCTCTCCACTCTCAGCTAATGCTTCAAGATTCTCCTTCCTGATCTGGTCCCCAGGAAATTCCTGTCCCCCAAGTTTCCTGGAGAACCCCACCCATGATCTTCTGTCTTCTGGGGGACCCTTGGAAGCACTTTAGCAAGCTCTCTAGGGCCCTTCTATGCTGCCTTCTAATCAAGCACAAATCTGCCTCCTGCCACCCCCAGGTGGCAAGCCCCCTTCAGCATGCAAGCCCTCAGCCAAGCAGAGGACGTTCCTGCCTTATGGGGGTCTCACCACTCAGTTCCTGGGTGGATTAAAGTGGCCTTTCATGAGGTGTTAGCTGCATCCCCTTTGGGGATCCCCTTTGTTCCCAAAGGTGACTGTCCACTTTGGCGTTTTTTATCTCCTTTTTTTGGGGGGGACACCCAGTGGTGCTCAAGGCTTACTCACTGGCTCAGGGATTCATATGTGGTTCTGGGGATTGAACTGGGGTTGACCACATGCAACACAAGTCTTTTATTCACTGTATTATTGGCTCAGGCTGCACTTGGTCTTGCAGCATACAGGACCTTCTCCACCCCTATTGGGGACTCTGCAGAACAGGGCATGCCCAAGGTTATGGGTTTGATTTGTATTAGGTACACAGTGAATTGAATAAAGGAGGATAAAATCACCAATTTGACCCCCAGAGGAACCTCTGTCAGTCCTTTATCCTTTCATGCTTAAGTGCCTTTGAATAAAGCATTGAAACTCTGGAACTCACCCAAGCCCTCCTGTAGCTCTGCAGCAGGAAAATGCTAACCTGTCCTCCCCAAGGTCCTCTTTTTTAGCTTTCTAGATTTCCAGACCCACCATATTAATACTTTTCTGGTAACACTTTTCTGGTAACACTTCCTACTTATTGTGCCTTGCTTTTGGTCAGTACTCTATCTCCATTCACTCGTCACTTATCTACCCATCTATCCATCTGAAAGATGTTATTGTAGCTCACATCTTAACTGAGGCAGCAAAGGCTCAAGAGGTTAAGTGGCTTGTCCAGGACTGCACAGCTAGAAGAGATGGAGCTGGGATCTCTGCCCACACCCACAGGCTCTGCCACTTCTCCTCCTGCTCCCACCAGCACCTGCTCTTCTTCCCACTCACTAACAGGGTGGTTGAGAAGGACATGATCTGCTGAACTGTTATAGGCCAAGAAGGAATTTCTGATCTTGATCATTGGCATTGGCATTTTAGCTAGTTTATCCCAAGATGGGCTTGAGAATGAAATTTCTATATCACTATTGCCCAATGTCAACACGATGTCTATCTTTGAATCTATTTTGTATCTATTCTCACAATGTAAACAGTTAATTTGCAAGGGTTAATACTCCTTCCCATCTCATATTGCTTTAGTTATTATTATTATTATATTTTAAATGAAACATTTCAAGGACAAGAATAAGAGAGAAAATATTAATTAAAATTCCCTAAAGTTATAAGATATCCAATTGGTCTATAGATTAATTATGATTTTAGCCAAAATCAGAGCAGGATTTATAAAAATATATCTGGACAAGTTGATTTGTAAAATGTTATATAAAAATTTTATAGAAAAGTAAGCAATTGATAGATACAAAACAAGTTAAAAAGAAAAAACAACCAAAAATCTGAAGAAATTACATGCCCTGATTTAAAGCATCACTACAAGTAACAATACCCCAAACTGTAACTGACAAAAAGGTGTATTTCAGTGTTAGTTGTATGACAGAGGCAGATAGTCCAAACAGTATCACACAGATAAGATCATTGATTTTTAACAAATACCACTCAGTTCAATTGTACTAGATGCCCCTATTTACTCTTCTTTTTCAAAACTTAACTCAAAATAGATAATATATCCTAAAGTAAAATATACCCCCATACAACTTTGAAAAGAAGAAAACATCAGAGAAAATTTTTGTGCTCTTGGGTTAAGCAGATATCTTAAATACTGTTCTGAAGTATAGTTCATAAAATAAAGCAGAAAGAAAGAAAAAGAAAGAAAGAAAGAAAGAAAGAAAGAAGGAAAGAAGGAAGGCAGAAAGGAAGGAAGGAAGGAAGGAAGGAAGGAAGGAAGGAAGGAAGGAAGGAAGGAAGGAAGGAAGGAAGGAAGGAAGGAAGGAAGGAAGGAAGGAAGGAAGGAAGGAAGGAAGGAAGGAAGGAAGGAAGGAAGGAAGGAAGGAAGGAAGGAAGGAAGGAAGGAAGGAAGGAAGGAAGGAAGGAAGGAAGAGGAAAGAAAGAGAAAGAAAAAAAAGATACATGGAATTTCAATGAATTTACCTTCTGCTTTTGAACCACCATGGTTCAAACAGTGGAGACTCAGTCAAGCTTCTTATCCAGGTGGAATGGGGCTGGGAAGCCTGATAGGTGGATAGGTGGATGGTGGAGGCCCGGCGTGTATACTGGGCCTGACTAAAAATCTTTTCCAGCACAAATGTACAAGCTAAGGCATTTTTGTCTGATGCTCAACTTCTCAAAACTTCAAAGACCCTATATCTAAAAAGGGACATTGAGAAAAGTCACTTCAAGGAACAAAAGAAATTGGAATGAACACACTCAGAAGCTGTGAATTTCTTTCTCTTCTTCTTCCTCTCCTGCAGCTACAAACCAATTATAGAGGCAGAAGGCATATGTGTGAAAATACGAGGAATGTTTTTGACTGAGTAAGCTACCAAAAGGGCAGATGAGGAGAGTGAGCCTGTGATCTGACTCTGAGCTATTCTATGTTCTCTGGCAGGATGCCCTGACCGCTCCAAGGTTATGGGGGTGATTCACTTTTTCGTTTGCTTTGTCTGGGATCTGGAAGTGCTCAGGATCCAACAGGGCTATGTCTAGGATGAGGGAAGGCATGTAATGTGGTCCAGGGACCAATTCCAAGGTGTGAAACACATTTAAGACATGTATTTTACCACTTGAACTATGTCCCTGGCTTTGGTTTACCATTTACCATTTACCATTGATTCTAGAAGTCAAGGCAGACAGGTAAATAAAGTAGAGGAGGAACAGGGTGGAAGTCAGGGAGAGAAAAAAAAATCATTGTGGAAAAGAGTGGAAAGGAGACACAGATGCATAAGAGACCAGAGGCAGGATGATGGGGAGATGACAGTATTCACAGAGAAGCAGAATGACTGCCAAAAATCCTCAAAAGCATAACCTGAAGGATGTTCAATAACTTGAATGACTAACTGGCTCATCTCAAACTTCAGTCCCCACCCATGGTAGCACTATTTGTGGTATGTCAATCCTTAGGAAATAGAATTCCCATTGATTAGCGTGTCTGCCACAGGTGAGGCACAGGGAGAAGTGATGTGTGCTCTGAATGGGACAGGAATTCCATTATTAGGAAGGGTATGTTATAGCTGCAAACAGATCTCCTGACTCTCAGCAATAAAGTCTTTGATTAATTCAAGAAAGGGGATAAAAATAATCAAATGCCTCAAGCTAGCCTGTGATCCAGCCCTTTTCATCATAGCGATCTCAAAAAAGGAGGTAAAGAAGGGAATGAAAAAAAATGAAACATTTTTTAAATTAAAAATATTGGCTTTTAGTAGCTAGGGAGATAGCTCAGCAGCCTAGGCACATGCCCTGCTTCAGTTTAGTTTGGAGCTGGGAGGGATCTGAGCATGACATGGTTTTTCCAAAACTGTGGATGAGGTCCTGGTTGCTCCTAAATACTGCCACGCCTAAGCAAATACCCTATCACTGGGCCCTCACACTGATCCATCTGTTCCAGTTGGCTGAGAAAGCCCAGGAGTGGATCTCAAGGCTGCAGAACCCTGAGCACCACTTAGGAGCACTCTCAGCAAATTATTGGACAATAAATTATTTGTCAATTATTATGATGAGTTTAATTACTTTTGGGTCCAGAAAACTATATTTTAGGAAGGTAGTTGATACAAAATAGATATAAGAAAAGCTTCTGGCCTTGGATGGTGAATTTCTTATTCTAGCTAGATGTTGAGAACACTGAAATATTGGGGTGCTATAACAATTGGTTAGGGGATCCAGGACCTGAAAATCTATCAGGCTTGGTAGCAACAAGAGTCATGGATTGGTAAGCAGAAGTGGGGAAAGATGCACCTTCAAATCCATTTCGGTTATTCAGTGCCTTTAAAGGGCAGGGGTGGGAGAAATGGAGAGGAGGCCCTTAAACCAGTGATTTTCAACTGCTGTTTCATAGACAGACCCCTGAACTAGATAGTTTCTATCTACCCAACAAATATAAATTAACCCTTTTTCTGTCTGGGCTTCAAGCCAGATAGAGGAAAAAATAGAAAGCAGAGAGACAGAGTATAGTGGATAGGGAGATTGACAGATGACCCAGTCAATTGCTGGTACACCAGATAAACCCACAAGCACTTTCAGGAGTGATTGACCCCTGAGCTCAAAGATCAAAGTCTTCATAGCCAGCAAGGTCCAACAAATTCTGCCATAATTATGCCCTCATGCTCCACACAACCTCCCTTCATTTTAGCTCCAGTACAACTAGGCTTTTCTCAGTTCCTCTAACAATCCAGTCTCTCTGCTGTCTTAGGAATCTTCTTTCTATGCTCCTTTCCCTTAGGTCTCTAACTTACTTTTGTCTTAGGAGGGATCCTCCTGCCATCCCTAGATAAGTCCCAACCCTGCATGCATGTGCCGGATTGTCAGTCTCTTCACAGTACATGAAATATGAGTGCAATGATATAGACCACCCATTTCCATCTTCTCTGCCAAATTGAGCACCAGCTATAGTCCCAAGACCAACAAAGCCTGGCAGAAAGAAGCCATCTATGTCTGTGGAGTGAATGAAAAGACAAGAAATGAAGGGTCTTCATCAAGATTCTTTGAAGGCCATAGACAAGAATGGGCATGCCTGTGTCTCCATGGCAGAGCAAGACCAAAGACCAAATATTGTAGACTTCATGCAAATTGTCATGATGAAAATACCTCAGCTCTGCAGAAGTGTGTCCAGATGCTCCCTATTCAGGGATCATGGGATCTATCCACCACCAATTTCTTTGCTGATTTGTTTCCCTGCTCCTTATCATACCACATTCTCAGATGATTTCACCTTGGGAGGCTAGATATCACATCTTGTGTTAAAGACACTGTCATTATTTACAGAGTCTTTGTCTCTGAAAGGTCCTCTTACTCTTGGTTGGATTTTAATCATATCTTTCCTCCTCTCCCCTTCCCTCCCCTCCCCTTCCCCCTTTTCTTTCCCTTCCTTCCCTTTCCTTTCCCATTCTTCCCCTTTCCTTCCCTCCCCTTCTCTTCCCCTTCCTTTCTCTTTCCCATCCCTTCTCCTTCCCTTCCTTCCCCCCTTCCTTCTCCTGTGGGAGTTAGTTTTACATGTATCAGAGTTTATTCTGACTCTATGTTCAGGAATTACTCTTGGTGGTGCTCAGGGGATCATCTTACCCCTGCACTATCTCTGGGGACCCCACAGATCCCTGAGTAAACTTCCTGACCTCTGCACAGTACTTTCTTGCTCACTGGCTAAGGCTATACTGTCTGTGGAAATGTACTTTTCATTGTTGAGTCTCAGACAATAGAGATCTCGGGGCGGAGGTTGTGACTACTCAGCTCCCTGAGAGGCTGTGAGTGTGAGGATGCCTGCTTTCTGGGGTCCCCTTCGATACCCACACCATACTTCCTCTACAACCACTGAACACTCACAATCAAGGAGTATGTAGCTCAGATCCTCACTAAGGATGCTCAGGTTGATCTTTCCACACATGTGCAGAAATTGAGGCAGGAGTCACAATGGCCTCATGGTTCAGGAGTGCAGGGGGAGGCAGAAGTATGAGGAATACCTGAACATACGTGGCACAGGGCCCAGCTCATAATGGATGGCTGTCTTTGCCCTTCCCTTAAATGCCCTGCTAATATGGGCAATACAACACTCAGGTCATAGGCCCAGGGTTTAGGCACATGCTCTCCACCTCCTAATTCCCAGCAGTGGATCCCGGAAGGATGACACACACTGGGAAGGACAGGATACCAAGAGTACACTCACCCAGACTCCCCAGAGTCCAAAGGATGTCAGGGAGACAATGTGGCAACTGTACTGCACAAGGATACTGTCAAGAGCCAAGGAACAGATCCCCGTGAACCTGATTGGCTCTCCCAGACTAGCTGCCCTTCATCCCACACTCTGCAAGGCCACCCTGACCCCCAGATGCTCCCAATACCAGGAGCCAGGGCAGAGTGGCAGAGTCCACACATTGATCCTGGGTACCACAGCGGGCGCATCAAGTCACTGCACGTCCTCCTTATTTGCCAATCTGTTGACTGTGCCCCCTGGCCCTCAAGTCCCTATTCATTGGGCATAAACATGTTGCCTAGCAACTGAGTGTCAATATCAACAAAGGCTCCGATGAAGTTGTTAATCTGGGCAGGAGTGACAGAGGGGCCCGCTTCGCCCCGGGCTCACTCCTCCACTCATTGTCTGACACTTAGACAGGCCCACGAGGATATCAGTGCTGCAAAGGCCCCACATCTCCCTCTACTATAAAAGTTAAATGAAGTGTGCATCTGAGGCAGGGAAGAGGCACCGGCACTGGCCCGCCTGGAGATCTTGTTTTCCTGTTTTTCTTTCCTCCCTCAGCAGCCCATGAACAGCAGTGCTGCCCCCGAAGGCAGCAAAGGAACACGGCTAATTTTCTGCAACAATAGGAGACATTTGGGGCCACTCATGGCAAACTCAGAGGCATGCCTCGAAGGGCTGTCACGTGTAGGTCTCCAAGTGAGGTTAACAAGGCTTTGGGACTCAGACCTGTGCCAGGCTCATGCTGCAGATACATGCTGGATGGATGAGACCACAACATGACTGCCCCTCCGAGGGGGTCAAGGCCTGCCACAGTCCCTCCTTCCTGGAACTATAGTGCCAGGAGGGGAAAAGATCAGAAAGAAATGGTTCTGGCATGTCACCTACCCAGTACCTAGAAGAGTAGTTAGGCTTTGTCTCTGAGTGCCAGAAAGGCCACTTGTGCTTGACTTCATTCAAATAGAGTACTGTGTTCAACCTTGCACTGGCAAATAAATAAATAAATAAATAAATAAATAAATAAATAAATAAATAAATAAATAAATAAATAAAATGAATAAGGGAATCTTCATGGAGCCAAAAAGGTCAGGCTAAAGGGATCTTCAATTCTGGGAGTGGGGAAACATGGTAAGGACCTGGGAATTTCTTTCTGGGGAATCATACCTGGTGTTCTGGTGTTACTCTGGCTCTGGGTTTAGGATTATTACTGGTAGACTCTGGGAAACCATATAAAATGCCAGGAATTGAATCCAGGTCAGTGACATGTGCAAGGCATGTGCCTGTTAACTGCACTATCACGCTAGACCTGGAAATTCTTGTCTAGGAAATAGGAAACCAGTGGGGAAGTCTTCGTGTCAGGATGACTGCCTCTGAATTTCATTGCGGTTCTAGTGAATGCAGGAACCAAGTGGGAGCAGGCTGCCAATCTGGGGGTTCCAGGAAAGTCATCCAATGAGGCAATTCTGTCACATCCTTCAAGGAGGCTCCCACCTGAATGACGATGCTATGACAAAGTAGACCTGGGGGAGCCAGTCTGTGTGTGGTCTGTTTTCTCAAGTGAGTGGCTGGGTACTTAGAGCCAGGCAAGGCCTCAACTCTATGTGTCCTTAAAAGATACAATCTTTATCTGCTAACTGCCCATTATTTTATCCATTTTTTAGAGTTCTAGAAGGAAAGGGGAGAAAGCCACAGGTTGATGTGGAATTTACTGAATCTGGGGCCTTAGATTTGCTCCTGTATTGACTAGGCCTTTACTTTCCTCTTGTTCAAAATGAACTCAAGGAAAGATTGTTTCTATGCTGAAGAGGGCACAAGCCCATGGAAGGTCCAGTCTCCCACCCCAGTTCTGTGTAGCTCAACCTGGCTCTGCCTTCTGGAATTTTGGTGGCTGAGACTGTCCACAGTCAAGGATCCACCATAGCTGTGGTATGAGGCACTATAGTTAAGACTGAGATACAGAAATGTGGGTTTTCTGTGGCTTCTGCTCTGGTTTTCTGGGTGGCCCTCACAGGCCTTTTTTCCTCTAGGTCTTGGTTTGTGTGCCAGAAAATAGACAGTGGGCTAGACAATGCCTAAGCATCTTTTGGTTTTTAGTTGGGGGTATAGGGGCGATGAGTGGACTACAATTCCTGGTATTCAGGGTTTCCACTTGAGTGTGCTCAGGGATCATTCCTAGTAGGGCTCATAGTGGTGTTGGAGGTTGAATTGGGGTCAGTGCAAACAAGACAAACACCTATGTGTTGTACTTCCTCTCTAATCCCAATAAATAAATATTCAATGATACACTCACCTAATAAACAGGGGAAATAACTGTATGGGGACATTTGAAATTGCAGATAATTGGGGACCTACAAACTCATTTCCTGCAACTTGCCCTAACATAAGTAGAAATGCATAAACCTGAAAACTGGTGTTCCTGGAAGTGCCTGAGGGTAGACTCTACTAAGTGCCATACCTGATATTCTTCCACAATGCCCACAAGAGAAGGGACTTGAGTAGCATTGAAATCAGCAGTACACTTGGTTACAGGAGCCAGGACTGTGTCAAGCTTATTGGATACAGCCTGGAACCTCCACAACCTCCAGCCATGCTCATCTCTGCAAGAACAGAGCTGCCAGACATCTAATTAAAAGGCAACATGAGGACCAATCCAAAAGTCTCTACCAACACTGGCCCACAGGCATGCAGGATGAAATGAGGGCAGGAGATTTGGCCTACAGGAAAAAGGCATTAGTATGCACATAGGTGGACAGGAAGCCTGAGAAGCTGCTACCCACTATGATCCTGGGAGCCAGGGACTGGTCACTCTCAGGTAAGAAGGGCTGAAGAGCACAGGTGAATCTAAAGAAGGAGTGATGCATTGACTGCATATCCAAGGATGATGCCAGGGTACTCAAAAGGGTAAGGACAGCAGAGGAGTATACAGGAGCAGAACATCAGGAGATGGGAGCAATCCCCAAGGCTCACCCCAGTTCACTCCTGCCTCCCCAGAGAGGGTCTGCAGTTCTGCACTAGGACCCCTACTAGGAATGAGGGGCCTGGGAGGAAATGAAGCTGAGTGCCCCCTACAGGTGTTCCTGCAGATGCACAGAAGGGTGCCGGGCTCAATTTCAGAAAGATTATCCACAGCCCCTGGCAATGGGTAGGGCTTACAAGGCAGATCCTGAAGGGTCAAGGGTTTGCTGGGCCAAAGAGAGATGTTTGGGAAGCAGAAATCCAGGCCGTGAGATTAATAAAAGGGGAAGTCATGAGATGATTTGAGTCCTAAGTGTAACAGAATTGCCTTCTCAGGATGGACAGCAGGAGGGTGGCCTATACAAAAAACCTAGGATGGCAGAGGGGCATACAAATCCCAAACTCCTCCCTTCAAGACAAAGTGATCTAGAGGAGAAACCCAGGTGGGAGAAGCCCAGGAAGGAGAAGGGGGTGTCAGGTGAGAACCAGAAATCTCAGCCCTGGACACTTCAAAGCTGTCTAAGAAACAATCTCTTGTTTTTATCCAGAAAGTAGCTCATAAAGATCATGGGATTTCCCCCACCTATGAGGGAATAAAATTCTCCTAATTTTCCCAACTTGTCCTGGTGGGAAGTGGTTGGGGGACACTGAGAGATTTTGGAGAGTAGTTGCTGCTATATGTAGGCTTTCTAGGGCCCAGAATATGGGGAAGGTTTCACCTGGGTCTGTGGTAGGGCAAGGGGATAGCTCAGGATGACACAGAGGGCAGAAGACCTTCAAGTCAGAGATGGAAATAGCCATGCATGCACTTCTACTACTGGAAATGGCCTGGGAGAAGGGCAGAGCAGACAGGCAAGAGAGAGTGAGCTGGCTTAGATAGATGCAATGAAAGGGACATGAAAGGAAAGAAGAGAGCAGGATTTGGGGCTCAGAAGTAAGTCGGACTATAAAAGAGGAGGAATTGGCAGGATGGGGTGGGATGAGACGGATAGAGAGGCAGAGAGCACCAAAGCTCCCTCATGGCATAATGCAGGGCTGGGGACCATAACTCCCTTTTTACTGTCATGTGGGACCAGCCTGAGCCTTGAAGAGGAGATTCCTGTATCTTTGCTCCCTTC
The DNA here is from genome assembly GCF_024139225.1 of Suncus etruscus. Lineage (NCBI taxonomy): Eukaryota > Metazoa > Chordata > Mammalia > Eulipotyphla > Soricidae > Suncus > Suncus etruscus. The sequence goes on along the minus strand of NC_064852.1, from coordinate 64,582,533 downwards.
CCCCAACTATGCCCTTTCCCATTTGCCAAGGAAGAGGATTGCACCCCTGCCCCACTCTGGTCTGGCTCTGGCTTTCCCTCATAAGTTCAGGGCCTGCTATCACCCTCCCTCCACCTCAGCCAGCCCCTGTCCCATGTTACCCCAACAAAGTTCTATTTGCAGCCCTATCACCACTCTCAGCCTTGGGCCAGGCTGTTTCATTGTTTAGTCTGCCTGGGCTACCATGTCTATGATCTGGGTCAAAGCTGCCCCCAGAGGCCCAGTAATGGCCTCCAAGGACCCCTATCTGACCCTTCTGGCCTTCACCCTGGTTTCTTTTGCATACATCCCTTTGCTCCTTCAGAGGCCTTCCCCAGCTGAAGGCAGAAAGGGGGGCCACACAGACTGCCACCAAGTAGTTAAGAGGTTAATATATGCCCCCACGTCTTTGTAACCTTGGAGCAAGGACAAGAGTTCTGCCAATATCAGAGCTTTGCTGTGCTGCAATCAGTTTCCTTAACTCTTGGAAGCTCATCTTTTCATGCAGGCTGATCTCTACAGTGAGGTTAAAGCCACACTATGACCCTTGATATGGTTTCTGAGCAAGGCCTAGCCTCTCTGTAAGAGGTCTTGCTTGATTTGGTTCAGTTTTTCCAAAAATTCATTTGCATTTAATCTAGCAGAACTGCTCCTCAAACCCCATACACAAAATATTGGTCAGAACTTCCCTCAGGAGAGAAGTCAGAGAGGACAAAGACAGACAGAGACCGTAGTCAAAGTTGCTGGCTCCTGAGGAGACGGTGAGTGCTCAGCCCAAAGTGGGAGTGTCAGCTCCTTCAACAGGCAAAGGATATTAGAGGGAGACCTGCCACATTCCAATAATGCCCCTAGACTGTTAACAGCATCTCTTGCTCATTGTCCCAGTTTTCCCCTCCCCTTATGTGCTGGTTGTGATGACCTGGGGTCACATGCTTGGCTGCAGTGCTTGCACATTTCCCAGCTGGCCAGAGATCTTACACTCCAGCAGAGCTGCAGGATTGAGAAAGCACGTGCGGTAGCACCAGGGATCGAACTTGCTTGTTCGATCTTGCTTGACCTCATGCTTACAAGGTCCCATTGTATGTGAGCATGAAGATGAGCTAAGCACAGAGTTCTTGGGAATTCTGGATTCATTTTGCAGCATTTCTTCAAACCTGAAATTACTTGAACATTAAAAGTTTGGGAATAGGAAAAGTGATTATATCTCCTTCCAAGAGAATATAGGGAAGAGTAAAGTTCTGAGCACTATTCTGGACATCATACTGCCTTCATGGGTCTATGTATAGGGGAGTGCAGGGCTAGGTCCTGTTGTCTATTAATTAATATGAATTGTCATTATTATTTGGGCCACACCTAATGATGCTCAGGTTGTTTTTTTTTTCTAGCAGTGCTCATAGGACTAGGGATTGAACCTTTGCCTCCTGCTTGAGCCAATGGAGCTGACTCAGCTCCCTCTCCTCAGAACATCATTTACCTGCTCCCTCCAATGAACCTACTTAGCACAAAGAACCTCTTGGTTTCTATCTCTAGCCAGGTAGTGCAGAGATAGAGCAGCAGGAGCAGCCCCTCCACAGCCTCTATTCTGGGGTGGCAGAGGCAGCACGAAGAGGCACTGGATACTGAGGTCTGGGGAGGGACAGCTTCTGACCCTGGACATGTGTACCTAGATCTAGATCCTGGTAGACTCACAGTTCTTAAGCATTCAGTCCAAGAAGGAGGAGCACCTGGCAGGGAGCAGTTGATGAAGGTTTACAACAGGCATACTAAGGCATGAGGAAGGAGGTAATGTGGCATAAACCCAAAGGTGCCAAGAGCCAGGCTGAAGAGGAGCCCGTCCTGTCTGCAGTTGATAGAGAGGATTGAAAGAATGAGCTTCCAGGTGGATTGTTGGTTATTTTATTCATTTTTAAATTAATTTATTCAGAGACAATAGAGATGAGGGTAAGGAGGACCCAACCATGGTAGGAAGCTTGCCACAAATAGCAAGGGATCAATGATAGTTGGAAATGGTCACTCTGGATAAGAACTGGGTGCTGAAATGAGGTAAAATATGGCATGATACCCCTTCAGCAACAATAATTGTTCATTTTAAATCTTGTCCTTTAAACAGGGAGCCAATCAAAATAAATAATAGGGTTAGAAGATAACAAATAAAAGGACACCTCTGACCTACCTATGCCCAGGTAGACTACAGGATCAGGCAGGGCTCTTGTGCCAGTAGGGCTCATAGGCCCAGACAGGGGCAGCATATATAAACAGGGATCAGATGCCCAGGAAAGCTCAGGCTCAGGCAGGTCTCAGACACCCAGGCTGATGAATAAAAGAGTCTCACCAATGTGCCCTATGGCTGTGTCCAGAGACCAGAAAAGCTGAGACACAATGGCAGAAACTGCTGGGCTATGATTGAGCGAGGCCCAGAGATGGCAGGAACTGCTGGGGTATAGTTGACAGAGAACAGGGATCTCTCCTACACACATGTAGCAACAGACTGAAGGCTTAAGAAAAGTTAGGACAAGACATTAAGGAACCCTTGGAATATAGTATAAGAAAGGCCCAGAGACAAGGTTTCAGACCAGGAAAGTGAACACTGAGTAGAGAACAGCATAGGATAAGACCAAGCCATTGTATACTAGAGATGGCAAGGAACAGAACTTGAGAAGTCAAACACCAGACTGGACATTATGAGAGAATAAGTGATGAAAAGCATAGGTAAAAGAAAAGGCCTGGGCACTGGGGAGGAACCCAGATCCTTCTATTTGAACTACACAATGAGCTCAAATTTCTTAACCTTCCAAGTTTGTTTGTGTTTTTGTTTTGTATTTGTCTTTGGACCATACCCAGCTTGCTCAGGGCTTGTTCAGGGCTTTCTTTGTGCTTTCACTACTGGTCTTATTTGGGAGACTATTTGGGATGTCAGGGATCAAGTCCAGGTTGGCTTCATGCAAGGCAAGTGTCCTACCTACAGTGCTATTTCTCTGGCCCCCTTCCAATCTTTATATTCAAATCTTTCATACAATTCCCAAGACCCCACCAGTTCAGGAAAATTTATTTTTACATCAACATAGCCACCCAACAAGAAAGGAAGGACAGAGCTAAGGCCTGAGTTGCCAGTAGCTTGACACTCAGTAGCAGCAGCCTAAGCATCTATGATACAGTGAGGCAAGAAATTAGCTTGAAGGGAGGCTTTTAAAAATTATTATTTTGGGGAAAAGAAATGCACAGGTTCTAATTCTGCTGTGTTTGTGATGTTGAAGCCAGAGTCAATCTGGCAGCTTTAAGAAGAAAGGGTGCCCTGGGGCTCTCGCTCTGAAAAGCTGAGCCCCAAACAACAGCGCCTTCTGTCTGCAGATGCTGGCCAGGATCCCCAACACATTTTCACAGCATCTTTACACCTCACCATGGGCTGGGCTTTAGCAGATGCCTAGCCCGATTCTTTGTAGACCATGTAAAGGAGGCTGGGAGATGTAGCAGGCCAGAGACTCTCCATATCAGGGTGGGGGCAGAATAAGCTGTGTGGAGTCAAGACAGGAAGGGCTGGGGAAGGGCCTCCTAGACCTTCCTGTCCACCCACCCCCACCCTCAAAGAGCAAATGTAGCCTGGTTAAACTAGACTCCCTCAGCAGGTGTGGACCCCAAAACTCACACTGACAAAGGAGGTGCAGAGACATGTTCCCAATGCAGCTGCCAGGAGACCCTTAGATTCATCCAACCCTGAAGACAAGAAAGGCATATGGTAAGTGGACGTCCCCTCTCCTCATACCCTTCTGGAGAGACACCCTGAAAACATAGTCAAGGGTAGTGGGCTCAGACACAGATCCCTTGGCCTTCCTCCTGCTGCTTCCAGTGACCTCCATCACCAGCTTCCTAGAGCAGACTTCAGCAAGTCCTCAGTTCATATCCTGGGTAAGTTCCTGGTAACTGCACCCTTTCATGGAATGACGCATTTCTTCTGCAAAAGCAGTTTCTCCATAGAGTTGTGGGTGTAGACAAGAGTTCCATTTCTAGGACCTGCTTCTGGCTACAAAAACATGACTAAGCATCAAAGGAAAGGTCTTCTAACAGGAAACAATTCCTTGCAGCCAGTCATCCATTTGTTTTTCCAACCCAATTGCTCCAATACAGCTTATGAATGGCCTGAGCCTTTCCCAGCAGTGGCTCCTGGAGGAAAGAGGGACCAGCCTGCAGGTTCTCCCCTACTCACTCAGAGAGCCCATCCACTCCCAGCTGGAGCTCTCCTTTTAAGAAGTGAGGAAGATAGAGTCCCTGAAGGAAACCCACATAAATTTGGAGAGGAAGGGGACTTGTTATCTGAAGACTCAGAAGACAGTGCTCTCAAAATGAATAATTTTTCATTTTGGGGAATGTTTTTTCTCACCCATATTATTATGAAATATTATTTAAGGACCTACTCCATTTCCACTTATTCATTTAACATGGATGTGGATCTTGCCACAGGTCAGCCAGGGAACTCAGGATTGTCTGAGAAATAGCTACACCATACAATATGAGGTGGGCTCTCTCTTTATCTCTCTTTTTTTCTCACTCTCACTGTCTCTGTCTTGGTCTCTGTCACACACACACACACACACACACACACACACACACACACACACACACACACACACACACAGAAGCAGTGTCTGCTCTCATTCCGTCCCAGAAAAATGGTGCCTCCAATTTGCTGACTTCCATCATGACTCCCCCAAAAGACAACAATAAGGTTCTCACCCCCAAGTCCTTGGAAGTCAACTCAATCTTCAGAAAGAGGATTTGGGGGAAGAGGGCCTCAGAATGAGGCTTATAGGATTCTCCAGTCTTGTGTGACTGACTTCCTTATCCAAAGAGGAAATCAAGACACAGAGACAGATACACAGAGAGCACCAGATGTAAATGGAGACAGACACATGCAGAAGCATCTAAAAGCCAAGGGAAGTGAAAAATCCAGCAGTCTCTGGGTCTAGGCTCACAACATGAATCCCATTTCTGCTGCTGCTTTCAGAAGGCCTCTATCTGGCCAGAGCTTTGGGCTTATACTTTTCACATCTGAATGGAGAAACAACACATTCCTACATTTGAGCAGGGATCTTCACCACTAGCCCACAGATGGGCTGCAGAAAGGTTGAAGACTGCTGGTCTGCTGCCCAACTGTGGTCTGTGAATGGATATGCAAGATAGGGTTGGATGCACAGGGGTGAAAGGCTGAAGAATGCTGGTGTAAGCTTCCCGCTTGGTGGCAGCTCTAGAGAACTAAAACATTCCCTGTCATGATTCTTTAACACTCCACAAAGAGATTCTCCATTAACCCAGAAGTGTTACAGAAACTTCATCCTGTTAGATTATTCAGATCATGTTGATGGCTCGAACAAGTGGTTCTGCATCAGAGGCACTTTTGGCCATGTCTCATCAACACTCATGGGTCATGAAATCAGCTAGGATTGAAATGCTGGGGGGAGCAAATGGCAGCAGGGACAGACTCTGCTGGGAATCAGCAACATTTTGTGGCCACGGCAACTCTTGCCTCAAGAATACCCTGCTTCAGAAGGTGCATAGCACCTAAACATGCAACTCTCTAACTAGAATATGAGCATGTTGGATGCTTTCCTTTTTCATTATTTCCTTTATTCCTTGCTTTCTTCTTTCCTTCCTTTTTCTCTTCTCTTCTCCTACCTTTTCTTCTTTTCTCTTCTCTTCTTTTTCACTTGTTCTGGGGACACAGTTATAACCAAGATTCACTCAAGGCTCATAGATTGCTACTATTTCTGCAGGGGAATAATAATAATAACAATACTAAAATTTCTGCTCTGTAGAAGCAGCACCTTACCCTAGTACTATCTCTCTGGCTCCATTCTCACACATATTCCACTCTTTAGCTAGTCCCAGATATATATCAAATCCCAAAATCCTTCTGTACAATCCAGGTTAATAGCTGCTTAAATAGGGAATAGAGAAATAGTATAGTAAATAAAGCAACTGCATGTACCTGACTTGGGTTTAATTCCTAGTACCCAATATGACTCCCTAAGCACCACCAAAGTTATCTTTGAGCACAGAGCCAGGAGAAAGCCCTGAGCACCTCTGAGTGTGTCACAAAAAACTTTAACCTCCACTTAAATAGAGTGATACATCAGTGAACATAGTGTGGCTCAAGCCTCTTCACTCAAATAAAGGTGTTTATAATAAACCACCAATTGAGTTCAGAACATTTTGCAGAACTCATTTACCATCATGAGAGGATATTTAGGAAAAAATATTTTGAAAAACATTTAAAATGGCAACATTTAAGAAAGTATTATTGTTTATTCTGTAGGTCCTGTATACACTTTAGTCCAGGGAAATCATTAATGAGGGAAAGAGAGCTTCACAAATATTTTACCTAAAATGCAGAGTACTAATAAGATGCCATCCTTTGCAAATCCTACTGGGCTGTCATAGATAATAAAATCATGGACTGAGAGTCTCAGAAGTTTGTAAAGGGGCAGGCCTGAGCCCATAGACTGGCTGAAAATTTCATAATAAAAGGGGCTCATCTGTATATTTTTATGCACAGGAATGGGCATGGCACCAGTTCTGAGAGGTTATAGCCAAAACATTCCTGATCTGATTAAGCTTCTGTATCAAGGTAATGGGAGTAGGATGAGGGTCATAGTCACCAAGAACATGGCTTATTCAATCAGCTATCAGCCAACTACAGTCTGTGGGAACAAGGGACAATGACCTATTTTGTTAGTTTTTTTTTGTTTCACCAAATAAGCTGGAATTCAACAAAATAAGTGGTATTTATGTACTTATTCCTTCTATATTTATTTATCAAAACAGGTGATCTATATCTCCAGCCTGCAACAAATAAATGACATTTTTTAAAAGAAGGGGGGGGGGTTTAACTCATATGATAGAACATTTCCTAGCATGTGTGAGCCTTGAATTTGATCCCCAGCACAGCATGTCTATCCTCCTGCCCCAGTACTATCAGCTTATGCTCCTTTTATATAATATATGGGACCTTATCAATATGAATATTAAGAAAATAAATATTTCTATTAAAAGTAAGAAAAAGAAGGATGAGGGGAGCACAACAGGTTATAAAGATTTAAGATACCTTTCAGCCAAAGCAAGGTAGAATCAATCTAGTCCTAAAGTCTGTCTTTACTGTTACAGTTTATGGGACTATAAGGAAATATCAGTGGATGAATCTTATATGATATTAATGACTTCTAGGTAATTGTTTTAGACTAATAATAGCATTCTGGGTTTCTTTTTGTTAAAAATAATCACTAATTTGTTTTTGTTTGGGACCATATTTGGTGGTGCTCATGGCTTATTCTTGGCTCTGTGCTCGAGGACAACTGCTGGAGATCAGGGGACCACAGGGGGTGCCAGGGATGGTCAGCAATGCCAAGCAAATACTTGTACAAAGCAAGTACTTGACCCACTATACTCTCTCCATCCCACACTAAATACTGTGTGAAAAAAATTAGTAAGGACACTGGATTTTCCTGGGTCTGGAGAAAATACAATAAGCTGAATGCTTGCTTTGTAAACAGAAGGTCCTGGTGGTAGGAATCCACCAGGAAAAACAATCTAACAGGACAGGGTGGTCACAGAAGAGATTTGTTAAGAGATTTGTGATAGGTAGAGGAGGGTTTTAGACTGTTCTCTCTGCTATAGTATAGATTGGACATTTTTACAGTAAGACTTTTTTTTTATCAAGTTTCTAGGAGCCCTCCTGAGTGCAGTATCCCACTCTGCTGGCCCCAACCTCATTCTTGCTGACATCCTTTTGGTTCCCATGGAACTGTGAGACCCAGCATACCCAGCCAGGGATAGGCAATAGAGGAAGAGAAGGGTTAATAAGAAAGCCTTCCTGAAAGAGGTGGCACTTGACCTGAATCTTAAAGTGAGTGTACTCCCACTTGGGAGGAAAATCCAGGTTTGGATTCATGGAAATGGGACCCCTAAAGGACTCCAGGATAGCAAAGGATCCCACAGAGGAGTACATGGCACTCACACTGGGAAATGCTGGAGTCTATAGAATGGTCTAGGTAGCCCAGAAAGGGTCTGGGAGGGCCCTGAGATACAGGACATTATATGGATGCTGCATGGGCTTGTGGTTGGAAGGTAGTACAAGACCGAGGAGTAAGGCTTGGCTCACAATGGGTACCCCAGGGCATAAGTACAGAGAAGGCACTGGGGCTACTTTCTCCTATAAATTCTGGGTTTTACTGCGACCACATCCCACCTCTCCCGTGACCAAGAGCAGTCTTTTGTCTATATCTGGGGCTCCTGTGATCCAAAGGGAAAGTGGGGCATGATGCCAAGTTCCCAAGGGAAATCAGAGCAGGTTGCCTGTGTCTTCACTAAACAATAAGAGGCCAAGTATCACCCATGGGGCAAATAATGTAATCCAAGAGCACAATCCTAAAGATAAACGTCACAGAGATATAGCATGGGAATTTGCATGCAGCTGATCCCTGTTCAATCCCTAGAAATGCATCTGGTCCCCCAATACCACGAGGAGTGACCCCTGAGCACAGAGCCAGGAGTAAGTTCTGAAAACAGACATGGATGGTCACAACCCATCAATAAATAAATTAATATTTCCTTAACAACAGTTGAGTGGATATATTTTTCATGCTCCAATTTGCCATCTTTCTTAAGAAAACATTTGTTTGACTCTTTTGTCCATTTCTCACTGTTTTCTTAGTTCTAATCTCAGGACAAACAGCATTGAGTCCTTATCTTTTTAGTATGAGCTGGATGGCTTCTGGAGACCCACTTTCATTTTTTCTCACAGTTCCAAAGTTGTTCATAGTTGAGTTTCAGTTATACAATGCCGAATGGCCCATCCTACTCATCTCTTCACCAGTGAACATTTTCACTACCTAATGTCCCCAGTTTCTCTCCCTATACCTGCTATCTCCCCTGATTGCAGATGGTTTTCTTCTGTCTGTCTGTCTGTCTGTCTGTCTGTTCCTTCTTTTTTTCCCTTTAGACACCTTGGTTTGCAATACTGTTACTAAAGGGGCATCATGCATATTACTTTCTGTTCAGCACCCAGTTCTTGTCCAGAGTGATCATTTCCAACTACCATTGTCATAGTGGTCCCTTCTCTGCCTTAACTACACTCCCCTAGTACTTGCGTCATGCTTTCTACCCTGGACTGGTCCTCCTTGCTCTCATGGAGACCCATTTTCTCAGTTAAGATTACATTCCATTCTATTCCTGCTCTCTGAGAGCAAAGGCAGGGGTAGGTGTGAGATTCAGTCTCACAGATTTTCTGAACCTTTCCTGTGATGCTCCTGTGATGCTTCTGCTTTGGTTGGGTTGTGTGGCAGAGATCACTGGTGGCAGTTTCTCATGGTAAGTCACCTTGCATGCCTATGAATCAGCCCATTTGGGGTTGCACATTATCTTTCCTTAAACTCCTTGCTTAGATTCCATTTGATTAAAGTTTTTAAAGAATTCTTGCATTTGTGCTCATGTGGGATAGATCTTAGTCTCTGATGTCTGTTTGGTTTTGACATCAAAGGAATGCTGGCCTTGTAGAATCAGTTTAAAAATATCCCTTCTTTAGTGTTCTAGAAGAGTTTGTGTCAGGTTGGCACGATTTCTTCCTTACATTTCAGCCATTAATCACGTGCTAATCACTACCACCACCACCATGTTGGGGGAGTTGGGCTCACATGCCTTATGCACGAGTCCAAGTCTTTCTTTGAAAAGGCTCACATTTTAACAGATTCTAATAAAGGCATTTTATAAGGAGACTTTAATAGAAAACACAATTTTAGGAGCCAGCGGCATGTGCCCCAGTACCATGACATCAAGGCCGTCTGCTAGCATCACCCCAGCCCAGCCCTAGCCCCCTCCCCCCCATCCCCTACCCCACCCTAGGATGAACTCTCACATGAGCACCTTTTCCCAAATGTCTAGGTCAAACTTTAAGGGTGGCATGGGGAGACCACACAAGGGAGAGAGGCGGCCTAGAAATGGTTCCCAGCCACAGTAATGGGGAGCCCCTGCAGCTGGGGAGGCCAGCTATTCAGACAGACATAGTATATGGTCAATCACCATTCTTCAAACAAGCCATTTCTGTAGTTGGCTCCAGAAAACATGAACAGCCTTTAGCATCTCCCAAGCAGAGGAGACTGAGGCTGAATGTAGCAAAGCACCACTGAGAACCATGTGAAACTCAGTGTCTGGGTTGGAATGAGAGTCTGCTGTTCTAATTTCTACCAGAGCTTTAGGAACCAGTCACCTTCTTGGCCCTTTACTCCCTGCCTGACTTTTTTGTCCTGCTGTGTGCCCAGAGAGGAGTCCTGCAGAACACATCCCAGGCCCGTTGCCCTCTGGCTCTAAGCAAGGCTGTAGCTTAGGAGAGTGGGGAGACAGCTCAAAGGACCTGCATGCTCCCTTTGGTCTTGCCCTGGGATTGATCCAATAACATCTCTGCAAATAGCCTGTACAGTGCCATGTGGCTCATAGATTCCAGACAAGTGCTTCTTGTCCTCTCAACAGCTTCCCACTACCAAATTTTTCTAGTCTGAACATAATACCTTAAGGCTCTGCTCACAAATCATGGGTCTGAGTGGCACTTCTTGTAGGTGACATTTTCCTGCCAAGGAAAGTGTGGTACATTGGCTTGGGGCCAGTGAGTGGACCAGAAGGTATTCCTGTCACAAACAATCTGCCTTTGCTGCTTCCAGCCACACATCTACCCATGCTGGCTGCCCCCACATTCACAGAGGATCTTGTTGTATGGAGGACATCAGAGCTCCTGTGCCTTTAACTTCAAGTGAGGGAACACTGCCTTCAAGGATGCTCCTTCACCTAAGGGACAAGAGGCCATGACGATGCCCAAACTGGACAGTCTTCTGAAGATTTCTGCAAGCTCCGAGTTTAGGATAACTCATGCTGGCCACACAAAGCACAATCACATACCTAAAGTAAACAATCAACAGCACATCATGCCATCTGTGTACCACCATCTTCACAAAGTCTTGATCTTAATCTGAGAAACATACACTCAGAGCCCACCTTACAGTATAGTCTAAGGAATCAGAAGAAGAGAAAGATATAAAGTCTCTAAAATGGAGTGGTTATTGGAGGATTCACTGCATATACTTGTTTGGGCTCCCAGAATGTGACCCCTCAGATAATAGTGTGTTATCCTAACTGCCCGAGGCCCCCAGAAGCTGGCCAGAAGGTCCTTGTGGTGACCCTAGCTCACATACCCTGAAAGGGTAGGTAAGAAGGCAGTTGGCCTAGGCCCAGGCTCAGTCAGCCCTCTCAAGCCAAGGTGCTCACCATTAACATTGATAGATAAGAATGTTTTTGGAAGTCTACTCAGATGGGGGAATGCGGAAAGAGCATGTTCGGTATTAACTCCCTCTGTTGGAGTCATTGCCAAGCAGGTGTTTGTTTACCCACCATCAAGGATACACAAGAGTCTTGGAACAGTACGAAGGGAAGAGAACCAATATTTATTGAGGCCGCCTGCGGGCTGGTCCTGCCCCACGAGGTTACTCAGGGCTTAGGTCACTTCCAGTCTTTTGACTTTGACCGTGAAGGCTGTAAATGGTGAGGGTGAAGCTGAGCTCTTCTATTGCACTGGAGACCTTTAAGAGCATAGCGTTAAATATGCTTGCATAAGAATTTCTGCAGTAGAAATGGCAGCCATTGGGGTCACCAATGAGAAAAATAGAGGCTGTAGGGAAGAAGAAGTCAATCCATTTAGACTTAAATCTGGAGTTGGAACCCCAATCCTTACCTCCACATCTGTGACTCTTAGCATTATCTTCAGGAGCTGAGAGATCTTGAGCTCCTGTGCTAGAAAGGGCTCTTCATGTATGGGCCAATGGTTAGACAGCCGACTGACTCCAGGAGCAAGTCAGATCACTGGGGAGCAAACAAAAGGCCAATGGGGCCGCTTCTTTCTAAAAGCACTGGCTGGGTGCTGGCACTGACCTGGGGCAGCCTGATGCCAGGGAAGGAGGTGGGTCCCCATTGCCAAGGAAGCTCCCCTGAATTCTGCCACCAGGGGGCGCCCCTGAGAGCTGCTCCCTTGTAACTCTTCCTCCTCTCCAGGCTCCAATGGCAATGAGTATGGGGGTGGGGGTGAGATTCCCCCATCTACAGAGTATGCCTGCATCGTTATATCCTGGTATCAGTGGATGATTTCCAAATGTCCCATTGCTACAGAAGTCAGGACTCAGGGACTGGGTCCTGTCACATTTAGTAGGGAGAAGATGTCACCATCATGAGTGGAACACGTGCAGAGTCAGGCCTGGGCTTTTGAGAGTGGTTTAGGCAAAGGGACCCTCCTAATTTGGCTGTCACAGAACCACATTCCCCAGTTTACTCAGTGGTCTGGTGGTAGTGAGGGGGGTGTCCCAGGGAAGGGGTAAAGGTGATTCTCAAATCCTCTAGAATGCTGGTTCCTGTGGTTCTTTTGGGTCCAGGTCAGGCCCAAAGTAGAAAATAAGGAGACTCAAGTTGTGGCATAGGTGGAGTGAGGTGGGTAAGGTTGGGAAGGGGCAACGGGGACCCTCTTTGTATGTACTCCAGCTAAGGACAAAAGCCTGGAGGGCCTGAAGAAGAGGCCCACAGAAAGGGAAGTTGGTGAGGATTCAAGCTAGTGGTCCACAGAAAGTTGTCTGTGAGGAAGAGAACAGAGAGCAGGGCCACTTCACCTATCACTCTCCACTTTGCACTTCTATGCTTTGTCCAAGTGATAGTTCAAGGAGTGAGACAGATGCCTAGAAGCTCCTTAGAGAGGGTATCACTGAAACTGGAGTTATGGGTGCCTGTAAAAGAGGCAGAGACATAGGCAAGAAGGGCTTGAGCAAGTCCATTTATAGGAGGGGTTTTGAGGGCACGAAGCACTGAGACTGCCTGTCAGGAAGATCACCCTTATAAAGCTCATTCTGAGATTGAGGAAGGTGCACCGCCTCATGTGTGGTGGGAGCTGGGGTCACAGGAAGTGGCTCTCACCACAAGGACAAAGTGGTTCCACATTATGTCTTTCATACAATGACTTGTTCACCATTTTGACACACCAGATATGTAGAACTGGGATTTCAGCCTGACAGTCAGGTCCAGACTATGTCCAGAGTTAATGGTGGGCAATATTTCAATGCCCAGAATCCCATGCAGGGACCTCACCTTCCCACCATCCTGTCTCAGGAATCTCAATTTAGCTCTGGGTCCAATGTCAGTGGCCCAGGAAATACAGGTCAGTGCCTGCTGAGCAGCTCCTGTGGACTATGTGGAGATTCAGGAAGAAAAGGAACTAGGTCTGTTTTCAACCTAGAGAAAAGAAGCAGATGCCTAACAAGGTGAATCCATTCAGCCTCCTCCAGCCGTGACACCAGAAGCTACTGTATACAAAAGGCCTTAGAGGTGGGAGATGCAGGAGACAGGCAGGAGAAAGGTTCTGCTCCAACCCAGCATCTTTGGGCACCTCTGTTTCTTTATATTTTGATGACATTTCTAAAGGAAACGTAACCACCCCAGTATGGCTGACCTGCCTCCACCCTCCCCACCATAGACATGCTGCCTAGAGACTTAGCATGCACTAAGCTGCTGAGTACTATGACTGCTTCCTACATTCATCATTTTAGTTCTGCTTTTACTTCTCCCAGTCTTCTGTAATTTTAACCCTATAGAGGAAAATGGGATTCTAGCCCCCACCTGCCTCCTGCCCAGCTCCTTCCTAACATGGTGGTCAAAGGAGACCAGATGGGTGCTATGGGAACAGAAAGGATCTTGGGTCAGTCCTAACTAAAGTCTAATTCTAACCCCTCAATCGATCTTTCTGTCCCTATCAGTCACCCTCTGCAGGTCTCTGCTTCCTCAACTAAAGAGAGGGTGCAAGTGCCAGCCTCTGTGGTAGCTAGAAGGTGGCCAAGGGGAGGAGAAGAAGGCTCAGGAGAGCAAAAACTCTTATGATGGCTCTTCACCATTTGTCATCAATGCCCTCTATCACCTGTCTGTGGACACCAGAAGAGGGACCTGCCTGCATTTCTCAAATGCTTACTGTGCCATCCTAAGGTTATGACCAAGAATCTCAAATTTTAGATATGGCCACACAATGTCATCTTTTTTCTTTGATACAGTGAAATAAAAGGTATAAATGTCATCTATGATCAAATGAATCTTTAAAATATGGCCAGGGGGAATCTATGTGTCCTCCTACTGAGAGTACTTCCCCAATACCACAAGGGACTAGATGGTCAAGGTGTATGAAGACTAAACCTCAAACTCTGAGATTCAGGCAGCCTAGGAATCTTCCTTCCAAGTAGAGATGCTTATGGAGCTGACAGATGATAAGAATGAGTGTCTTCCCTGGGATAGTTGAGTATCCAGCCACACAAACACACTAGGGACTGGGATGAGTGAGTCTCTAGATTGGAGTCCTTCACTTCACAATGCAAACAAAAATTAATCAGCTATATGCCCCATTCACCCTTTCTGCAGTCTATAGAGCTCCAGTTTTCCCTGTTCAAAGCACTTCCCAAACCACTTCTCTGAATTAAGACTTAGAGATGCAGAAACCTTGAGGTTCAAGTAATTACTTGGTTTCTACACTCTTTTGTTCTGATTAAAATGAAGCATAATGGTGTCAGAAAGATAGTTTAGAAGGTAAGGCTCTTACCTTCCAGAAGGCTGATCTTGACTAGATTCTAACCATTTCACATGGTCTCCTGAATTCTCCCAGGAGTGATATGAGCACAGACAGGAGTAGTCCCTGAGCACAGCCAGGTGTGGCCCCCAAACCCAAGCCAAATCAAACCAAGCCTAGCCTAACCAAGCATAATATCCAAAGAAGGAAATGTAACTGTTAGCTTGTTTTGGTGGAAGAGTTGAACCAAAGGTTAAACTTGTGTTTCCTGATCCCTGAGACCCACCTTCCAAAGCTCCAGGGCTCTAGAAAGCCAGGCTTGCAAACTACCAGATGCTTTCAGCCTTTTGTTGCTGAGAAAAACATGGATTTATGATTTCTGCCCCCTCAGATGTGCAAAGATGGTCAAAGAATATGATCTTACTCTCTAATTGTTTTCTGTGTGCCAAACTGAGCTGTCTCATGAGATGACAAAGAGGAGGTTATGCTGATTCTCTCTTGCCTAAGCTCCTCTGAGAAGTCTTGGTACCATTAACATGGATGGGAGCAGGGTGGTGGGCCTATATCTGCCCTGGATTGGCCAATCTTCACAGAGTGGAGAGAGCATGGTGGGAGTGGACATACTCACTTGAGTCTCCTCCTGCACCCCAGGAATCTCTAGCTGTTTGAGCACCAATTTTGCATAGCATGCAATATAGTGAACATTTAGAATCAGAATAAGCATCTTCAGGTGAGGGGCATAATATGTAGCTGACTGAAGGCTCTGGTCTGGCAAACAGTGGTTTCCTAATGGGCAGTGGTGGGATCCCTAGCTCTCCAGTAGAGTTGCCAATGGAGAAAGTGTCTCCATAAATCTCTCAGTCAAGCACAGGGAATCACCATTGCTCATCTGTGGGGTCCAAACTCATGAGAAGTGGGTTCAAATCATGAACCTTAACTGAGGATAAATGGATTATCCTCACAACCCAAGTTTTCTAAAATCAGGGCAAATCTAAATTATATTAATTTCAGGCATAGTGGGAGATTATTTGGTATTCGTATTTCTTTCTTTTTTTTATTTTCTTTCTTTTTTTGTTTGTTTGTTCGTTTTTGTTTTTGGGTCACACTCAGCAGAGCTCAGGGGTTCTTCCTGACTTTACACTCAGAAATTGCTCCTGGCAGGCTCAGGGAACCATATGGAATGCTGGGATTCAAACCATGGTCCCTCTGCATGCAAAGCAAACACCCTACCTCCACGCTATTTCTCTGGCCCCTGGTATTTGTATTTCTTATAAAATAATCTACCACAAGAAGACAAGTTAACATTTGTCACCAGTGACAATCTGTTCCCTGTGTCTATGTGTTTGAGTTTCTGTTTTTTGTTTTTTATGGATTCCACAAACAAGTGAATGGTTTGTTTTTATGGATTCCACATGTGAGTGAGAGATGATATAGTTGTTTGTCTTTCTCAGGCTCGTTTACTTCATTTAATATAATGCCCTCAGGGTTCACCCATGTTATCCTGAATAACAAGCTTCCATTCCTTTTTAATAGCTGGATAATATTCTATTGTGTGTATACAGTCATACACAGCTTAACAATATCGTGGTCAATGACACACTTCATACATTCCAATAAAGAGATTATACCACTGAACCTAGGTGTATGTAAGTCATACCATCCGGATTTATGTAATTACACTCTATAATATTTAGAGGGTGACAAATTCACCCCATGATACATTTCTTAGCTTGCATGCCTCTCATCAAATAATACCTGGTTGTATATATCACAGTTCCTTATCTTTCATATGTTGATAAACACTTAGGTTGCTACACAAAGGCTATTGTGACTTACGCTGCAATGAACATAGAGTACATACAAATTTTCTAGTTAGTAGCTTTCTATAGGTAAATACTCAAAGAGAAGATACTGGATCATACTGCAGTTCTGTCTCATTTGGTGAGGAGCTTTCAGACTATTTTTGACAGTGGCTACCCAAATTTTACGATAGACTTCTCCCTTTGTATTTCTGTTCTTGTAAACATGTTATTTCTTGTCTTTCCATAATAGCCATTCTAGTGGTTGTGAGTCAACATTTCATTATGGGTTTGATTTGCTTTTCCTCACCAATTAGTAATGTTGAACATCTTTTTATATACCTGTAGACAATCTGTATATCTTCTTTGGAGAAATGACTCTTTGGATCCTCTGTCCATTTTCAAATTGGGTTTTATTGCTTTCTTTATTATTGAATCTAGTGAGTTATGTATCTTGAATAATAGTTCTTTATAAATATTTTATTATTATAAAATAATATAAAAATAAAATATTATTATAAAAACAAAGATTTCAAAATCTTTCCTCCCAGTCAAAAAATGCTCTTTTGTTCACTTTAAGGGTCATTTCCTTTGCTGCTGTGCAAAAAGACTTGATATCATTCCATTTTATTTCTATTTTTATTACCTTTGCTTTTGGTTTGAATAAAAATGATAAAAATCATCAACAGAACATAAGGTATGGAATTTTCCACCTATGTTTTTTTAGGAGTGTTATTACTACATGTCTTATGTGCAAGTGTATAATTCACTTTGAGTTAATTGAGTAGAGGGTTCTCAGGTTTTACTTCTGATTCTGCTCAAGGGTCAGTGGTGCTTAGAGATCTATTTATAGTCAGAGGCCTGCAAAGAAAAAGCCTCAATCCCTGTGCTATTGCTCTGGCCCCCAACTCTGAGTTAATTTTATGATGGTATAAAAGATAATGGATTCATTTTATTCTTTTGCATTTGCTCATGTTCAATTTTTTCTCTTTTTAAGAATATTATACTTTCTCATTCACATTATTTGTTCCCTTATTTTGAACAGTGGATTCATATATGGGTTTATATATTCATATATGTGTTTATTTGTGTTCTGTATTCTATTGATTTTTGCTTGTTTTAATCAAATATTATGCTGATATGACTGCTTGGTGATTGGAAACTCAGGTGTGCTACATTGTTGCTTTTCTAGACAGTTTTGAATTTGGGACTCTAGTAGTTTCAAATATATTTTCTAACTTGTTTTAGTAAATATTATTAGAATTTTGTCAGGGGTTGCATTGAATCTGTAGTTGGACAGCATAACATAGCAATACCTCTTATTTTCTCTTTTATTTTTCATCAACATTTTATAAGTTCCTTGTTGGTTAAATTTATTACTAGGCATTTTATTCTTTTTGATTTGTCATCTTAGTATTCCTTTCTAATAATTTACTATTAAAAAAAACACAAATGTGGAGCTAGAGCAATAATACAGTGGGTAGGGATATGTCTTGCACTCTGCTAACCTGGGTTCAATACCTGATATCCCATATGGTCCCCCAAGCTGCCAGAAGTAATTTCTTCTTTATTTTTTTTTATTTTTTTTTACCTATTTTTCATTTCTTGTAATGGTTTTTATTTATTTTTTTTCAAACAGAAAAAGCCATTTAATCACACATATACATTCATAATTTCTGAGTGCAAAGCCAGGAATAATCCCTGAGCACCACTCGGTGTGGCCCAACCTAAAAGAAAATATAAATGTAACATATTATTTTTATATTGACTTATATCCTAAAACTATAGTGAATTAATTAATTATGTTTAAGGTGGGGTTTTAGGGTTTTTCATATATGATAATGCAAATTGTGGCAGTTACACATCTTCCCTTCCAATTTGGATGCTTTTTATTTCTTTTTCTTGCCTAGTTACCCGCCGCTTCCAGCATTATGCTGAATCAGGGAGGTAAGAGTGAGCATTCTTGTTTGTGAGCATATTTTTCCAAGATAATGGATTTTCAGCCTTTCACTACTGATTATAATGTTGGACATGGGCTCATCATATGTAGGTATGTTAAAAATCCAAAGGCAAGAAATTTTTTACCAATCCCATTTACAAACATTTATATTCTAATAATGGAACAACTAGAACATTAAGGAATCTACATTGAACCCAGTTACCAGGACCCCAAAGTTAATGCTTTACTCAATGTACTTACTAAAGTCCCTGCAGACTACCTGGAAAAAGGCAATAGACTATATTCTGTGTGTGTTCACATATGTATGGCAGGTAAGTGTGTTTGGGGATCAAACTCAGGGTTTTACATATTCAAGGCATGTGCTACACTGAGCTACATTTCTAATCTGCCTAAAGATTTTTAACAGGTGACTTTGGCATATACAATTGTACCTCTGAACCCCATACAACCTTTCTATGTGCACCAGCTGCATATAGGGAAGGAAATCACTCACATGCCCTGCAAACTATCACTTAACTTCAAAAAAGTCTTAGAAACCATTAGTAGAACCATTGAGAAAATCCAGTTGCCTTAGGAAATTTACCCATTTCTGTTGGATTTGCAAATAGAAGACAGAGCAAAAAAGCAGCAAGAATTGCTCCATTGCTTTTCTGGGTAATAGGTTCTGTTGATCTCCTCCAGGCAGAACAATGAGCAAATCTCTCATCTGGAAGCCTGTTTACCCTGCTCCTCTTAAGGTCAATACCTTGTTTATTGAAACTAGCTTTCCTTGCTTCCATTACTCATTAGAGGCTGTCAGAAGCTGGTAATTGCTTGACTGTTCAGTCAACACAGTTCCAAGTGGACACCCAGGGTCTTGGGGTTGAACTGGTGGAGAACTGAGCATGTGACTGAAACTAATAGATTGAGGTTTGTAATCCTTGGGCTTTGCTTGCACATTGGGCATAGTTTCCCTTTGCTCTCCAGTCTATGGTACAACATACATGTACAGAGTATGTACCATGGGTGTGCTCTGCTGAGGCAGGTAGGGAATCAATTTTCACCACTCTCTATGCTAGGCCCTGGTGGGGAGGGAGGACATTAAGAATGACTCCAGTTGACAGAGGTTCTGATTTCTGTCCTGTACACACTAACCCTACCAGCTGGGCAGGTGATTGGCTGAGCCCAAGTGAAAGTCCAGCATTCCTTTCTACTCTTATGTGTCCTTTCGTCTGACCCCAGTATCTCCTGAAACACCACCCCCCCCCCACCAGCTTACTATGGTCCTATTTCTTCTTACTGCCTGCTTGGTCTCATAACCACACCCCAAAAACTTCACACTTGTGCTTTAAAATAAAAAAATCCCAATCCTGGGAGATTATCCAATATGAAATCTTCAAATATGGAATGTTACAAGGCATAGAGGTGGGAGAATGAGGCCCCACATATAGCTAAGCCAGAAGGAAGAAAGACAAAAACTTATTTTTTGCTTGTTTTGCCCAGAGATCATTCCTGATGGTGCCCAAGGGACCATATCCAGTGTCAGGGATCAAACCAGGATTGGTTATGTGCCAGGCAAGTGCTTTATTCCCTATACACTCCCTCTGGCTCCAAGGAAGACAAAGTCATTTTCAGAGAAGTTCTGGTAGCTTTTATATACCCTTTGCCCAAGAGTTAGTTGATATTTAAGAATTAAGAAAGTATTACTAATTAATTCTATTCTTGCCATGGGCCTTGACTGTCCAGCAATTGTTTATAGCAAGAGGCTTCCAGAAGACAACTGGCCTTTTGCTTTGGGATCTTCTAGTCTTAAACTCATATAGGCACAACTCAGCTCTGAAGTGGTGGAGTGGAGAAATTAAAGGGTGTCTCTGATGATTCAGAGAAAATCTGTGTTCAGGGACCCTGCAAGCTGGGTTGATGTGGGCCCTGCAGTCACACTTAACACACATGCCCTGAACCTCTGATATTACCATACCTCTACCCCTAAGCCTCAGAAGGGCTCTCTGGAACAAGATTCTGATATCTGGCTGGCACTTGATAAGTATTTGTTGAGTGAATGGAACTGCTCACCTGAGCTGCCTGGACAGGCTGATTGGGTTGTATTCCCAAGAAGGCCTCAGTTCTGCTCTAAGCCTTTGACTGCTGTTCAAAACTTGGACTTCTTCAGAACTTTTCCCCATGCTTGTTTGAGCCCATATGGCTCCAGCCTGCATGTAGAGCTTTCATTTAGCCCCTGATGCCTGCCACCCCTCTGCGAGGCAGGCTTAGAGTCTCTCTTTCTGAGACTAGTCCTGCAATGAGGCCATCATTACCCTGGTCACAGGGCTTTGGTGCCCCTACACTAAGAGAAAAACTAGAATCCTACTACTGCCACTTACCCCAGCCATGAGGAGGAGGCACAGAAAGTAGTTAAGCTGTCAGTGGCAGTGAACAGGTACTTATGTAACCACTTTGTGGTGGGTCCTCCAGGACTGGTGCTTCCATTAGTTGAGTCAGGTGTTTGTGTCAGCACTAGACTGTGTACAGGTAAAGAATGACTTCCATCAATTCCCAAAGGTGAACCTCTGGTGGTTCAGAACTCTTAGCTCAAACACACACATAAAAACTCACAGTCATACTTTTCTTTTGTTTGTTTGTTTGTTTGTTTGTTTTTTGGGTCACTCCTGGCAGCACTCAGGGGTTCCTCCTGGCTCTACACTCAGAAATTGCTCCTGGCAGACTCGGGAGACCATATGGGATGCCGGAATTCGAACTACTGTCCTTCTGCATGCAAGGCAAACACTCTACTTCCATGCTATCTCATCAGTTCCCCACACGGTCATATTTTTACACACACACACAATTACGCATTCAGATACAATCTCACACAATCTCTCATATACTCAAACATACTTTCACACACTAACATACAGACTCAGATACAGACACGCATGTAGCCTCATACACTCACACATACTCCTACATACTTTCACTCTCATAACACACTCAGATATATACTCAGACACTCACATATACACTTTCTCCCTCTTTTTTTTTCCCTCTTTTTTTATTTTTGTTTTTTGGGCCACACCCATCAGTGATCAGGGGTTACTCATGGCTCTGCACTCAGAAATCACTCCTTGCACAGGGGATCATATGAGATGCTGGGGATCAACCCCTAGTTCATCCTGGATCAGCCATGTGCAAGGAAAATGCCCTACTGCTGTGCTACCACTCTGGCCCCACTTTGTACACTTTCACACATACTCATACATCTCTCACACTCTTGCAACACTCTCATTTACTCACATATATCCTCACACACTCATATATACTCTCACACTCAGACACATCCTCACACAATCACAGACAAGCAGACATTCTCATACACTCACACTTAAATTCACATAAACCTGATTCATACCTATTCTCACAATATTTACATTATTACATACTCTCACACATTCAGATATATCCTCAATAACAGACATTCACAATCCTCACACACTTTTCCTCCTTTTCTCTTATCCCAAGGAAGCAGGTCCCATGTTGGCCAGTCCTCTTCCAACCAGGGACCATGAGGCTGATACCCCTGTCCTTCCTTCTCTGTTCTAAACTTCACTCATGGCCCTTCCTGAAATCTGCCACAGGTGAGTGTCACTACAGAATGCTACATTTATTTACAATGACCCCTTCTTTATTCAAATAAACTCAGGTGCTATAACACAGAATTTGGATAGGGAAGGGTCAGCATTGTGTACAGATGGGAGACATCAGTTTAGACAAACTTTCGGGTCCATGTGCCCACTAGGCCAGAAGGTATCTACATGACTTCTTAGGGCTCAGGTGTAGCATTTTAGACAAGCAGAAGACTTCACCTCAAATATGGTAGAGGATAGGTGGTATCCTCTATCTCTCTGGGGCCAAGAAGAACAACTTCTCAAGGACTGTGTTCAGGACTATTAACTCAGCCACAGAGAGCTGAGGACAAGCCTTGTGCAGACTCAGGCATGTGGGAGACCAACTTCTAGTCCTAAGTTTCCTAAGGGGTAGGAATCTGGGGTTCACAGTGTCCAGCACAGGACTTGCCCAGGTGGCCCACACAAAGTACCATTTCCGATACATGAGCTCATGTTCACCAGACAAACGGCCTTTAGTTTTGAATGTATATTCTTCATGCTGATAAAAAACTTGCTTTTCACCATTGGACCTATCTATTTTGCCCCTCCAGAATCCCCTTTATCTGAGAGTCTGTCAGACTTGTCCATTTGAACTGGCGTGATCTCCTCTCCAAACCCCACTCACCACATTTCAGTGCATGTGGCTCGACTTCTGCCTGGCAATTCTGTTCTTTCCTTTGAGGATAAGAATAATGAGGAGACTAGTGGATGGGAATTTTAATTGAGAAAAAGTGGATGGCCCAGTTGGAGAGCTCTTGGGAAAGATGCCAGGGCAAGCCTGGTGGGGATAGAGCAGAGTCCACGCTCAGAACTATGTTGTCATGTGACTTGGAAGATGGCAGAGGAGGCTCTTGGAGTGCTGCTGAGGCTAAAGATGGACACCATGCAGGGATAGAGGAAGAGGAATGGATGTTATGTGCCCTTCCATCCTCACCCATACCCTTATCAGGCCTGACACTATATAGGAGAGATTTTAGCTTGCTAGGAAGCCAGGAGAATTCTCCGAGCCATGATCCTAAGGCCCAAAGGGACTTGAAGCAGCATCAAAAAGTCCAACTCAGGGAATACCAAACACAGAAAGAGAAAGGTCCCTCCATTGTCAATTCCAAGTAACTCCCAAGGTTCTTGTTCGAATGGTGAGAAGGTGGGTCTGGCAGGCTACTGGCTCTATACAAGGTAGAAGATTGCCAGACTACACATGATGGTGAGTGACTTGACCCCCTGGTGGATAATCACCATGATGGCCCCTTTAAACTGGATTTACTGCCGTGCCTTTCACTGGACCATCAATGCATGTGGACCCCATTCTGAATGGTTTCAGATTGCTCTGGTCCATCTACCTGCATTTCTTGCTCTGGACTGTATATGCCAGGCTCCCTAGATATTTTCCCTCACATATGCACCTAGAGGGGATGGGTGTCTTTCCAGTGGTGATGAGGTTGTTTGTTTGTTTTAATCTAAAGCCAGGGCTGATAATTCATCATTTGCTAATGGCACTAAACCAGAGAGACCCCCATCTCCCAAGGATGATGAGCCAGCCACAGTCTCTGCAGACTCAGAGTCTAAATATGATTCAACCAGAGATACCCCCATGCCCTAAGCACTGAGTCAGGTGGACAAGCTGGTACTGGCAATCCAAGTTCTTGGCACTATCAAATAGTTCAATGTCTGGAATGGTTTTGGATTTATCAACAGAAATGACACCAAAGAAGATGTCTTTGTTCACTGAACAACTATTAAGATAAACAGTCCCAGGAAGTTTCTGTGTAGCTTTGGAGATGTGGAATTTGATGAGTTTGTGAATGGAGAGAGGGGACCAAAATGACTAATGTATCTGGACCTGGTAGAGTGCCAGTGAAAGGCAGCTGATATGATCTCAATTGGCATGGGTTCTGTTAATTCATCCCCCACCACCTGCCCCAGGTGCCCTACCACCTATGTGGCAGAGGCCCCCTCAGGCAGGACAGAAGAGGCAATGAAGAGGAGAGAGCTGGAGACTCTGGGCAGCATCCTAGATGCCAATATCTACCATCTTTCTTCAACCAGAGGTGTTTTTTGGGAGGACCTCGGCTCCCAACCTGAAGCAGCTTATTAAAGAGATCCCAGCAGCCACCATAGAAAATGGAGATGGCTATACCACTCCTAGGGATATGCCCTAGGAACACAAAAATACAATACAAAAATTCCTTCCTTACACCTATATTCATTGCAGCACTGTTTACCATAGCAAGACTCTGGAAACAATTAAGATGTCCTTCAACAAATGAATGACTAAAGAAACTGTGGTACATACACACAATGGAATATTATGCAGCCATCAGGAGAGATGAAGTCATAAAATTGTCCTATACATGGATGTACATGGAATCTATTATATTGAATGAAATAAGTCAGAGGGAGAGAAAATACACACAGAATAGTCTCACTTATCTATGGGTTTTAAGAAAAATAAAAGATATTACTGTAATAAGGGCAAGAGACAAAAGAGATAAGGGCTGGGAGGGCTGGAAGGACCAGCTCACAATTTGAAGCTCACCACAAAGAGTGGTGAACAGTGTTAGGGAGATAATTACACTAACAGCTAGAATGACAATGTTAAAGAATGAGAGAAGTAGAATGCCTGTCGAGAATACAGGCAGGGGTGGGGTTGGGGGGCATTGGCGGTGGGAATGTTGCACTGGTGAAGAGAGAGATTTTGTTTTTGACTGAAACACAACTACAATTATGCTTATAATCATGGTGCTTAAATAAAGATTTTATATATTAAAATTTTTAAATAAAAATTAAAAGAAAAGAAAAGAAAATGGAGATGGAGAATCCAAGCCCAACCAAAGTCCTACTGAGGAGAAGCTACTTTTAGAATCTCCTGAACCTGAGTTACCTCCAAAAAATTAATTTCCTTCTAGGTTAATCTCTTGATCCTATTTGTATCAGTCACTATATTGCTAGTTAAACTGTTTTATCTGCATGGATCTTAATAGCTACTGTTTTGTTCTATGCCCCACTACAAACAGAAAATTTTGTATCCAGCTTTAGTGGTTTAATATTAGTTTGCACAGTTCCAGAAAAATGCATAATATTGTTAGATTTTTAATAGTTCTCAGCGATCCAATTGGGAACGTTTCCAATTGCTGTGATGTTTGATTGTGTAAACTATTTAGCAACTTATTCTCAAATTATGTCTGCAAAATATTCTAATGTCTTTGTCCATGGAAATCAATGGAAAAGGAACTTGAATACTATAAAATCTTATTACAGTGCTCATTATAAGAATGTTTTAGCAAGTTATTTTCAAACTATATATATCTGCAGATATGTTACTGTGATTTTTTTTAGGGAAGTTTATGGAACTTGGATGTTCTAGACTTGTATTACAGTGCTTGGTGTAAGAATGTTTAAGAATTTTCAAGTTAGGGGGCTGGAAAGATAGCACAGTGGTAGAATGTTTGCCTTTCATGTGGCCAACCCAGGACAGATTCAGGTTTGATTCTGGGCATCTCATATGGTTCCCCGAGCCTACCAAGAGTGATTTCTGAGTGCAGAGTCAGAAGTAACTCCTGAATGCCACTGGGTACACCACCACCCCCTCAGAAAAAATGAAAAAAAAAATTCAAATTAGATAGATCTGAAGAAATGTCCTTTTATGTTCAGAGAAGTCTGAAAATATTTTGGGATATGTATAAGACAATGATATGAAAGAAGCTGATTGTTTTGAGAATGACATATACACAATCTAATCTATGATGCTTTTACAACCAAGTCTATCCTCACTAGCAATGATTGCTAGGAATTAGCTACAATAGTAACAGGTTTAAAATTTCCTCACCATCTTACTTAATGCTAAAAGGTTTGTTGTTGTTTTTTTAACCTTGCCTATGCAAAATAGCAACCACTTTTATAAGTTCTGATGTAGGGTTCCTACTTCTTATTAAAAAACAATAGAACATGACTTATGTACTCCCCCCCCCATTTTTTTTAACAGAAAGGAGCAGTTGTTAAACCTTTTTTACCTAAAACAAAGATCATCCCTAGTTTCTTTGTATTTGTTTGTTTACAACTTGGTTTTAACACAAAATAGAAATGGCCTATGTGAAAACCTGGGTGAGACTAGCTCCAGATAGCCTGAGTTATCTGTCCTTACTTCCCCACCTGGGGGTGGCCTCTGTACTCAATAAAAACGACAATACTGGCAGGCAATTGGCTCTTGATAGAAGATTGCCATACTATACGTATTTCACTCTTAGCCTGGTCTGGATTATCTGCAGTGACTGCTTTAGACTCGTTCCTCCTGGGGTTGGAGCTATAGCACATGGGGTAATTTTACAGATGCAGAGGAAGATTGTGCACCAATAATGGCGGGTGTATAGTATGGTCCTGACCTGTATTCAATTCTCTAGCACTACATGGTTCCCTACGCACCGCTGAATACACTTTTAGATGCTCTTAGCATGTCAAGAGTAGCCTGTGTATCTCCAGAACCACAGGGCCTGAGCAGTGACTCTTCCTTGGGCCCTTGTATTAAACCATCACACCATTGGTTGAGGGAATCACCAGTATGAAGTCCTTTAGACTTTCTGAGCACCATTTGGGATTCACCCTACCACCATCGCTCAAAAAAATAAAACAACCCAACACAGAAAAGGTAAGAAAGAAATTCTGGAACAGTTTCTTAGGGGTGATCCCCAAAGTTCTGGCCCATATGCCTATATCTCAGAGTTCTTCTCTCAAGAGGGATGCTTTTCAACAATTAATGAAGACATTAATTTAACAGTGATAAAGGCAGTTATAAGTTCATCATCCAGCATTTATTTCTCATGGCCTGTAAAAGCTACTGAATGGAAATTTTTTCCTGGGAAACTCTGTGGGGGGTATGAGAATGGGGACTATATCTGGGAACATTTGTGCAGAAGAAAAGGTGCTTGATTAGGCTATGGAAGGAAAAAGTGCTCTAGCCTATAGGAACAACAAAATTCCCAAGGGGTGGAACATTCTGCCTGCTGGGTTGAAAGAGGCGAGGGATGGTGCTTGGAGGTCTCTAGGAGGGGGGTGGGTTCAGGAGGAGCTGGTGCCTAGCATGGAGCCAGGGGTTGTCACCACCTGAGTATGTTTCCATGTGATCCAGGAATTTCACTGGAAGCTGGGTCAGGGAGCAGCATGGTGAGATTTGAGTCCTCAGATGATCACATTGGCAGCAGAGTGAAAGAAAAAGGCAAAGTGACTAAGATTGGTGGAGCTGCCCAGTTTAGCAGAAGTGGTGGGAGAAATGAACAGCACCTAGAACACAGTGTACACTGAACAAGCTCAGGTAAGACCACACAGGTCAGACCTCTAAGACTGATTTCTATCCAAGGGCTCATTTTTTACAGATCCACCCACCTGCCAGTGCTGTCACCTATAGGAAATGTATATATCTAATGATGTTGGGTGTATGTGTGTGGGGGGATGGGGGATGAACAAATGTTATTTTTCATTACATAGGGATTGGTGTCCCTAAATGAGTGTGATTCAAGTGTTGATTATATAGACCTGATCTAATCATTAGAGAAAGGCTAGCAGAAGAGAGATAAAGCCTAAATTCAGCTCCTGAAAATCTACGGATGCTGCCAGAACTTTGGGGGCACATAATCTGTAGGGAAAAATTAATCTATTTGGAAGAATTAATAGCAGGTGTAGAATAAATCCCTTTTCAAGATGTAATATTTCAGGGTTTTTAATTCTGCTGTGTGACTGTAGGTCAGTGACTTTGTTTCTCTCTGAGATTCCCCTTTAAATAAAACAAAAGTGAGTTTGATCTCCAGCACTACACAGGGTCCTCTGAGCATGACCAATAGTAAACCCTCAGCTCAGATCAAGGCACAGCTCCTGAGCGCACTGTCATGTGTGTTCCTAATACCATAAATAAATAAATAAATAATAAATAAATAAAAGGGGATTGAGTTCAAGTTCACTCATTAATTCAGGTGCTGTCTAGGTGTACCTACCCTCTGATCTTAGATTCCACCTAGAGCACTGTTTCGGGGAATTAACTAAAGATACCAACTTTACCTCCAATAGTCCATGGCCATGTGTGTGTATGAGATAAGAAATGAGAAGGTGCCCAGTACAGTGCAAGGAGTGTGCGCCATGGCAGCATCACTGTTAGAGATAGCAGCACTTCATAGCACCCCTGATACTGTCACTAAAAGATTCATCAATGGAGGAGCTGGTTCTGGTGAGAGTTATCACAGCTATTCTGGAACCAACCTAGGGTCTATAATGTGGTAAAAAGCTAGCCTCAGTGTTCAGACACTTTATATTGAGTCCTTCTCCACCTCTTTTATACAATAACGGCTTCAGTTTATCAACCTCTTGGAATTTCAATCATCTATAAGGACGGGCAAATGGTTAATGCACAGGGAAGAGAGCCCAAAGAATGCTCAGTATACAAGCAAAGTAGTACAAGAGAAGCTGTGTTCAGTCATTAGGGCACCTGTGGAAGAGCTGAGAAGTTCTAAAGTATCTGATGGTCTCTGGGCAAATTGTCTCTCTGACTAGCCCTGCCTTAACTAAAAATTCTCCAAAAAAGCATCTGTACTATGCCATGTACCCTTCTTCTTCTTTCATATACATTATGATAGGGGAGTTCTAAGACCCACTTGAGACTTTTATGTACCCATGGGGTTCAGTGCTGTGTGTGAGTGACTCAACTGCCCTGCCCCTACCTTCCCACTGCCCTGTAGACACGTGCCCTGCTGTGCTGGCAAGAAGCCCCCACCCCAGCCCCGGAGGTGATGGGTCCTGGAAAGGAAGTGAGTAATGCATCCTGGGCACTGAGGTTCAGGGCCTAGGCCAGATGAAGTGCTTGTGTTGTTTTCTCATTGGACTTCCTGATGAGTGTCTGCTTGCCACTCACCTGGCATGACTAACTGCTGAAAGCCCGCCAGGCCTCTGGCTGCCCCAGGTGGGCGGCAGGAACTGCCAGGACAGACCCCTGATTCATGGGCCAACAGTTCCTCCCTCACCACCTCTCTCCTAGCTGGGCCAGTTATCTTGGCTCCAAACCAATGCCTTTCCATATCTGCATTCCCAAGATAGGGAACTATGCTCTGGCATAAATGAGAAAGTTGTCCTGAGCTTGCAGTGTACCCGCCTCTGCCATGTTCACTGTGTGGCCCAGGGCAAATCTCTCTCTCCACTTCTCTGCTTCATTTCCTCTTCCCTGTGAGGGCCTGGAGAGAATACAAGGAGGCAGGACATAGAAGGCAGCAGTAGATCCTTCTTGGCAGCACTCTGCTCAACCTTGATTCTCAGGATGGTAAACTTTGCTCAAGAAACCCCTAAAGCTACTCTTTGATCCAGTCATCCCATCAGCCCCATCACATGTCCCTATCTTAGAACTCCCTTCTCAGATGCCAGGGCTGAGAATGACCCTTACTTTTTGTTCCTGCTGTTGTCTTAGATACATGTCCAGGGAACCAACACAACTGAAGCAATGACAAGAGTTAAGGGTCCCTGGCAGATGGTGGAGTCAGAACACCCCTCATTGACTGCTGCCTCCCATCCCCAGCCTTCTTCTCTCTCACACTGGAGGGCCAGGCAAAGTCAGAAGTTAGGGGGCAGCAAGAGGGGCAGACAGAAAGTCCTACTTAGGGTACATGAGGGCATGACTATGGTTCTGCCTCTATCTAGTAGAGTGGGTTGGGGTCATTGGCCTAAGATCCAGGGCCTCTTAGTCTGCAAATAAGGTGGTGGTACAAGCTCACTCAGGCTAGTTGGGCATCTTTCAAGATGGATGAGATAGATCTTTTGTGCTATTCATGCTTCCACCCTCCCAAGGCTGTCACTGCTTTCTTTCTTCCTCTTCTTTCTTTTTTTCTTTTTTTCCTTTTCTTCTTTTTTATCTTTCCTTCTCTCTTCTCTTTTTCTTTCTTACTCCCTTTCTCCCTTTCTTTATTTCCTTCTTTCCTTTTCTTTTTCTTCCTTCCTTCCTTTCTCTTTCTTCCTTTCTCTCTTTCTCTTTTTTTCTTTTCATTTTTGCTCCAAACCCAGGAGCACTCAGAAGGTACTGCCAGCTCCCTCCTTAAAGGCATGTGGTACCAGGAATCAAGCCCAGGCCTCTTGCATGCAAAACATGTGCTCCTGTGCATTAAGCCTTCTCCCCAGCCCAGATATGGCATTTCTTACTCCTTCTACTCAGAACTTCAATTCCCAGCCTCTAAAGGTCAAGGTGCTGGCAGACTGAAGATTAGATGTGTTGAAGGGTCACTAACTCTTAAGCTGGGAAGTTCTTCTCTCCCCTCCTTTCATCACTCCAGCCCCATCTCAACCCTCTTTTGCTGTCATCTGATGTGACTTCCTGACAAAGTAGAGACAAGACCGAGTGCATCTTGGCAAGCTGCCTGGGGTTCATTTTGACATTCCTGCAAACATCCTGATGTGTTCATTCTGCTATTCCAGGCAAACATCCTGATGGGCCCTCAAGGCTAGGGAGCCCTAGAGAAAGAAGAGGGACAGAGAAAGGTGGTATGGGGCTCAGCTGTTGTCTATCCCTTCCCCTAACCCTTTTATGTTCAGATGGACTACCCATCAGACAAGATTATAAGAAGAGAGGAAAGCAAGACCCAAGACATTTCTGGCCTAGGGTTTGGAAAGATGTAGAAGGGTCAGGAAAGTTAAAGAGAAAGTGAGGAAGCCAGGGCATGAGTGGAGAGGTGAGTTCAAGTGTAGGGAAAAAGAAGGGAAGGGGCACTTTATATGCATATTTGATCTGTTCCTCCAGCTCCAGCCCCAACTCCAACCCTACTCCCCTAAATCATGCAAGGGGGCCTGGGGGAGGGGACAGGAATGGTATCATCTTAATGTCTTCTCCCAAACACAGAAACGTTTTTCACCTGCTCCCTGGCAGTGGGGCGGGCGAGTTGATGATAAGAAATCCAGGAAGTTTAACAAACTGGTAGTGCTTGGCCATCTCTGCCAAAACTAACAGGCCCTGGCTAAGATCTAACCTTAGGGCAAACACGACCCTTCTCCAAATAGGGAATTGTTTTTGTAGAGGCCATGTGAGTGTGAGTGTCAGTGAGTATGTGGGTGTGGGGGTGTAAATACAAGAGTTTATGAATGTCTATGTGTGTATTAGTATGAGTATATGTGAATATGTGTGCAGATATATGTGAAAGTATTTGTGTGTGTGTTCATCTGTATGCATGAGTATACATCCATGTGTGTGCATGGGAGTCAGGGAGAAGGGTGGTACCATCAAGCCTCTTGACCCTCCCCACACAATATGCATTCTGCCAGCTCAACTACGTCCAGTACTGATGATGGTAAATGGCAAGGTCAAAGCAGTGGGATGCAAGAAATTTTCATGGCCCAAGTTATTGCACAGAGAGCGTGTGTGTGTGAGAGAGAGGACTCTCATTGCTGCCTCCTACTGTGCCCACATGATCACAAAGTCTTGGCCTTGATCTTAAAGTGTGCTATGAGGCTGACAAGGAGGGAAGGAAACCCCAGTTTCTTGTGAAAAATCTTCAAGATACAGGAGCAGATCAGAGCAGGAAGCCCCACTTGGGAGCTGGGGCTGGCTGTACTGGAAGGACAACACTACCATGTAGGTTAGGCAAGTGCTGGTATCCCAGCCCTTTCAGCTGATCCTGTGAAGAATCAGAATTTTAGTTATGCAGGGGCCTTGCATTTTCTTCACATTAGTGTCCTCACAGCCCTTAGCTATAGCCTTGGCCTGGCATAGATGCTCAGGGAACCGGATGATGTCTGGGGGCTAAGGAAACACCAGTTTTGTATATGGCAGGTCTCCCAGGACCACTCAGCCAGGACACACCAACCAATAATGACCTCCTTGAGCTGCTAGAAGAGACGCGTGCAAGCTTAGACATTGGCAATGACACCATGTTCCTGCTGGACATCGTGTGGGGCCCTGGCAGCTGCTGCTGGGCCACACATCATGGCAGCGCCTTTGGAAACTGCAATAAAGTAATTTACTGATAATGATGGTAAACACCCTACAGTTCTCATTATTAATAGGAATTAAATGTATTTTAGGCAGCAAAATGGTGAGCATGTGAGCAATAAACTCATCATGCAAGCCAGAGATAGGCTGTTCTCTGGGTCCTGAGAAAGTGCCAGGCTCATAAAGCAATTAGTCACGTCTACAGAGGGCACAGGAAGCATTGTGTCCCTCCCAAGGCTGGCCCTGGGGCTCAGGACTTCCTTGGAACTGCCGTATTTCCCAAAGCTGGTGATTTTCAAAGTCTAATCACAGGATCTGGTGCTCAAGAGGAAGACAATCTGCCTAGTCCATAAAGGCCCTGAGTTCTGTGTGCAGCACAACAGGGACCAAAGAGGATCTCTAGGCCTGGTGGCTCCCACCACAAGTATCACAGAAGTGGGCCCTTCTCTAGCACCAGTGGCTGTGACTCCTATAAAAGAAAAGTCCAGAGACTTTAAGTTAGAGACAAGCCTCAATCTCACTAACCTCAGCTTCTTCCAACCTACAGCCTGATGGTCTGTGACCTGGACCCCCAAGAACTAGAACAGTATCAAAGGGAAACCCATGTAAGCATACACCCACACCCACCCACCTATACATACACACACAAAAAAAAACTTAGTTGTACATACACATTGATACTTGGACACACTCTGTGGGACTTGGACACACATTGGTGGTGCTCAGAAACACACAGTGGTACATGGCACATACAGTGGTCCTCAGACATAGACAATGGTACATGAACACAGACACAGTGGTATGTAGACACACAGTGGTATGTAGGGGCATGTACAGGTATACCTGTGCACAGAGGCCTCTTAAGCATACACATACATGGGAACACATGAAGATTTACACACCTAAAACTGCCTTCTAGCAAAAAATGAACAAATCATCTGGGGAGAGGGGGACAGTCTGGCTAGGGATATTGATAACTCGCATTTGCCCTTGCCCCCACCCCTGCAGCCCATCTCTTCTCCCACACTGCCCCCCAGCCACCCTTGGGCCAGCCCAACAGAAAGCTCACTAGACCTTTGTGCTTGAAATTGCCTTTACCTGGAGTGTCTGATAACTCAAGTTTTTAACAGCCCATCCTCAGTGAAGCAAACACCTCAGAATTCCACAGAAAGGAGAGCCTGTTTGGGGGTTGTCTCTAACTTCTACCCACAAGGGCACCAAGTTGCTAGCAATCTATATCACCTTGCACATTACTACAAACAACAATGTCTTCATTGGCTGTGGGACAGTGAGGAAAGGGGAAGCTGAGGGAAAAGCCTTAGGCTCTAAAAGCTATGTCAACTGCACTTACAGTGCCTTAACCAGAATCTATCAATGGCACATCTGGCCACAGAGCACAGGGAAACGTGTTCTTCTCCATCCAATTCATATCCTACTGCTGTGGGAAGAAATCAATACTAACCTACTGGCTTACAGTAACACATATGTATTCTCTTACCATTGGGAAGTCAGAAAAAATCAACATGAATCTCAAGATCAAAACTCAAGGTGTTAGTAGGTAGGGCTGGTGGCTTTGAGCCAACAAAATGATGAGATAGTCTTGACTATGCCCCTATCCTCAAACTTCAGAGTCAGCATAGTTGCATCTCTCTTGTCTGACCTACAAACCTTTGGCTTTTCAGGACACGTGTGTGCTCCTGGATAATTCCATGTCTCAGAATCTTTCACTGAATTTGCAAAGATTTATCTAGTATGGAAGGCAACTGTCCCAGAATTGGGTTAGGAGTTGGAAGCCCTTATTACTCATGAAATTCTAGAAAAACGAATGAGTGAGGCCCAGGATCTTGGGGGCCTGCCATTTTGCTTTTCTCTCTTGTGTGGTCCTTGCTCAAGGAGCCTCCCTCCAGGTCTTAGTGGACAGGTATAGCCTCGAGCTTCTCTTCCCAGTAGGAATCTGGCACACAACAGGGACCTGGGCATGTGTGCAGAAGAGACAAAGACAGGGAAAAAAAAAGAATGAATATTTTCAGATCAGAAACTATGTGGTAACAGACAAAGCCTATGGCAAAGTAGGAGTATGCCAATGACTCTAAGGTACTGTGGTATCATATGACCAAAAGAAGAGAGGAGTGACTCCTAGGGATATACCCTAGAAACACAAAAACACAAAACAAAAATGCCTTCTGTACACCTATATTTATTACAGTGTTATTTACAATATCCAGAATCTGGAAACAACCCAGATGTCCAACAACAAATGAGTGGCAAAAGAAACTATGGTACATATACACAATGGAATACTATGCAGCTGTCAGAAAAATTAAGTCATAAAATTTTCCTATATATTATGAACAGAGAAACTATTGTGCTGAGTGAAATAAGTCAGAGGGAGAGATAGACATAGAATAGTCTCACTCATATGTGGGATTTAAGAAAAATAAAAGACAGTTTTTCAATATTATTTAGAGACAATAGAGATGAGGGCTAGAAGGACCATCCCACAATATGAAGCTTACTACAAAGAGTGGTGAGTACAGTTTAAGAAATAACTACACTAACAACTATCATGACAATGGTAGCGAGTGAGAGAAATAAAATACCTGCCTTGAATATAGGAAGGGGATGGGGGAAGAGGGAAATGGGGGGCATTGGTGGTGGGAAGGTTGCACTGGTGAAAGGAAGTATTCTTTCTTATAACTGAAACCCAACTACAAACATGTTTGTAATCATGGTTCTTAAATAAAGATATTAAAAAAAAGGAAGTGACCCCATGCAAAAGGGAATGAGAAAGAGAGAGAAAAGAAAGGGCTGGAAGAGAGACAGGAGAGAGAGAGAGACAGAGACAGAGACAGAGAGACAGAGAGAGACAGAGAAAGAGACAGAGACAGAGAGAGACAGAGAGAGACAGAGAGACAGAGAGAGAGACAGAGAGAGAGAGAGAGACAGAGAGAGAGATATTTAGAGGGTCCTGGCCTATGCCAGGCACTGTGCTAGGTACTTTGCAAACAGTATCTCATCATGTCTCCTGGGCACTGCAGTACACCATGGATGATTTTCTGATCCAGGTTCCTGTGGTTGGATGGTTGACCACACAGGAATTTGCAGTCTACTGGGGTGATTCTAAAACAATCTCAAGACATCTATCTCTGTGTCAAGCTTTGCCACACTGACCGTGGGTGGGGCTGCATGCCCTCCTCTGCAATTCCTCCATCTATAGAGGGAAGACCTGTGTGGGACCATTTCCAAGATCCCTTTTAGCCCTGGCCTCCTACAGTCCTCACACTAATAGAATGCAGCAGGATGGACTCCTTGGAAGGGTCCTGGGGTCTGAACTTCCTCTAACTGACAACAGACACAGAGTTCTGTTTCTGTTGCCAATACTCAATCCAGGGTAAGGAGGGAGAGGCCAACTCAGATGACTCCATGCCCCAAAAATGAGAATCACAGCAGCCCACAAGATTGTGCAAGCTGCCCTCAAGGCTGCCAGTCAGCCCTGGCCCAGGAGGGCTGTTTACACTCCTCACAGTTAAACCCTCAGCTGGGCTGGCTCGGGGCACAGCCCCAGGCCTTCCAGGATTCAGTGTGGGAACGACAGGGAGGTGCCTCCCCAGGCCCTTTATCTCAGACACCACACACCTGTTCTGTTGTTCCTTCTTTCATTCATTTCTTTGTTCCTTCATTCATAGACTTGCTTCTTCCCTCTTTTCCTCCCTGAGTATTTGCCAGGCATTGTGCAAGTGCCTGTGGATATGGAGGTAAACAAGACTATGTCTTGCTGTGTGTCCAGGACAGTGAAACACTGAGAATGACCCTCCCATATGTTCAAGGGGTGAGCAATAGGAATGGCAGGTACTGCAGATCAGCAAACACAAGTCTGGAGACTTTTTTACCTTCCCATAAAAAGTACATAACTACAAGCCTTAATATCAAAGAAGACTAGCACACTCCTCAACTACTTTGAAAAACATGTTTTTCTCATGGAAATGAATATGTGAGACTATCTTCTTCAGTGTTCCCTGGAAATCCCCACCTGAGGCCTATCCAGGAAACCCTCATCTGTAGAACCTGCTGAACACCCTGGAACCATGCAAAATTCCTGGGCTTTGTACAGCCTACCAGACTCATGGAGGGTTCTAGAGATAGATACCCAGGAGCCAAAAGGCAGCCTCTTGATATTCAAAGGCTGCAGTTTTTGCCAAGTTGAGGACCAGTGTGTGGCTGTGTATCAACTCAGTTTCCCTAAACTTGATCTTTCAGAAATTAAGTTATGACCTTAGCATTATGTAGGGGACCAGGTCCCACCTTGATGACTAGGAGTTCCCCTTCTTTATCACAAAATTCATTACCTTCCTACTCTCCCATCACCAATTACTGGGAGTCACCTTCATGTTTCTTTCTTTTTTTTTTCTTTTCTTTTTTGTTTTTTTTTTATTTGTTTGTTTGTTTTTTGGGTCACACCTGGCAGTGCTCAGGGGTTACTCCTGGCTCTATGCTCAGAAATCGCTTCTGGCAGGCACAGGGGACCATATGGGATGCCGGGATTCGAATCACAGTCTTTCTGCATGAAAAGCAAACGCCTTACCTCCATGCTATCTCTGTCTGGAGTTTCTTTCTTTTTTGTTTTTCATGTTTCTTTCTTGATCTTTCTCTTCTACAAAGACAGGCAAAGAGGTTACTTTCAAACAGCTTCTGGTGGGGTTCCACAAGTGCCCTTGGCCTAGGGGTGAGAGGATATTTGATCAAAGATCAGACACATAGGAGAAAGAAAAGTATAGGGGGACCCTAATTTATAATCAATTAACTATCTTTTCTATACAAGATTATCTATTGAATTCCATATATCACTTCTCTATGATGCATTTCTAGAAGTAAACCAAAAGATCAGCAATTTTTTACTATTTGGGGGGCCTATGTGAGAACATCTCAGGCTGTGCTCAGGACTTACTCCTGACTCTGTGCTCAAGTATTACTCTTGGCAGAACTTGGGAAACCATGTGGGATGCTGGGAATTGAACCCAAAATGGACGCATGCAATGCAAATACTCTAACCACTATATTATCTCTCCAGCCCCCAAAATATATACTGAACAGCATATTTTTAACACTCATTTTTAAGCGTCTTTTCTAGAAATAAGTATCATTGGCCCTGTGCACAGAAGAGTGTAAGTATGCTCACTTGACTGCATCAGCAGCATTATTAAGTGTTAATATATTTGTTGTTATTTTTTCTTTAATCATTGACAAGTTTCTAAATTAAAGTCTTTTATCCTCATAGTTTTGCATTTCTGCATTTGTGTTGGTCACTGTGTACATCTAAAGTACAGTTTTATTTTTAACATTCTTTTTAAAAGTACAAGTTCCCAGGAAAACATTAAACCAGGATTATGGTGAAAGTAGGGAGCTCAGATTTTGCTAATTTCATTTCTAATGTGTCCTTGCAGTGCTTGGTTCTCACCTGGGCTACCTTTCTCACCTCATTTGAATGGGAAATCCCAGTTTGATCCTCCACACCTCTTTTCACTTCCTAGGAGCAGGGACCTAATTCCCACGAGTTGCCCTAGAGCAATCTTAAATTCAATATCTGTGTGACATGGGGGCTGGCCTTGCTGAGCCCTTGGCTTCCTCCAGCATAGGATCATCATGCTTGTCACTTGTAGTTGGTAGTGAGCATGAGACAAGATAAGTTCTAGAAAGTGCCCAGCAAGCACTTGGGATAAGCTCAGTGTATGTCAGCTATTACATTGTTATTATTACTATTATTATTCTCCATCTCTCTCTACAAGGCAAGGGAGTGGCTTTTATCTCTATATCTCTGGTTGCTGGCCCAGGATGTCAAAGTAAATCAATCAAACTGCTTATTGAGTAAGCACTTCTCTACCCTTGGCACCAACTCCCAGTGTGTAAGACTGGGATGTTAGTTACACTCTCTGTGGCAGGCAGCTGATTAGATGCCTCGACACCCCTTTCCTGGTCTCAAAACCCTCCTACCTACCTTTGCTTGTCCCAACTGGATCATGGAGAATTACATTCAAGAATTTGCATACCCAGCATCCCTTGCTCTCAAGGATAATCATGTGACCCATTTCCTGCCAATGAGACACCAACAGAGGGCTTGTTTGAGACTACTCTCTGATGGCACTAAGGAAGCCATCTGGCCTTCATTGCAGCAACAAGCTGCCCCTCATGCTAAGGATGAGAAAGAAAAAAGAGAAAAAAACTCTTTTTTTTTTTAAATCTTGGTTTTTGAACCATACCTGGAAGTGCTCAGATCTTAATTCTGACTATGTTCAGGGATCACACCTAATGAGGTTTAGGGGACCATATATGGTGTTGTAAATTTAAATTTGGGTTAGCTGCATGCAAGGAAAGCACCTTCCATGCTATACTTTCTTCCAGCCTCTTGAAAAAAAAAAACTGATCTTTTTTTGAGATCAGCAACAACTGTCCAAAACCAGCACCCACTCATTTCCCAGATTCTTGTTATGTTATACAAACACATCTTCATTGGTTTAAGTGACAGTGACTTTGAAGTGGCATTGACTTTGAAGTTAAGGGATGCCAATGACATGTCAGCTGCCTGTGAGCTTGTGAAGATGCTCATGGAATGTTACATCCCCTGTGCCTGTCTCCTCAGTCCTGCTTCCTCTTCCATCAGGAAAGCTGAAAAAGACAGAAGCTGATGCTTACATTGCCATTGGCCCACTTAACTGAATGATCACAAGCCCTCTCGTGTACCACCCTAGAACAGTGGAAGGGCACGGGTGCCTTGAATGCTGGGACAGAGAAGCTCGTACAGAGACACTAAGAGAATCAAGTGGCAAGACTGGCGAGGCCAGGGAGAAGGGATCTGTCAGGCATGCTCAATCGGGGCCTCACTCCTCAAGTACATGCTGGCTCTCTGTAGCCCAGCCAAAATCAAAGGTCTGCTGCCTGCCAGGACTGATGCTGGATGGTGCTCTCTGAGTCGTTCTTCCCTACAGCTCCTTTTAGGGGACAAAGATCTGCTCTTTCTAACCCCTTGGAAGCCCGAATTTATTGAGTTTCTAGAAAAATCGCCTTCTTATCTTCCTGAAGGGCTCTGCTATCCTCGTTTATAGAAGAGGGTCATGCAGATCTCTCAGCTCTTAGGCTCTCACCACTCACTTCACCCCACCTCACATCCTACGTGGCTCCAGAAGCTGTGTTAGTGTTTCTACCTCCCAAGCAGGCGCAGATTCATTTCCTACCAAGTGCCTTTGTCCTGAGGTGGCCCCCTCCCAGGACATGCTTCCCTCTTTGTCCCCATCTGGTTCCAGCTTCCAAAAGAAGCCCTTTCTACCCTCACCGCAAATTCCTTCAGAATTTGAAGAAGAGCACCAGGCATTCTTTCCAGTAAGCCATTCTGGATGGGGGCAGACTTCCACCCAGCCTTCCAGAAGAGGGATCTGAGGTTGTGAGAGGCACGGAGAAAAGCCTCTACCACGCAGCTAGCAAGAGACTGGTGGGGACACAAGACAGCCCGCCTGGTGGAACGCTGTCCTCAGGAGACCCAGGGCTAGGCCATCACCCCCCATCCCACCCTCACACCCCCCCCCAAACAGCCGGGTCTGGCCCTTCACTCCACCCCCACACTTGGCCCTGCAAATTGGCTTTGACCTTTCGTGCCCCTGCCTTTGAGCTTTGCCCCATTCACTGTGAAATCACAAAGGGAGAAAGGAGGGCAGCGAGGAGGCGAAGGCTCCTCCCAGCCCAGGCCCCCGGAGCCACGCCCCTGCAGGCGCAGGAAGCCTCCGGGTCTGTTTGCACAGTTGGGGCGCTCGCTGGGCACCCCACCTCCGGGAGAAAGGCACCGCGAGGTCATCTGTTTACTCTAGGATTAGAGGCTCCCAGCGGGAGCGCTTTTCCTCGGAGATGAAAAGACAGCAGACAATCTGTCAGGTAAACAGGCCTTATTGTTCCCGAGCGGCAGGGCCCTCTGCAGGCTAGCCTTTGAGGCCCCGGGCTCCTGGGCAGGGGGAGTGGCTCAAAGGGAAGAAGAGGCCTGCCTCAGAGCACTTGGGGGCAAATGCTCCCCAGAACCCGGGTCCCCCAGGCCTCAGCACTCCAGGCCTTGGAGCAGCTGTAGAGAGTAACTGCCTGTCTTCCTCACGCAGAACAGAGCAAGGGGGAGGCTGGAAGGAAACTTGGTCACCAGGTCTGAATCCCTGCTCATAAGTTGGGCACAGCCAGTGTCAAGAATGGGGCATGTGGCTATACTGACGGGCTTGCCCTAGTGCCTCTGGAGGTTCAGGGGAAAGAAGCAGAAGGCACTTGGTAGCAGTAACTGCCCCACCCCAAAACTGTTTCATTTTTCTCTAGCCTTTGAATGTTTTTAAAATGCATCATGGCTAAGGTAATGTATTACAGTGGTGTTGACTGACATTCATGGTCTTGGTTTACATACTGATCTCACCTCACTATCACAAAAGTGCCCAAGACCCCCACCAAACCTTTGGGTCACCTCTACCTACCTGATCTCTCCCATCCCTCACCTCCAAAATTTGAAGTTCCCAGTTTGTGCTCCAATGCCCAGAGTTTCAAAGGTTGAGACCAGCCAGCAGACAGGCCTGATCAGTGCCCTTCCACAAAGTGGGTTTACAGTTATATTTATACATACATGTTTATATGTTTGTGTGTCTATAAACCCATGTAGTTTATGTTTGCCTTCCTTAGGTGATACATGGAAGAATGTGGGGGCTCTGTCCCCTGGGCCTTAGATATGCCCTGGTGGGGTCCAGCTCCCCAAAATTCTGCTCGTTTCACCCCCACTTTATTCATGGGCCCCAGTCAAGTTTGGGCTACTCTTTCCATATGCATTTCTCAAGACCTAGGAGGAACCCAAGGACGACTGAGTAGTACAGGCACCTACTTTGAAAGTATGAGGATCCAACTTCCATACCTGACATCACTCATATATGCAGAAGTTGTTTCTAGTGGCCTCTACTACCAGTCACAGTGAAGGAGAGTGCAGTAGTGCCATATCAGGGGTACCAACCCTGGCTAATACCACAAGCAGATATGTGGCAAGCCCCCTAAAAAGTTGTGACTGTAGTAGTAAAGGGCAGGGAAAGGGGGCATAGATCAGACACGAATCCCTAAGAAACTTCCAACAGCTGAGCCTTCTAGGAGAACAGACCTCACCTGAGGAAAGTGGAGCAGCTCTGGGGGAAGGGGCTGCCTGACTCTCAGTGGGCCAGTGGGGCAGGAGCATGACCCTGGGCAGTGAGCACTGTGGAAAAGAATTAAACCTAGGGTCACACTGACTGGTTCTGGCTCCCCATATGCTGGACCTCATGCAAGGGACAGCCATGGTCAGTGAAGGGACTTTTGGGTACTACCCTGCTCAGGCCTCAGGAATAG
Source organism: Suncus etruscus (assembly GCF_024139225.1). Classification (NCBI taxonomy): domain Eukaryota; kingdom Metazoa; phylum Chordata; class Mammalia; order Eulipotyphla; family Soricidae; genus Suncus; species Suncus etruscus. The sequence continues at coordinate 64,541,177 of NC_064852.1, read as the reverse complement.
GAGTTGGAGTGGAGGGTGACAGGACAGGGCAGACTCACTCTATCCACTCTCGCTCTCCCTCTTCCCAGCTCCCCACCACGTGTTCACCCAGGAGGAGACGCTTGTCTTCCATGAGGCCCAGATGCCAGGCCACAGTTCAGACTCAGAACAGAAACTAAAGCACAGAAAAATCAAATTACACCCTGAAAGTACAGAAGGAACTGAAATAAGGGCGTGTGGAAAAAGGCCCAGGGGCCTGGCCTCGTGGAATGGGCGTACACCCACCACCAAGCTGCCATAGAGAGGAGCCTCACAGCCTGTAAGTCAGCGAGGTCCTCCGAGGGCAGCCTTGGGTCACTCACACACAAGTCCAGCCTCCTCCCACCTCACCCCCATCCTAAGGTCAACTCTTGAGGACTCTTAAGTGACTCAGACTTAAACCAGGAGCCTGATTCTCAGCAACAGGACAGAAATGAGAGTCTTTAGTGCTCTACCACACTCTTGCTTGCAGCCTGTGACAATCCCTGGGGACTGAAGAAGAGGGAGCAACAACAGCTTTGGACTCCCTAGGATGCTTCCCAAGGGTCAATAGGAGTATGGGCCACTCATGTGTCTTGCCCACCCAAACATGATGCTGTCCTTCCCAGGTTCCTGCCTGGATGTGTACAGACTATGTGGCCCTATGTTAGTTACTTGCCTTCTCAGGGGTTCTCCTCCTGACCTAAAAAACAGGGAGGTAAGGTCCCCTCTACAGAAACATGAATGATGCTGGAAGCATAGGGGTTGTAATAGTAGTTGGCAGGAGCTGGGGAGGTAGTACAGGAGTTAGGCACATACCAGTTATCCCTAGTTTAATTCCTGGCACTGTGTGCTCTGCCCAAGCACTGCTGGATGTGGCCCTTTTGCTTCCAGCACTTCAGAGCCCAAGCAGCACTTCATCCTCAGGCCTTATACTGAACCACTGGCCCAGTTGGACAAGCACAGCTGGGAGGATCCTTTGAACCCCTAAGCAAGTTAATTAATTATTAATTAACTAAAGGGACATGGCTAGCAAACCCCAAAGCTCTGAAAACAAGCGAAGTGTCTGAATCCCTCCCACTGTTTTCATAGCTTCAAATCTCCCAGTAGAGGTGCCCTCATTGTTCTGATGAGGATAATCCTAACAAAAATGACCCACTGACCACATGATGAAAGTCATCATCAAGAGTGATTCTGGGATCTCAGGAAAAGATGCAAGGAGAATGTTGCCCAGCTGAGGTCATGCATTTGTTTCTTTACTTCTGGAGTCTTAAGAGTAACTGAGCATTCCCAGAAGACAACTTCATCTCACTTCCAACTTCTCTTCATTCCATGCACATAAAGTCCTTCCCTCCATTGTCATCTTGTCTTAACTCCTCCACATCCTCATTCTGGCTGACTTTTTTTTCCCCTAAATATAGTAGAGAAAATTTTGGGAAAAATAGAAACAGGCCTCTCACTGGTGATGGGTAGTGTTCTTTACATTGCTGAAACCTAAACACAATCATGTATGTAATCAAGTTGTTTAAATAAAATATATATTAAAAAATATCAAAAAAAGAAACAGGCCTCTTTGGTTCCTTCCTTCTTTCCTTCCATCCTTTTCCTCTCCTTCCTTCCTTCCTTTTTCTCTTCTTTCTTTTCCTCTTTCTTTCCCTCCTTCCTTTCTTTCCTCTGTTCTTCCTTCCTCCTTTCTCCTCCCCTTCCCTCTCTCCCCTTTTCTCTCCTTCCCCTCCTGACCTTCCTCCCTTCCCTCCATTTCCCTCCCCTTTCCCTTTCTTTCTCTTTCCTCCCTCATCCTATCATTCCCTTCCTCTTTTCTCCCCATTCTTCTCCCTATTCACCTTCCTTTCCCTCTCTTCCCCTTCCCTCCTCTTTCCTTCCTTTTCCTATCCTCTCCTCTTTCCTTCCTTCCTCTCTTTCCTTCCTCCCTCCCTTTATCCCTTCCTTCCTTCCTTCCTTCCTTCCTTCCTTCCTTCCTTCCTTCCTTCCTTCCTTCCTGCCTTCCTTTCTTCCTTCCTTCCATTTTGAAGCCATACATGCAAGTGCTCAGAATCACTCCTGGCAGAGCTCAGGTGATAATATTCAGTACCTGGCATCAAACCCAGGTTGGTTACATGCAAGACATGCACCATAAACACTGTACCATCTCTCTTTAGGATTCTAAAGATGGATCTTTAAAAATGGGGGAAGCTTGAGCATAGAGAAGGTTAAAACTGGAACTAATTGTTAACCACCATGAGGCAGCAGAGATCTGATCAGAGCCTATGACCACACCCCCCTTTTTTTTTTTATTGTGATTGAAGTTCGTTTACACAGAATTATTTACGATACATAGTGACAATGAATGAAGGGCATTCCCACCACCAATGTTATACTCCCTCCACTCTTGTTCCCAGCATGTCTCCCACATCTCCCTCCTTTACTCCCCAGAATCCTACTGCAAATGGTCTCCGCCTTCCAGCTTGTTATAGGTTGGGTATCTATTCTGTTTGGTGTTCCAGTCTGGTCATTTTTTATTTACACTACCTGTTCATATGACTGGTCCTGATATCATTCTTTTCCCCCCTCAGTTTATGAGGCTGAATGATTCAAGTTATGCTATTCTGTTAGAGATAAAAAGATAATAAGGAAAAGAGAAGAAAAAACTTGGTATCAACTACTAAATTAGAAAGAAAAAAAATCATCAAATAATATCCACAAAAGTAAAAAAGAAAGAAAAAACTGGAAGAAAAAAGAGAAGTGAGATAATATCAAAAAACAAACAAAAAATAAAGCAAAACAAAACCAGAAAAAGTGGCAGGGCTTGGTGTTACCCACCATTTTTTTTTTTTTTTGGTATAGGCACAGTAAGTATTGGAGAAGGAAGGAAATTCCCAAGGCCTAAGAGGTTCAGGGTTTCTCCACTCTTGAAGCATATTGTCATGGGAACAACCACTGGCTCCATACCTTCTCATTGCCATATCCCAGGTTTTTGTTTGTTTGTTTGTTTTTTGTTTTTTGTGGTGTCAGGAACCTTTCCTCTCGGTTGTGGATGAGAAAATAAGGCCACTGTAGCAAGCAATCTTGGTATTTGAGCAGGTCCTAGGACAAGGCCTAGGATAGAGTCTTTAAGGTTCTAGAGGTACTGTTCCAACATTGTTGGTGTGTTCCGTTTTTTGTATCATGTGCTCCATGTTTTTGCTCGTTCCCTAAGCTGAAGTCTAGGAAATTATGGTTCCAAAGGTTCTGCTCAGTCTCTGTTGTCAGAACTGGGCCTCTGCACTAAGAAATCTTGATTTTTTTTTTTAAGGAGACCTGGGCTATAGCCTAGGATAGGGTTTTCCTTAATGATCTCAAGGTACGTTCTGCCCAGTCATGGTTGTCAAAGTCAGTTTTCTGTAGTTAGCACTCTTATTTTTCATAGTTCAAAGGACGATACATCTTCTGATTTCCACTTAGTGTTAGGTGATGTGATAGCACACCACCCTTTCTAAGGACTCAGGCTGATAGCCAAATAAAAACTAACAACAGAAAAGGTCTTGGCAATAAACTCCCCATCTCTGGGATATTCAAGTTAAATGGCTATTCCACTGGGACAATATAGAAAAGATTTCTGTACTGAGTGGGAAGGTGAACTAGAGATACACAAAGTGCTGCTGGAATAATAGTACTGCAGGTAAGGCACTTGCTTTGCAGCTAACCCAAAATTGATGCCTATTACCACATCTGGTTCCAGGAGTAATCCTTAGTGTAAAGCAGGAGTAAACCCTGATCACTGCCAGTAAATTAAAATAAACAAATAAAAAGCATCACAACTGAAACAAGAAGTTCTTCCTTCATTCATTCAACCAGTATTTATCATTAAATGCTTCATTCAGCATCAATGCTTGTATAGCAGTCCTGGGCACACTCTTTCCTATAAGAAAATGCCCTGAATTCTGGAAGCATTTCATAGAAACAGCATTACTTTGAAGTTGCTCTTTTGCCTGTGTTTTTACACTTGTAAAATTGCAATAGCAATGCCTACCTCCTGGGCCCAGAACAGCAGGCCTTCTTGATGTGGGGGAGGGGGTTCCCTCAAGTTGTCTGCACTGAAATTGTCATCATTCTTGTTAGTATCACCAGAATGACTGTTCCTAAAATTCAGGGAGTTTGTTTGCAGAAGACCCAAACCGCTTGGTATGTGTGAAATCAAGTCGCAAGAATCCTGCCCTGCAGAAAGCCTCACCCAGGGCAGCCAGCACCAGCTGGGACTGGAACCAGAGACAACAGCACCCCAGTCCTTGGACCACACCCAAAGCCATCCAGTCTTCAAAGACAGGAGGCTGGCTGCATGGACACTCTGCTCCCATCATTTCTTAGGAATGGCCTCCAAGGGCCAAACAAAGCCATTCTTCTCTAAGACAGCATGATTGCTTTGAAGAGAAAAGTGTTCTTCTAACTCTAAACTCAACCAGGCCTTCTTTTCCTTCTTTTCTTTTTTCTTTTTCTTCCTTTCTCTTTCTTTCTTTAATTCTTTCTTCCTCCTTTCCTTCCTCACATTTACTCCTTCTTTTCATCCTTCCTCTATTTTTATTTCTTTCCTTTCTTTCCATCCTTCCTTGTTCTTTTTTTCCCTACTTTGTTCCTTCCTTTCTTCCATCCTTCTTTCCTTTCTCACCTAATAGCTGAGCACACATTTGGTTGTGTAATCACTAACAGCCTCACAATTTAGTTGTGTTGCTCACACACACACACACACACACACACACACACACACACACACACACACACACACTTGGTTGCCATGTACCAGAGACCTCACACTTTGTGGCATCCAGGATCTCAGTCAGATTTCTGGGACAGGACAGGACTCAAACTCACAACTTGCATGGCAAGTGCTTTTACCACTGAGCTATCCTGGGACCTTTCAACTGTAGGGTGGGGATGGAGTGTCAGGGGCGCCTGTCAGAAAATCAAATGAGTTTTTTCATTCCTCCTGATATTTTCCAGTAGCCACACCCAGCCAGAACAGCTGCCAGAGCTCAAAGGACATAGTTCCAGAATCTCCTGAGTTCTAGAGCTACATTCAGACTTCGTAAGTCCTTTGAACCTCTAATGTGTGGAAGAGCTTAGGCCTCTTTGATAACTGGCAGGAATGAGTCCTATCATTCTATTCCTCTCTTTGTTTTAGTGATGTCTGGGGTCACACAACTGATTGTGCTTACTATGGTCCCACAAGGCTCATACATAGTCAGTTGCAATATCAAAATTATTATAGTCCCAGGGGAGTCAGAGAGCACTAAGCATGTGGGTGATGCCAAGATAAAATTCAAGGCCTCACAATTGTCAGGCATGCTCTCTGTTCCCTGAGTCCTTTCTCTGAAGTGGGGAAAGTCAGTGTGTTGGGTCAGGATAGAAGCCTATGCTCCAGAGTTGAATCCCAGCAGGAACATGCTGCTTACCTGGTGGATCATCCCTGTCTCCCAGGAAATGTGGCACCTTAGGGAGAGGAGAGCGACTGAGCTGAGGGCTGGGTCTTAGGAAGCAGGGCTGGCAGTGGTGTGTGAAGGTGACTTTGGGCTGAGGAAGGGAAAGGGCCTGGGCAGCTGGGCTTTCTCAGCTGAGCAGTGAGACACTTTCAGGGAGATGGGAAAAACAGACTTGAGTCTGAACTTGTTGGAGGAAAATCAAATGGAAGTGTCTGAGGAGTTGGATACTGGGGATGGGCAATGGATATCTGGAAGATCCAAAAGGTGTTTAGGGATGGGGGAACCTATGAAAGGTTCATTTGGGGCAGACATTTTGGGGCTTCCCCCAGCTTGCTTCAACCTGGGAACTTTGATCTTCTCTGGCATTCCTCCCCTGAGGGCGTGCCTCAGCTGAGGTGTGTCATTCAGGTCAGAGTTGTGGATAAAGCTGACTCTGCTGGGCCCCTTAAGCCCACCTATTAGGGGTCGAAGCAGAGGAGCGCAGCCGCTCCGCTTCGCGGCCCCACACTCCACCTAGCCAATGAATACCACCACAACACATAGAAAAACCCACAGCACAAGCGTGACAATGGGGAAACTACACAGACTAACATCAGGCATAGAGAATGAAGATGGAAACTCTGTTGACCCAACAATGGCCAACCACCTAAGCAGTCTTTCAGAAATGGAGTTTAGAGAAGAAATATGGAGGATGCTCATAGAACTCAAAGAAAGTATAGATCAGAACACTAATAAAAATCAAGAGAATATGAAGATAGAAATCAGAAAACTCCAAACTGAAATATCAGGTCAAATAAGAGGTCTGAAAAACTCAGTAGACGAATTGAAAAACATAATGGATGAGCTTTCCCACAGATTAACAGCAGCTGAGAATAGAATTAGTGCACTGGAAGATGTGATGCATAACAACTCCACACAGCAGAAGAGATTGGAAAAAAGCCTTAAATCAAATGATCAGACAGTGGAAAAATTACTCAAAGAATATGAGCAGATGAAAATAGAAGTCTTTGATAAGCTCAACAGAAACAACCTTAGAATTATTAGAGTCCCAGAGACCCAAGAAGAAAATCTTCAGGAAGAATTAACAGTCAGGAACATCATCACAGAGAAACTACCAGAGCTAAAGAAAACATGTGACCAAATCCTGCATGCCCAAAGAGTACCAGCTAAAAGAGACCCCAGGAAAAAGACCCCAAGAGACATCCTAGTCACAATGATGAATTCCACAGATAGAGATAGAATACTGCAAGCAGCAAGATAAAAAAGGGATATTACATTTCAGGGAGCATTTACAGCAGACCTGTCACCAGAAACACTCAAGGCCAGAAGGCAGTGGTGGGATATAGTGACAAAACTCAATGAAATAAATGCTTTGCCAAGAATACTGCACCCAGCAAAACTCACTTTCAGGTTTGAAGAAAATATACATGGCTTCACAGATAAACAACAGCTCAAAAACTTTACAGACTCAAAACCAGCCTTAAAAGAAAAACTGAAAGATCTATTCTAAAGATAATACAGAACAAAAATCACACCAAACTTCTACACAAAGCTAGCAATAAATCCCATGACAATTATCTCTCTCAATGTCAATGGACTAAATGCACCCATTAAGAGGCACAGAGTGGTGAAATGGATCAAAAAACTGAACCCAACCTTCTGCTGCCTACAAGAAACACACCTGACTAGTCAGAATAAACATAGACTCAAAATCAAAGGCTGGAGGAAAATCATCCAAGCAAACAACACCCTTAAAAAAGCGGAGGTGGTCATACTAATATTAGATGACACAACTTTATACTCAGAAAACTTGTAAGGGACAAAGATGGATATGTACATGGATATGTAATCAAGGGATATGTACAGCAGGAAGAAATCACTCTCCTAAACACATACACACCCAATGAGGGACCAGCAAAGTATTTAATACAATTGTTGACAAATCTGAAAAAGTATATCAATAATAACACAATAATTGTGGGAGACCTCAACACAGGCTTGTCAACACTTGATAGGTCAACCAAATGGAAACCCAACAAAAATATACTAGACCTGAAAAGAGAAATGGAAGAAAGAGGAGTAGTATATATATATATATGGAGTGTTGTCCTATATAGGACACTCCATCCTCAGAAACCTGGATACACATTCTTTTCCAATGTACACAGTTCATTCTCCAGGATAGACCACATGCTGGCATATAAAACATACCTCCATAAAATCAAGAAGATAGAAATTTTGCAGGATAACTTTGCTGACCACAAGGCTCTAAAGTTAGATGTGAACTACAAAAGGACACAGAAGAAAAAATTTAACACCTGGAAATTAAACAGTCTACTACTGAACAACCAGTGGGTCCAAGATGAAATTAAAGAAGAAATCAAAAATTTCTTGGAAACAAACGACAAGGAAAACACAAACTATCAGAACCTATGGGATACAGCAAAAGCAGTACTGAGAGGAAAATTTATAGCTTTGCAAGCACACATCAGGAAGGAAGAAGGAGCTTACATGAATAGCTTAATGATGCAGCTTATAGAATTAGAAAATGATCAACAAAAGGAACCAAAAATAGGGAGACAGAAGGAAATAACAAAGCTGAGACCAGAAATCAATGAAATGGAAACCCGAAAAACAATCTGAAAGATCAACGAAAGCAGAAGTTGGTTCTTTGAAAAAATAAACAAGAGTGATAGACCATTGGCAAAACTCACAAAGAAAAAGAGAGAGAGAAACTTGATAACGTATATTAGAAATGAAAAGGGGGAGATCACTACAGATACTGCAGAGATTCAAAGGGTATTCAGAGAATACTTTGAGAAACTCTATGCCACTAAATATGAGAACCTGGACAAAATAAATTTCTGACCTTATATAACCTTCCATGGTTGAATAAAGAAGATGTAGCATATCTAAACACCCCCATCACTATTGAGGAAATTAAAACCATAATCAAAAATTTGCCCAAAAACAAAAGCCCAGGCCCTGATGGATTTACGAATGAATTCTTTCAAACATTTCAAGAGGAACTACTACCAATCCTGGCCAGACTCTTTTATGGAATTGAAAAAACAGGAACACTTCCAAATAGCTTTTATGAAGCCAACATCACCTTAATACCAAAACCAGAGAGAGATGCTGCCAAAAAAAAGAAAATTACAGACCAATATCCCTAATGAACACAAATGCAAAGATCCTCAAAAAAATCCTGGTGAACAGGATCCAGTGCCTCATCTAGAAGATCATTCACTTTGATCAAGTAGGTTTCATCCCAGGAATGCAAGAATAGTTTAACATCCTTAAATCTATCAACATAATACTCAAAATCAACAACAAGAAAAATAAAAATCACATGGTCATATCAATAGACACAGAAAAAGCATTTGATAAGGTTCAACACCCATTCTTGATCAAAACTCTCAGCAAGCTAGGAATAAAAGGACTCTTTCTCAATATAATTAAGGCCATCTACCACAAGCCAATGGCAAATATTATCCTCAATGGATAAAAACGAAAAGCCTTCCTTCTAAATTCTGGTACAAGACAAGGCTGTCCTCTCTCACCACACCTATTCAACATAGTACTGAAAGTACTTGCTATAGCGATTAGGCAAGAAAAAGATATCAAGGGAATTCAGATAGGAAAGGAAGAAGTCAAGCTCTCACTGTTTGCAGATGACATGATATTCTACTTAGAAAACCCTAAAGACTCTACCAAAAAGCTTCTAGAAATAATAGATTCATATGGCAAAGTGGCAGGCTACAAAATTAACACACAGAAATCAATGGCCTTTTTATACACCAATAATGATAGGGAAGAGAAGGGAGTCAAGAAGGCAATCCCATTCACAATAGTGCCACACAAACTCAAATATCTTGGCGTCAACTTGACCAAAGACATGAAGGACCTATACAAAGAAAATTATAAAGCCCTGCTCCGAGAAATAAGAGAGGACACATGGAAATGGAAACACTTACCCTGCTCATGGATTGGCAGGATTAACATCATTAAAATGGCAATACTCCCCAAAGCATTGTACAGATTTAAAGCACATGAGATTTAATTCAACATCTTAGCCATTTTTACATGTCAGTGGTACCTAATACATTCACACTGTTAAATGGTGTCACCATTTCCCATCCCGAGTTCTTTCTATCTTGCAAAACCAAAGTTCTGTGCCCTTTAAAGCCCAGAGTTAGAGGAGAAGTTCTGGCCACGCCCAAAAATGCTGTGCTCATGGATCACTCCTGGAAGTGCTGAAATTTGAATGAGAGTTGGCAGCATGAAAAACAGAACCTTAATCCCTTAATATTACCTCTTTGTTCTTACTTTTTTTTTAAATAATAACTTTTTCACGACCTTCCCAGGACTGATAGGTTTCACTCCATTTTCTCTCTCTATGAAATCATCTTCTCTCTGGCCCTTATGTAAGAGGAATCATGCAGTACTTATCTTTCTGCGACTGTCTTATTTCTTTTAGCATGCCCTAAAGGTTCAATCATATTGTAGTAGATGATAGATTTTCCTCTCTTTATAAGGTTGAACAATACTCCATTATCTGTAGAATGCTGCATTGAGCATATTATCTACTTCCATCAATGGCCACATATTGCTTTATCTTTTGGGTACTATGAATAAGATTGTTATGAGCATGGGTGAATAAATCTCTCTTCAAGACCCTGATTCCAACTCTTTGGGATATACACAGCAGAATTGTGACATCACATAGTAATTCTACTAATAATTTTTTTTGAGGGCCACCATAGTGTTTTCCATATTAGTTGTACTATTCTACATTCTCCCTATCAACATTCTGGTATCTCATGTCTCCACCACGGTTGTTCTGCTCTGTTTTGTTCTTTAGTAATAACAATTGCCTTAGTGAATCTGAAGTGATAACTCATTGTGGTTTTGATTTGACACATGATTTAATGATCTCTTAAATAGGTGTTTTGTGGCTGTTGGAGTTGTAGGTTTTTTAAAAATAAATTATACATGTCATAGCTATATCAGATACATGATTTATAATGTTTTCTCTTATTCAGTGCATTGACATTTTATTCTATGCATTGTGTGATTTGGTGCAGAAAAGTCTTTAATTTCAATGTAGTCCAATTTATCTATTATCTTTTTAATTGCCTGTGCTTTTGTTTACCATATGTAAGATATAATTGATCAACCACTGTTATGAAGCTTTTCACTTTTATCCCTAGAGTTTTATAGTTGCAGTTTTTGTACTTTTCTGTGTTAGCTTTAAGTGATGCATATGGAGTTAGTAGACTTATCCCCTGGACTCTTTTGTTTGGTTGGTTAGTTTTTGGTATTGCATTCACACTCAGTGACAGTCAGGGTTTACTCCTGGCTTTGCACACAGGGATCGTTTCTAGTGGGGTGCAAAGGACCATATGTGATACTGGAGATCCAATCTGGGTTGGCTGCATGCAAGATAAGCACACTACTCACTGAAGATCTCTTCAGCCCTCCCCTTGAACTCTTATGAAAGAGTTTAGTTGCACGTTTTTTGCTTGCAAATATATATCTTTTCAGCACCATTTGCTGAAGTCTTTTTTTTTCCCATTATGGTCTTAGATACTGTCAAAAACCATTTGACCTAGAATGTTTATGAATGACGGTTTAGTAAGACAGAAAATGTTTAGTCAGGAGCCACAATACTGAAATCTAACATAATAATAGGGAAGACTATTTCTCTACCCAATATTCTTTGGTGTGACATCAGAAAGGATCACTGAGAACAAGAACTGACACCCCTCTTTGACATTTCCACTGTGATAAATTATTGCAGATTATCAATTACTTGTTTGACTCCATTGTGGTCAAAGAAAACACTCTATAATTTGAAGTATTTTCTATTTGTTAAGGTTCAAGTATATGGCACAGGACATAACCTATCTTGGTTAATACATTTCTTGGTCACTGATTAGTCTATATATTTGATATTGTTGAATGGAGATATCTGTGTCAACTGAATATTCTTTGATGTATTCTTGTTGATTTTGCCAGTTAGTTGTCAACTCTTTAATGATAATTTTTTTAATTATAATTTCAGTTCTATCACTTTTGCTTTACAAATTATATATTTCCTTTTCAGTTGGTTTTGTTTTTTTGTTTGTTTTTTGTTTTTTGGGCTATACCCAGCGGCACTCAGGGATTACTCCTGGCTCTTTGCTCAGGAATCGCTCCTGGCAAGCATGGGGGACCATATGGGATGCCGGTATTTGAACCACCATTGGTCCTGAGTTGGCCGCTTGCAAGGCAAATGCCCTACCACTATGCTATCTCTCTGGCCCCTCATATTATATATTTCTTTTGTTTGGTACATCAACATTTAATTTATCTGGGGGAGTGATCATATAATAAATGATCATATATGATATAATGTCCATCTCTGTTTCTAAAGATATTTTGGCTCTGAAGTCTATTATATCTGATATTAATAAATACCAGAAAGTAGATGTCTTCTTTTAACCAATGTTTTCATGGGATATTTTTTATTTTCTTACTTCTAACGTACCGATTGTAATTATAGCTATAGGAAGTGTCTAATTGACCCCATATATTTGGGTTGTATTTTTTATTTAGCTCTAACAATCTATGTCTGTTGATCTTTTATATTTAATGGAATTATTGTTATTTTAGGGCTAAAGTCTCTTGTTTATTTTTTGTTTATACTCTTTATTTTTTCTTCCTTTTGTTACTTGAACATATTTTAAAATTGTATTTGATTTTTCTGTTGTGATTTTGAATAGACCAATGTCTTTTCCTTTCTGTCATCTGAAAATGTCTTTATTTCCTCTTAATTGATGAAGAATATTATAATTTGTGTGTAGAATTTTGGATTAACAGGGTTTGAAATACTTTGTGCCACTTCTGATTTTTCCTATGATTAATTTTAAGATTTCTTCAGAAGTTTGATTATGATGTCTTGTAAGTTTTTTTTCAGATTGATGGTGCATTAGATAAACATCCTGATTCTGTTGGTTTTGTCTTTAGTCAAGTTTGGCATTTTCCAGCATGCTTTTTCTGAATACTTTTTCCCACCTCCACCATTCATTCATCTTTTTCTCCTTGAATGCCAGTGACATGAATGTTGAGATCTATAGATGCCTGAAAATTTGTTCTTTTTCACTCCTCTAGAATTGCTCGTCTACTAACCTTTTAATTTCCTGCTGAAATCACTTTTAAGTTTCAACATTTCTATTTGTTTATCTTTGTTTCAAAATTTTATTCCTTTGTTGAGAATTTCTATTCCTTTATTGAGGCTTAGACTTTGTAAAGTTTGTTTCAGGTATAACTGCTTTAAAAACTTTGCCAAATAATTTTGACACTGCTATTCTATCAGTGGTGACATTACTAATGACTTATTTTTCATTCATTTGCAATCTTCATTTGGTTTAGTGGCTTTTTTTTTTAATAGAGAGCTTATTTTGCATTGATTTGTAAGACTGATTTCTATTTAAACCAAGTGATATTAGGTGGCACCACCAGATGTAGATTGAAGTTCAGGTTCTCTACTTAATCTAAAAGTGTGAATCTGAGAGGGGCCCTGTCTTTATTGCTAGACAGGATGGGTACTCTGGCATTCATGGGGTCTCTATATCCTGGAGTGAGGGATGCTTTCATTGTCATTGGTGGATGCTTGGGAAAAACTTTGATTAGGTTGTTCTGAAATCTCTCCAATGCATGGGAATGGAAGTAGCAGGAAAGAGGAGCCTGGTTCCTGCCAGGTGGGGGTGAAAGTCCCACCTCTATTCTTTGCCCTCTCTTATATAGATGCAGAGAGGGTGTTGGGTTGCTACAGCCTCGCAAGAACAACAGTACAATATGCTTTTTGCTAATAGAAGAATGGATGGTCACAGCTTTTCGCATATGTTTGGCCTGAGTTGGTGGTTCCCATGAAAAAGTTTTCTGGCTTGCTACACTGTTCCTTTCCAGGTCCTTTGATTAGAAAAGGGAGGCTTATGTTGGAACTTTTTGTTGCTGTTTGTCTGTGCCTATTGGTATTTCTTTGGCTCCAAGTCTGGAGAATTTGAAACAAAAACAGAACCCAGAGAATTTACCAAAGTGTAGTTCTGTTCTTGTGGTCATGAGATTCCTAGCCAGTCTGCTCTCTTCTCTCCATCTCTCAGAGTCTTCTCTGTTTGATTTATATATAATTCAGAGATTTAAGTTGTACGTACTGAACAGAAGGAATCAGGAAAAGCACCTATAATATCTGTCTGGAATTGGATATGTCATTTCATGTCCTACAACTTTTAAACATACCTTCTTATCAACATTGTATTTTTCCTGACCTAGCCCTAGAGTTAATCTCCTCTCCAGGGAAATCTGGCTTCTTTTAGGGGAGAATAAAAAAAAAAAAAAAAAAAAAAAAAACCCAAGGGTTGTATGCTACATAGGCATTACATAGTATTACTAAGATCATTGCCTCCAGGGATGAGAGAGCTGAAGTCAGAGATGGGCAGTGCGTGCTTGTAGACTAACTCATGTATGTGCATGCATTGGTATTTATTTCTCCAGTTGTGTGTAGGTACACATGAATTCATACACCCTACAGGATTCGTGCTAGCTTTTCCTTATTAAACTTTCTTCTGAAGTTAGGGACCTGGATGTCATTATCTACAATAAATTACATATTTGTTCAACCCTAGTATATATGTACAGTCATTTCAGAATGCCCCCATGAAACAAATGTACCACAAAACAGTGTTTGTGAACTGTTCTTTGTTTGATCTGTCAGAAGTCAAACAAAACTATTTTCTAAAGGTACTTAACAGCTCCTTTTGCCTCCCTTCCCTCTCCTTCAGGGCGATCATGTCACTTATTTGTAATAAAACTTGCTTCATCAGTCAGAGTCCACATTCCATCTTGGGTTCCCCATGTTCTGGTTGAGTTTTTTTTTCCTATTTGCCTAAAGTCATAGTCACTCCTCTCATGGAATATACTCTTGTGGGTTTTGACAAATGCTTGTCATGTTCCTAACCAGTTCAGTAGCACTCAGACCAGTTCCGTCATCCTCAGATTTCCTTTGAGCTATTCCTTTGTCCTCAAGCCCTTCCCTTCAACCTTGGCAACCACCAATTTGTTTTCTACCCCAATCGTTTTATCTTTCACAGCATGTCATATGAATGGAATCACACAATATGTTACCTTTTGTTCCCTGCTTCATTACTTAGCAAAATGCACTTGAGATTCATCCTGTTGTTCTGTGAGTCAGTGAGTCAGTGGTTCTTTCTTTGTTATTGCCGAGTAACGTGCCATTACACAGTGGAGCCCAACGTGCTTATCTGCTCATCGACCAGGGACACCTGGATTGTCGCCAGTTTTTGTTGATTGTGAATGAAGTTGCTATAAACATCGAGGTACAGGTTTCTGTGAAACCACCGGTTTCCATTTCCCTTGGGTAAAAATATGAAGTCTAATATCTGTATCATATAATAGGGCTGTGTCATGCTTTAAAAAAAAAAAAAGCTGTTTTTCTAAGTGGTTGTATCTTTCTGCATTCCCAGCAGGAGCGTATGAAAGTCCGATTGGTCCAACATTTTTACCAGACTTGGGGTGGTCAGTTTTTCTCATTTGTCTGTTTCAGTCTTCCTAATAGGTATGTAATACTGCCTTGTTGAGATTTTAATGTGCACGTTCCTGACAACAATTATGATGACCTCTTTCTGTGTGTTTATTTGCTATCTCTGTTTCCTTCAGTTGTTTGATTTTTCACTAATGTTTGAGCATTATACACACATATTTATAAATATATTGAATACAAATATTTTTCTTTAACTACAAGGAATTATGTTCTATTTATTAATTTAACAATAGTTTAGAAAATATAAAATGTCATAAACGTGAGTATATCGATTTCTTTTTAGTTTGTTTTTTGGGGGGTTGGGTCACACCCGGTGACATTCAGGGTTATTCCTCACTCTGCACTCAGAAATTGCTCCTGGCAGGCTTGAGGGACCATATGGGATGCCGGGAATCGAACCTGGGCTGTCCTAGGTCTGCAGAGTTCAAGGCAAATGCCCTACGACTGTGCTATCACTCCGGCCCTAATATCAATTTCTTTTGTCATAAATTGTGCTTTTGCTTAACCTAGAGCAGAAATAGTGTCTTCTAGTAATTTGATACTTATAGATTTGACATATTAAACATCTAAAATAAATTTAGAGTACATTTTTAGTATAGTATTAGGTATGGATCAGAGTTCACTTATTTCCATGCTAATTTTTTTCAGTACCTTGTTGAAAGGGCCAAAAAGCTCAAAGGGCTGGAGTGCACATGGAAGGAGCAGGTTCAAAACAGGCACCACAAGGTCCTGAAAGCACTGGCAGAAATACAAAGTCAGAAGTAGCTTCTGATAATCACCATTGTGGTCCCCAAACCAAAAAAGCAAAAAGTTCAAAAAAATATGTTATAAGGGGCTATTCATGGGGCCAGAGTGGTGCCTTGTATGCAGCTGACCCAGAACAGATGCAGGTTCGATCCCTGGCATCCCATATGGACCCAGAACAGATGCGGGTTCGATCCCTGGCATCCCACATGATCCTCCAAGTCAGAAGCAATTTCTGAGCATAGAGCCAGGAGTAAACCCTGAGTGTCACTGGATGTGGCCCAAAAACCAAACAAACAACCCCCCCCCAAAAAAAAGAGGGTCTATCCTTTTGTCATTGAATTGCCTTGACATTTTTGGCATGTGGATTGGGGGTGTGTTTAAGGGTTCGATAACACTCCTGACCTTGTGTTCAGGACTCACTCCTGGCGGTGCTCAGGAAACCATTTGCAGTTTGGAGATCAAACTAGAGTCAGTCATGTGTGAAGCCTTACCTCCTGTACTATCATTCCAGCCAGCCTTGACATTTTGTTGTAAATCCATTGCCCATATTTGTATAGATCTATTTGGCCTCTTTATTCTGTTCGTTGTTCTGTGTATCTGTCCTCTGATAATACCACCTGCTTTGAAAGCTGTTGCTTTAAAGAAATAGTGTGATCTAAGTTCTCCAACTTTGTTCTTTTTCAGATTGCTTGAGGTACCCTAGTTTCCTGGCCCACCCACCTGCCTGTGGCCCCTGAGCCCCACCCTGTCTGACAACTGGAAGACTCTTTCATACTCACATCCCAAATCTGACCCTGGGGTGGGGCCATCACATTCCTTCACTCTATTTTTTTGGCCCTGATCCTAGCAGCCCAGCGGTTGTCACTGTCTCTCCATCCTTTTCTGGCTCTTCTCATATGCTCCCACTTCCCCAGCTGCCACCACAGACTCCCAGGTGCAGCCATGCTTATAGCAGACACCCAGTTTCACTGTCTCTCCCCATGGGGCTGTCTCTCCATGCCCCTTTCCAGGCACTGACACCTCCACATCTCCCACTTTCAACAATTTCAAATTCTATGTGGCTGTCCATGGTAGTGGATGCAGGCTAGAAGTCAGAGGGACTGGATTTGGTGATGACCAGGGTCACATCTTAGAGCTGTGAAGGAGTGGCCAGCTGACTGTTGGACTAGGAAAAGAGATTGGTAAGTGGTGTCTCACACCCTGTTACATGTATCCTGGTTGTCTCCCAGCTGTCTCTTCCTTATACACCATATACACCAAACACGAGTCCTTGTGGCAAAGTCAGTTCACTTCGTCTGATCTCTGGCTATGATTTGGGGGTAGCAGGTGATGAGCAAATGATTTTTGATGGTGATAAGCATACCTGGAGCAGCATGCCACCTTCTGCTGGGCTTTAAGGAGGTCTTGCCTCCTCACTCCCCCCATCATGGGATCTTGAAGAGATCCACAGGAAGTAGAAATGAGTCATAGAATTTTGGTGGTGTGGGGTATAGTAATTTTTCATGTCAAAACCAGGCATTTTGACTCCACTGTGACTTCCTCAACTATGATAAATAAAATATAGTAAGAAGAAAAAATAAGCAGCAGTGTGATAGAAGAACATGGCCTGCAACATGGTCTTCAGATGTGCTACAGGATGAAAGGAGGCTGTGTCATTTATGGCACTCAATACAGAATGGCATGGTATTCTGAACACAGCAGTCCTGGAGACATCCCTGTCACTACCGCTAGTAAAAATCCAAATACTCCATTATGATTTATTCTGGGCCAGACCGAAATAGGCAGGGAAGGCAACTGGGACTCTGAGAAGGACTCGTGAACTCTTAAGGACCCAGTAGCTGCTCTGGCCTTTGGGACCCTCTCAGAGACCTCTGAAAATAGAAACCCTGGAGGTGGTGTTGAAAGCATCCTGAGAAGGTGCACTGGTGGGTTAGGCTAGTATGCAAGGACCCTCTGGAGGCTCCATGTTCTCCTTCCCTTAGGGTCTCAGTATCTCCCTCAGCACTGACTCATGGTTCTCATGCAATCCTGAGCTATTGCCCCAGCCTCCCCAGATACCCAGGAACAATAGCAATCTGTGTTTGAGCCTTCATTCACCTGTGTAGACTTTTTTATTTGTGAGGGGACTTCCTAGAAGAAACTCAGGTCTAGGGCTACTCCCCATAGCTCTTAGCTGGGTAGTGTAGACCAACGACTAGCAATCTGGTGTTGGGCTGGGAGAGGCTGGGGAAGACAAAATTAGCATTGGGTGGTGCACAGGGGGACCACAAAGTGCTGAGAATCAACTCAAAATCTCGTGTATGCAAGGCATGTGCTCAACCCTTCAAGAGATCTCCTCTGCATTGAGTAGCATTCCCTGTCACTATGTCTCAGGCCTTCTGTGAGGAGGGGCTTGCGCAATGTTCCATGATAAGAGGCCTTAAAAGTGTCATGCAACATTGTTCCCTAGAGCTCGGCAGGTACTGCCTGCAGCCCTATGACTTTTATGGTCTGGGGGGGGGTCCTCCAATATAACCCAGAGTACCACAACTAGATGTGTTTGGGCACCACATTGCACCACAATGAGGGTGCAAAACTCTGTGGAGTCCACATGTGAGCTCCAGTGAACCCCTGAAAGTTCTCCAGTCAGAATGTGTTAAAGGACTGCAGCTGAAGAGCGTGATGGCCTTCACACATTGTGCAAGCACCAAGGCTAATGTGAGTGACCTAGAGCTAGCATCTCACTGAATGTGAGGGCACCACAGCTGTGTGTAACCCATGAGCACAAAGTCAGATGTGTGACTTATGAGCAATTTGCCAGGTATGTGACCATGAACACACGCCAGATGTGTGACCCATGAGGGCACATCCCCCCATAAGTGACTCCAGTGAACACCACAACACAAGCTATGTGGGAGCCCATATAAGTGCATCAACAGCAGCAGTGAATGGATAGGAGAGGAGGGTTGGGAAGGAGAAGAAAGGTCCCCACAGAAGATCACAGTCCAGAGTCTCAATTGTGATTCTGGTTCTACCCATCTCTCCTGCATGGCTTCAAAGTCAGCCCCCAAACTGACTTGGGTTTTGATATATCCTGTTCTTTCACCTGGTACCTGGTACCCTGTCTTTCTGTACAGCTTCCACTCATGCTTAAGTGTCTCCAGTGTTCACAAATCCCTATCTAGAGGACCTGTTAATGGAGCTTCACATTCCTACTTCTATTTTACAAATGAAGAAACTGAGACCAGAGTGTAAAGTTGGAAATCGAGTAACAAGGTGCAGCTGTGGTATATACACCTACCCAAAAGAAATGGCAAGAGAATGACAGGGACAAGACCAGTTTGGGGGCAGGATGGAGGATCCTCTGCTCAGAAGAAAGCACATCGCAGGTCTCTTATACTAAAAAAAAATAGGATCCTGAGAAGACACTAAGATGCCAGTGGACCAATAAACCTTTTTCATTGCCAAGCCTCTCTCAGCAGTCCTGCTGCTGGCTGTCAGCAAGGGCCTGACCACCACTCAGAGGGGCTCTGAGCTTCTGAAACTGCCTGAGGAAGAGCAACAACCAGCTGTCCACTGGTCACTCTCCAACAAGTGCTGCCTTACAGGGAGTGCTAGAGGCACAGTTCCATATCCACCTCACAAAGGAAGTGAGCACCTAAAAGCAACCAATTTAACATTCTATCCAGGAATAGACAAACTTACTTGCAGGCCAAGTGTGGTCAAATGCCTGCTTTGGGACATCAAAATTTCCTGGGACCCAGTCTTCTTCATTCTTGGTACACAGCATATCTTACCTGGCACTGCTTTGGCACTACAATGGCAAAGCTGAGCTGTGGCAACAACAATTGTACAATCCATAAAGATGAAAATATTCTCAACATTGGCCCCTTGCAAACAGCTTTACCCATGTTTTGGTTGGCAAGTTAAGGAATGAAGCTTAACTTGTGATGATAGTCGATTTCTTTACAATTCATGTGTGTGTGTGTGTGTGTGTGTGTGTGTGTGTGTGTGTGTGTGTGTGTGTGTGTGTGTGCCAAAGCTGCATAAAGAGTTTTACTTGCCATATCTCTGGTCTCAGTAAATGTACCTGACCCAAGCAAGACCAATCAGTTCCTTTCTCCCAAGAATTTGAAAGTGCCCACCAGGTACATTGACAGCCATGCTTGGAGAGAATACCCATGCCTTTTCTGCCCAGGACTTTTGCACTGCCCAATTCCAGCTTTTCCTAATACCATTCCTGTACTTTTGCACCAGAGCTGAGCAGATCCTTGCTCACACTGATTTCTCTTAAGAAACCTGTGAGGCTGATATATGATTGACATAATTAAATGAGGCTGATAACTGAACTGAGATCCTAAATTCTACTTTCTCACTGGCTGCACATTGTGCCTGCATCTTTGCTCCAGAGACATATCTAGAGACCTTCTCTGCATGAAGGGATGGACTGCCTTCTGCAGGAAAATTTCTGCAGTGAAAAGGGAGATGGAGGACCTATATGAGAAATGCAGAGAAATAACCCATGAGGACACTCCCTAATGCACCATCTGTCAAGAAATGACTGAAAGGTAAGGTGGGTTGTCCTTTTGTCCCCTTTAGGAGATATGACACCATTCACAAGGATCTGGGAATATTCTTGAACCAAAACTAGCAGAGCAGCTTTTGAAGTTCTTAGCTTCACACCCTCATGGTGGACTAGTGGGTCCCCAGATATTACCTCTGCTGTGGACTGAAGTATAATGCTTTTCTTTTATGTGAATATGCTGACCAGCTCCTGGGGAGCTGCCATGAGCTTCATCCAGCATGGACTGAAGTGATTTGAAAATGATGAAGGTCTGGAGGTGTTCATTGCATAAATGAATGCATAAATCACTCTGTGAGTAGCCAAACTTTGCCAAAAGTCAGGCTCCAAAAGTGTGGCCCTTTGTCACAAGTAGCACATGGTAAGTGCTCAAGAAGGAACTGCTGCTATAGGTCTCAAGAAGGCAAACATAAGGACTCAAGAACAGAGTGAAGTGAGGGAAACTTGAGATTAATCATCAGGTTGAGGACAGCAAAGAAAAAGCAGTCTCAGTGATGATGGTGGTGTTGGAAAGAAAGTGGTGTTCTTTGAAACAGAGACTTAAAAGAACAAATGGATTTGCAATGAATATTTGTTTTTTTGTGCAGAGTACTCTAAAATATAACATCCATGAGCAACACTGAGTCCTAATACCATTCACAGTTTCTGGAAGCAGCTTAAGCATGCCACCTTGGCTTAGAATGTCTTATGAGGTGAAATCAGATGGTGGCTGGAGCATGCTCACTAGAAGGCTGTAGTGTGCCTTGCTCAGCTCACACAACTGAAATAGTGAGGATTGGCTGCTGCCAGGCAGTCTCTCCACCTTGTTATTCCCATGGAGTTGCTTGAGTGTCCTCACAACATGGCTGTTGACATTGCTCTCAGGTACTTCAGGACTATATCTCAGCATTTCTTAAGCAGGGCATATATAACTTCCTGTAGGCTCCCAGGATATTTCAAGATGGTCACATGTAAGCAGAAGTTATGGCATGAAATGAAAGATCCAACTGGTAGGACAGGAGGTCATAGAGGCACACTGATCTGTGCCTTATGGATGTTGCAAACCAATTCAATTTCATTGAGAGATGATATGAAGAGTAAAATCCAGGAGGCCAAGCTCTAATTATTTTCAGTTGCCTGTTCACAGTGGTGAAAAACCATGGATCAAAGGCATATATTTGAGGCCAACCATAATGTAACAGGGTCAGTTTTGACATATGGATTTTGAGGTGTAGGAATGGGGGACTTTAGACAGAAATAGTCATCAGGGACAGGCCATTAGCTGTATCTTAGAGAAATAGTGTCATCATGATTGGGAACTACCACTGTTACAGTTTCTGCAGCTCCTTAAGTTGTGCTTGGTGTTTTGCATCAAATATATACTAGGGTCATACTGGACACTACACCCTTTTATGAATGCATAAATCACTCACAGAGTGATGAGAACAGTTAGATAAAATAAGTGTGTTATCTTCATTTTATTTTATTGAGTGTGTGTTTTTGTGTGTATGTGTTTGGTTTTGGGGTCACACCCGGGGATACTCAGGAGTTACTCCTGGCTATGCACTCAGAAACCGCTCCTGGCTTGGGGGATCATATGGGACACCTGGGGATTGAACTGCTGTCCTTCCTAGGGCAGCCGCATACAAGGCAAACACACCACTGTTGCACCACCATTCTCCATCTTAGAATGGAAGGGTCTAACCAAAGCTTTGAGACTATCTGTACCCTGTTCCCCCATAACATTAGGAAATTGAGTGGAAAGCAGTTTTGTCCCCAAAGCCCATGTTCTTTCCCCAGCATGCCCAGTGTAAGGTGACTCAGAGTTCCAGAAGGAGGCACCCTGCTAGCTTTTGCCTTCTTAGATTCAACTTCCAAGTCAAAGACACATATCTCAGCTTCAGACACACTTCTGACGCTCTCCACTGCCTGCTCAAGCACTGCTAGGAGCCCCCTGTCTTTGTTCATCCTGATAAACTCAGCTCATCTACCGTACTCCCTCCTCCTCAAGTTACCTGCCTAAAGCCTCATCTGGAGTAGACAAAAATTACTCTCCTGGAGTCACCCACTTGCTCTTGATTTTGACAAGATGCTGCATAACTTGTTCCTGCAGTAAGCCATCTATTCCTCAAAGGTCTAATTGCTGCATGCAAGTCCTTGAGCAGGGATTTGTGTACATGGGTGGAATGACTGACTGTACTATAAGTATTAGCTAAGCCTATGCTAATCTAAGCAAATGCACAGAAATCAATGCTTCAACAAATCAATAATAATGAGCTGCCTAAAGCCTAAATCAGGGAATCCTCAAACTACTGCTTCTGGGCCACATGTGACCCACCAAGGACACTTATCTGGTCTCCTAGATGTTTTTGCCACCACTGCCTGTCCTACTTGACTCATCCCAAGACAGCAGTGTGCATGTGTGGGAATATGCCATACTCTTCTATTCCTTCCTTCTCTCCATTTCTCTACTCCTCCTCTCAGTCTCAGGCAGGGATCCTCAAACTACGGCCCACCAAAAACAAACCCATAGTTTCCATTGAAATGCTGGTAAGTTAGTTGATTTAACTTGTTTTTTGTTTGTTTGATTGATTGTTTTATTTGGGGGAGCACAACCAGTGATGCTCAGGCATTCCTCCTGGCCCTGGGCTCAGAAATTGTTTCTGGCAGGCTCAGAGAAGCATATGGCATGATCCATCCTGGTTTGGCTGCTTGCAAGGCAAATGCCCTACCACTATGCTATCACTCAGGCCCCACTTGTTTTTCATTTAAATATTGTATTTTCCCCGGTTTTGTTTTTTATTTCAAAATAATATATGTATAGTGTGCATAGGAATTTGTTCATAGTTATTTTTTTTTAACTATAACCTTGTCCTCCAATGGTCTGAGGGACAGTGATCTGGCCCCCTGTTTAAAAAGTTTGAGGACCCTGGCTAAGTCATAAATGATGGCTGGTTGGTTAAATATGAGTGTGTGTGTGTGTGTGTGTGTGTGTGTGTGTGTGTGTGTGTGTGTGTGTGTACGTGTTTGATCCTGGAAAGATTGAATTATGTCCCAAAAAGCAGCAGAAGGCAAGGGATTCCTTAGAAGTTTGAATCCTGCTCTATCAACTTTCTTGTATCATCCTGGAGTGGCCAGAATCTATGTACTAATACAATGGATACACACATGCTGAGCTCTGGACACACATGGCCAGCCCTTGGCAAGTGAGCATGAAAAAGAGCATCAGGAGACTGAGTGAGGATGTCTGTGGTGCACAGAATAATACACTGATCCCTCTAGTAAGTGGCCAAATAGGGGCTCGACCGGACCAATGGCTTCCAAGCTCACCTGTCAGGTCAGAGGCAAGCTGCCCTTATAAGCTGTGGGTGTTTAGTACAGTGGGTGGGTGGGGTGGGGATGCAAGGAAAGGAGGTGGGGGTGGTATAGAGTGGGGTCAACAGGACTTTTAGGTTTTCCAGTGTGGGATAGGTTGTGAATCTGGTACAGGGGCAAGATCTCATTGGAGTTTCTCCCTTTCTTCTTTCTTTCTTTCTTTCTTTCTTTCTTTCTTTCTTTCTTTCTTTCTTTCTTTCTTTCTTTCTTTCTTTCTTTCTTTCTTTCTTTCTTTCTTTCTTTCTTTCTTTCCTTTCTTTCTTTCTTTCTTTCTTTTTTTTTTTTGTTTTTGTTTTGTTTTTGTTTTGGTTTTTGGGTTACATCCGGTAGTGCTCAGGGGTTACTCCTGGCTCTATGGTCAGAAATCGCTCCTGGCAGGCTCAGGGGACCATATGAGTTGCTGGGACTTGAACCACCGTCCTTCTAATCTACAGGCAAGGTGAACGCCCTATCTCCATGCTATCTTTCCGGCCCCGTTTCCCCCTTTCTTGAGCCTGGATGTAGCCACATTCTGAACTAGATGAGTGGAAAGATTGTTAGCACCTCTGGCCACACGCTTGCGTCTGTCCACGGCATTGTCTAGGGGCCAGAGCCTTTGCAAAGACTGGCTCATCTCATTCTGGATCCAGAGTCACAGAACGGGGTTGATGGGGAACTGTGCACTGCCTCTCAAACCCAGTGTCAGTCACAGAAAAACCCTTATGGCGTGATGGAGACATTGAATCTCAGTATCCTTATTGCACGACTAGTCCATCACTATTGTACATTTTTATGGATCTCTTCCGAGAGTGCGAATACAGGTACGGGGGATCGGGTGGCGGTGTTTCACATTAATCTGAGCCTCTGGGGTGGGGATGGAGCTTAGCTGGCTGAATCCAACCATCCTGGATTCACCCAGGGCCCAGCCGCTTCTCTCCCACTCCTCCCAGCTCTTGAGAAGGCGGAATAATTTCTCCCTCGTTTTCACTTTTAATCACAAAATAATTTTGGTGCCCAGAAGCCTTTCCTCCCTCTTGGAGGAACATTTGTGCGGGATGATATCAGCCTAATTAAGTACTTCAGCTTTGGGGCTGGGGCCTCCCCCACCCTTCCCACCCCAGACCCCTCGCTCTCTGCCAAGCTGCCTGGCCGGCCGGTAAGGCTGGCTACCTGGCCCTGCGGCCGGCCGGCCGAGCCTCCCGCGCCCGCCGCGCCCCCTTGCCCCGTTGTGATTGATATCTTGACCAAGAGCCAGGAGGCGGCGGACCAGGTGCTCCCTCGGCGCGGGCTGGAAGCAACGCGCTCTGCGGAGCAGGCCTGAAAGGCGCAGGCATGTGCGGAGGCCCCAAAGAGCCTTTGTTTGCCTTGGCAGCGCCGCGGCCTCCCTGGGGCAGGCCCCATAAAGGGTTTCTGTTCGGGCTGGAGGACTCATTGTCG
The DNA here is from genome assembly GCF_024139225.1 of Suncus etruscus. Taxonomy (NCBI): domain Eukaryota; kingdom Metazoa; phylum Chordata; class Mammalia; order Eulipotyphla; family Soricidae; genus Suncus; species Suncus etruscus. The sequence goes on along the minus strand of NC_064852.1, from coordinate 64,516,045 downwards.
AAAAATTGTCCCTCGAAAAATTAGCATGGTACAGTGAAGAAAGCGGAACGCCCGGCAAATGACAGCTGCTGGCCCCAGACAAGGGCCAGATAGCGGGTTTTTGCAGGGTGCTTGCTCCCAGAGCACCCCTCGCGCCAGGACAGCTAGCTGAAGGGTCCACTGGAGGCAGGGCCAGACAGAGTCCCCAGTTCAGGCTGGGGAGATTGGACTCATCTTCCCTGAGAGTTTAGAGCACGTCTCCACCCTCTATGTCAGGAGCCGGGTTTGGGGTGGAGGACTTGAGGGTCTCTGAGCCACAGTCGGGCTGCCCAGAGGGGCAGCTGGCTTGAAAAAAATAAGAGGGTGGGGTGCTGGGAGGGGGAGAGAGAGACAGAGAGAGCCTAAAGGTTATGTGGTTAATTGAACATCAACAGCCACAGATACGATTATGCCCCTTTGTGTCTTTCTCCCACTGTGTTGATGGAAAAGTAACTAGATTAAAAGCGCCGGGAGCCGGGGTTGGAGGGGCCGGGCCGTGGGGGGAGAGCCCTCCTGAATGCAGACCTTGGGCTCCCGCAGTCGCGGCAAGGAGGGAAAACAGTCAATTAGAGAGGAGAGAAAAGATGGAGTGAGCTGTGGGTTGGCATTTGCATAAAGGCTGGGGCCCAAGGCTGCCACCCTTCGTGAGGGGGGCAGGGGTTCCCAGGGGAGAGCTGGGGGTGTCCCCGCGATGAGGCACATGGTAACTGCGGGCTTAGCCAAGAACCTGAGAGAGCATGCTCTGTGAAGCAGAGTAAGGGTGTTGGATGTGTGTAAGGTGTGGGGCTATGTAGGGGGTGCACGCTCCTTAACCGGTTTATGTGTCTCTGAAGTTATAGGAATCTTCATTTGTTCGTGCTTAGAGGTGCCACAAATGTGGTTTGCAGGATCCTGACTTCTGTGTCGCAAACACAATCGCAGATTTAAGTCGTCGGGACCCTCTCCTGGAATCTGGGAACCCACTTGTACCTTATTCTCACTCCTAGCTCTTACCTGAGAAGGCCAAGTTGTCATGATTTTCCATGACTCCAAGGAGCCCAAACCTGACTATAAATCCCGACCCCTAATTTTTGGTCTAAATTTGAATGTCACCACACACCTCACCTCATTCCCCAAGTCCTGCTCCAAACTTGAACTTGGAACAAAACCTTCTGCTCCTTCCAGCACACCCATGAAGCCCTCTGACCTCCCAGCACTCCTGCTTCCATCCCTGGCAGTACTGTGGGCCAGCAGTCGGGTTTCAGACCCAGAGGGAGAGAGAAGCAACTCTGGATCAGACCCATGTGAGAGACCACGCCAGCGCTAGTTCTGTGACTCGGAACAGATGGCTTCTTCAATGCCACTGTCTGGCCTCAAGGATCCTTAGATCCAATTAGGGGGGCTCTTTCAGATATTCTGTGAGATCCTGTGCCCCAAGGAGAGAGCCAGACACTCCAGCTTGCTTGGGAGAGTCCCAAGTCCTACCTGTGACCCTAGTTTAATTATGCCTTTAATTTTACGCCTTATGCCCCAGTTTAGAATCTATGGTCACCTCAAAGTGAGGCTACAGTAAGTACTTGCTCTTCTTTTCCTCTTGCCTCTGATTATTTAATGCTGCACTTCTTTGCTCCAGCAGCCTAGAACCCCAGAAGGCAGGACTGCCCTTTCCCCAATGCTGGGGCTGCAAGGATGAGAACTGATACTTTAGAAACCTAAAATAAGACAGGTAGCAAAGGAGACATCTCTCTAAAAGTGGGCATTGTGGCACCCCAATATGTGGCACCATAAAGGTGAGCCTTCTTCACTGTAAATGTGGCACACCTGAGGAGCTGCAGCTTTTATTCTCACACTCACTCCAAGCCACTGTGTTTCTCAGCAGCTCACCATCTCCTTTCTTTTATATATTTATTTAGAATGGGGGTTAGGTTGGGTTATCATCCAACTGGGGGTGGATCATACATGTTTACTCTGGTCTCTGTGTGGGGTAAAGGGGTGGCACCCAGAGGTGCTTGTGGGAGCATACAGTGCCAGGATGAACCAGAGTGGATTGCATGCAAGTACCTTACCAGCTATAATGAAGATTGTCCTGTGTATCTGAGAACTGTACTTCAGCAAACAGGCGAGCATTACAAACCTAACTGATATTCTTCTTGTTGCTACATTCCCCCTCCCCCTCGCCCTGCCCTGCCGTGGAAAGCCTCTGGGAGAAACACCTACAACCCGCATTCTGGGAGCAGAATTTGGGGCCCTTTGAACATACATTTGATTCAATCCATTGGCACATGCGAAACTGTGGGGATAAAGACCTGTGTTTTATGCTGTGAGAGAGCACATGCAACACCCCACCCCATCCTTGCCTGTTTCTCTGTATTCTTAATCCAAACCCACACCTTTCTCCAGAAGTCAAAAAGGACCTTATAAGGAGTAGCATGCTCTTCTGTTGATAGAGGCCTTTGGATTGGTTCTCATATTGCCTTCGAATTAGATGTCTCTCGATTGGTTCCTTTGGTTTACATGTTAAAAAGATGTTTCCCCATTGCCTCTTCATCTGGCTTTTCCCTCCTCTTCTTGGGCTTTGTTTTTCCAATAAAGACTGCTTTGGAGGCTTAAAGGAGAAGCTGCCATCTTGGCTCATGGTTCCACAGACTGGCTTGTGGGTGAACAGCTTGTGGTGTGAGTTTCTGGCCTGCTATTCCTTCGCAACTGCGTATGGATTATTTCCTATGTCAGAATTGCTGCTTTACCTGCATCTCTTGCCCTACCCAAACTTGGGGCATGGGGATCCCTCTCCCTCTCTAGGGATTATGGAACCCACAACCCACCATTTCATACCTTCAACTTAAGCAATTAAGCTGAGGGCTGGGACGGAAGGACTTGTATGCAGGATGGTTTCTCACACCTAAAGTGTGGACACATTTGAGGGGATGAAAAGTAAGGGATTAAAAGAAGAAACCACTGTGACCACTATAGTTGGAAATGATCACTGTGGACAAGAATTGAGTGCTGAAAGGAGATAAAGTGATATGCATGATATTCCCTCAGTAACCGTATTGCAAACCACAGTGCCTAAAAGGAAAAAGGAGAGAAAAGATAGATAAATGGAGAGAGAGAAAAAGAGAAAGGTCTGTGGAGATGTTGGGGTCAGTACAGGGAATGACCAGTAAGCAAACATGGGGGAGGGCAACAGAGGCTAAGACTGAGATGTGTGGGTGGAACAGAGCAGAGAAACAAAGCAAGACAGACAAAGATAGAAAGAGAGAAAGGAAGGGAGAAAGGAGGAAGAGAGAGAAAGAGATAGAATATATTTTCAGTCCTTATTCTGAAATGTGGTGAAAATGGATGTGGTGAAAAGAAGTGAGGAAGCAGGAAGCAGGAAGTATGAGGGACCCAGAGAAAAAGGAGCCTGGAGAAGGGAGCAGAAATAAGCTCCAAAGGATGCCATAGTCTTTCCCTGAATCCCTGTGAAGTCCATGAGCCTTGTCACCTGTCAACTAGATGGTGTGCAGGGATGTGCTTGGGGACCAGACTATCAAATAGTTCTCACCCTGCTCTACTTCCAGCCACCTTTTCTTTTTTTATTTTTTTTTCCACCCGACTGGACTCTGGGCACCTTTTCTTTTCTTTTTTTTTTTAATTTTTATTTTGATCATATTGGCTTACATATCTTTCACAGTAGTATTTTAGGTACATATTAACATTGAATCAGGGGAATACCCATCATCAAATTTATCTGCCCCATCCCATATCCCCCACCATCACCCCCCAGGCTGCTAGAGTAGGTGGTCCCCTCTTTGTCTAGCTTACTATTAGTGATCATATATCTGTTTGGTCCTGGTACCCTCCCTTGTTTCCTCCTCTATTTGAGAGGTGGAGCTCTATAATTCGAGTTATGTGGTTTTGTTTGCAGGAAAGAAAAGCAATAGAATGAAGCAAAAAGTAAGAAAAAATAAAATAAATCAAATAAGCTGAAAATGGCGGAGTCCTTCTAGAGGCTTTCAACCTCAGTTTGAGCGAGGACATGAAAAAGGAAATTGAAACACCATATCAATACAAAAAGAAGTATCAAATTAAATATCCAGTGAGCATTACAGCAATAAAGACAAGCACCACACAATAGTCTCGGTTCTGAAATCAAACCATGCCGGAGTACAAAAAGAAAGAGAAAGAGAAAATAAAATAAAATAAAATAATAAAATAAAATTGGAGACATCAACTTCAATATCTACACCAAAATAAAGACGTCAAAAAATCAATCAATCAATAAATATATATGTGGAAAAATAATTATTTTGTGCTTTTTTTTTTCTTTTTCTCCCTGCATAGGCACAGTAACTATTGGGAATGTTATAGAGGGAATTCCCTTGGCCTAGGAGATACAGGGTTTCTCCACCCCTGAAGTATACTGTCATGGGATTAACTATAGACTCCTTGCATGATCATTACTCCCCTCGGTGCTTTGTCATGGATGGTAAAATCGGATCTGGGCACCTTTTCTGATGTCAGGCTTCCCTTTCTAGGAAGACCTGGGGCTTGTGGGATTTTGTGGAGGGAGATGATGGTGGGGCCTGCGGTGGAGAGAAGGGAAGCCAGATGGGGAATAAAAGAGTTGGGTTAAAGCCACTAGTCTTCAGCAAATACACAATGGGAATACACCCCCTCCTCAAAACCAATTCATATCTCATCTCCAACAGTGGAAGAAAGCCAGGATCAATGGTCACTTGCCTCTTGGGAAGGAGAGTGGGATGGGGTTGGGAGGGCTCTACAAGTCTTAGAACTTTCTCCGACCTGCATGAGAACTGGGCAGAATTGGATCCAGCACCTCAACTGCCTAAATTTCTTCCAAGTTTGCAATGACCAACTTGGAGTTCACTACTTACTATCTTCTTGTTCATCAAGATGGCAGGGTTGGGAAAGGATCATCTGCCTGCCTAACCTCTTCCTAATAAGCCCTGGGAGCAATGGGCAGGGTGGTGTGGGTCTCCTAAAGCCCATTTCCCAGTCCCCAACACCCAGGTCACCTAGCATACAGTATTCCAGCACTAGTCCCTTCACCAATGCATACTTCCTACCACCAATGTTCCCAATTTCCCTCCTACACTGCACCTCAACATCTCCACAGAGCTTTTCTCTCTTTCTCTTTCTATCTCTCTCCATTTATCTATTTTTTCCTCTCCTTTTTCCTTTTATGCACTGTGGTTTGCAATACTGTTACTGAGGGAATACCATGCATATCACTTTATCTCCTTTCAGCACCCAATTCTTGTCCACAGTGATCATTTCCAACTATTATTGTCATAGTGGTCTCTTCCTTGTCCTAACTGCACTCCTTCACCCTGTGTGGCAAAGGGTGTAGCTTTCTACTATGGACCAGTCTTCTTGGCCCTGGTTTCTATTGTCTTTGTATTAGTATAATACTAATTTTTTTTATATTCCACATATGTGTGTGATCATTCTGTGTCTGTCTCCCTCTAACTCATTTTACTCAGCACAATACTCTCCATGTCTATCTATGTCTAAGCAAATTTTATGGCTCATTTTTAAAGAGGAAAGAATTTCTGGGTAGTGGGAATACCATTGGTCTTAAAAAATGGTGAGGAGAGAATTGGCAAGAATCTGGCAGGCAAAATTGGCTGGGATCCGAAGATAGTGGATCTAGAACAGTAAGAAGTTTTGATCTCTGGGATCCCTTGGGGATGCAAGTCCACAGGGTGTGGGAAGTTCCAAGGAAGGAGACTTAGACAGGTTGGCAGAACAAGGTCAAAATAGGCCCATGGGCTCCAGACTGTGCTTCTGATGGCAAGGCCACTGCGCAAAAGCACCATGGGAAGGGGCAACAGGAGTTGCAGGCAAGTGAGTTCAGAGGCAGAAGGAAATTCTCTGAACATGAGATATGTGAAACCCCCAGCAGGATGGCAGCAACAAAGGCAGCCTCAAGATACCCTCCCACAAGCAGAACCCTCCCACAACATCCACAGGGGCTGGGGATGGAACTCTGCAGGGACTCAGGCCTCATTGCACACAGCTCCCAGGAAGAGCTCCAATTCCTCACAACCATGGTCCTCTCCCCCACATCTCTTCATGCCAACACACCACCTTTAATAGCCTGTGAAACATAATTAGTGTTTAAAAAATGACATAGAAGGACAACTGCCCTGACTCCCACTAACCAGCTCCATCTTCCACCCCTGTGGATGTTTACAAACAGCACAGCCCTGCAGACAGGGCTGAACTTCATGTGCCTGAGCTTCCTGGGGTAAAGTGCAATTCAGGTAGCTTCCAACTTGGGAGGCAACAATTCTGGATAGAGAGGATAGGGAAGCTCCAGAACCCCAGAATCTGAACACAGAAAAGCTAGGGATGGATTCTGTACCACACATCTAAACACAAAAAAATTAGAGATGGATCCTGGACCCCAAAACAACCTGGTTGAACTTATCTCTGTGACTGTGCCACATGGTGTGAAGGGCAGCAGCCTGACTCCCCTTTTTGTGGATTGAAGAGAAGGAAGACCCTCATTGAGATGCACCCACTGGACTGCCTATAGCAGGTCCCACAGATCCTCAGCTTTGCAGTATTGGTGTGACAGTGAAGCTTAAGCAGTAAGAGGAGGCTCATCCTCAGGGAAGTGTGGGTACCCCAATATCCAGTCACCCCTACCTGCTCCTTAGGCCCCCATACAAGAGGTTTCCTCAGCAAGGACAGAAGGAAACCTGTGGGTCTGGCTTCTGGCACCCTGTTTCCCCTCTCATTTCCTGAAAGTGGAATGGTGGGGTTGGGGCTCTGCCAGCTGACTTTGTCTGTAATTTGGGGATACCACCACCAGGTGGCTTCTCTTCAAGTACTTCAAAGTACCTCCCTCCTGGATGCCCTTTCAGCCCCTAATATGTCCCAGAAAAGTGGACTTCTTTCCTTGCTCTGGCCAGCCCCATGGGGACACCTGGCCCCCAGGTCTCTTCTTCCTCTTCCATAAGGCATTAGCTGCCCAGATTCAGTTCTGTAAGAGCACCAAGTGCTGAATATTTGTTGTGGGGAAGGTAGGGGTGCACGAGACAGTGAGTAATGGCCACACATATGGGTCAACGTATTTTCACTGGGCAGCCAGAGGCCTGGATCAGCCTAAAGGGGCACGCAGTACACAGAGAGAGGCAGGCAAAGGCAGGAAGGGTGAATGCCAGGGAATACCCCCTAAAGCTGCTTGATGCTTTTATTGAACACTAGCAGCCAGGTGAAGCCCCTCCAACCCAGGAAGTAGGGGAAGAGGACCCTCCCTTTGTGGGAAAGGAAATAAGGGATGATGGGGAGGGACTGAAATTATAGGCCCAAGGCCATGCCTCTGCTAGGGTCAGACTTAAGGTGGAACCCTATCCTCTTGTCTTTTGTCTTTTTTTTCATCCTCCTGTTCCTTGTTTTTCATTCATTTATTTTTGGTCACACCCTGCAGTGCTTAGAGGTTACTCAGAAATTGCTTCTGGCAGGACTCAGGGACGATATAGGAAAACAGCCCTGCTAGAGACACAGCAGCTAGAACCCTACTCCAGTGGCAGTTAATGAGTTAATGAGTGGTCAGTGGCTCTGCTTCCTGGTCTGAGTCAACAGGGAGAGGCTGGTCACATTTAGAGGGTGCATGGTGGCACTCTTTGGGGTACTCACAGACAAAAAGCTACATGACTTCCTGCCAGTTCCAGGGCAGCTTAAACCCCAGGGTGATGGCCCCCACTCTCAAGACCAAGGTTCAGTTGGACTGTCCATGAGCTATTAAGAACTCTATATTCACTTAAAGTGGCCATAGTTTGTCATCAATGGACCACATTCCTCTCTAGGACCTACTTCCAAGTAGGGCCACAAGTTACAGACCAGACAAAAAGGGGCTTAGCAGAGGCCTAGTAGCTCCGGGAGTCAGGTCTAGTCCTGGGATCTCCTTGCAAGTTACTCAATGTTCCCCCTTTGTTCTCCCTGTATCTTGTCTCTGATAAATCCTGCACTAAAGTTTGGAGAGGTCAAAAAGCTGGTACTTCTCAGAGAGGTTGAACTTGATTCAAACACAGAGCCCCCAATTAGAAGGGGAATGGAACTGAATGTAATAAACTAGCCACATCCCTGGCACATCCCTGGCTTTGAGCCTTTGAACACACACACACACACACACACACACACACACACACACACACACACACGGCCTTGGTTCCTGTCTCTGGAGACAGGAGGCTGGACTGGGCAATATATCTTATATCTTAGAGGCTCTTGGGGAAGAGCATCAGGGCTGCGGCCTCAGAGTCATGAGACCCCACAGTTCTGAACATAACAGGCCCCCACAACTCACCTTTGGGTGTTTCTGCACCCCTCTGCATGATGAAGGCACAAAATTGACTGGGCAGGTGTAGTCAGGATGAAAGCAAAGGAGACTGGGGGGGGGGGGGGAAACGACACTGCCCAGTTAGAAGACCCCAGTACACCCAGATCAGAGGCCTGAGAACTTGAGTTTGGGAATCCAAGAAGTGATTCTTAGGGTCAGGGGGCTCCTGTAGAGTCTCTGGCTCTCCCACCCTTGGTTAATTTATTGTGATGCAAAAATCAGGCTCCAGGGCGGCGGGAAGCTGAGCTGAGCGCCAAGCACGCTCTCATCCTGTTCTGTTCCACATATTTTCAGTATTTATTGTCCCCATATGTGATGCTGAACATTAAAAAACATGTTGCTGAGATTCCTCCAGAAAGGGCTGACATTTCACAATATTCCTCTGATGCCCGGGATTACTGCTCAAGAGGATGAAAAAGTGGTTTATTCAAAACAGACTGGGGTGGAAGGGAACAATGGCCAAGCCCCTGGAGAGGCCTGATACACTCCCAGGAGAGGTGGTCTGAGATTCAGGGGTTTGAACCCTGTCTGTCAGAAGCCCAGTCCTCAGGGCCAAGGCCATTGTCCAGGTGGGGTCCTGGATTCATTAGGGGCAGAGGGAATCAGGTCAGGAAGGGCACCCATTAGGCCCCACTGTCTCCCCCTTATGTGAATGACTGATGTTCATAGGCACAGTCGGTGCCTGATAGAATGTAGCAGAGAAAGGTCCTAGCATTACCCTGCAAGACCCCACTCCCCATTTGGAAAAGGGAGCACAAGCATAAAAGCAATTTGCCTAAATTTACAAAGCAGACTTGGAATTAGGAACTCAGATTTCGGTAAATCCCTTTTTTTAGTCACTCCTGCCAGGAGGCAGTCAAAGACCTAAGCATGAAGGGAATCAATATTATATGACTCGGGAGAAGTAGCTTTACCTCTCTGGGCTCTGTGATTTCACTGAAAAAATAGGGTTGAAGATCAAATCTGTCCAAATGGAATGTTTTGAAGAAGAAGAAGACAAGAGAGCAAAGGGGTGTCTCTCCTTTTGCACAGCATCACTGTCATAGGTCGGGAGAGGAGGCAGGCTGGGAAACCAGTCTGGCTAAATTTCTTCTCACAGATGACCTCAAGCAATTTTATGGGTCTGAGGGCCTCTAGAGAGTGAGGGGCTGGGCTTGGTCTATTTAAAGAAGGCCCCTGAGGGTACCATATGAAGCTTGGCTTGGGAAAACTGGGGTTCTATCCAGGTCCCAGCTTTCCATTTCAGCCAAGCTCCAGACTTCCCACCCAAGGTCCAAGCACTGGAGTTTCCATGAGAAAGAGTGTAACCTTTCCCCTGACTTCCGGTTTTCCTAACCTCTTCTTTTGGTATGTAAAAGTACACCTGGATGACAAGATCTTCCCCCAGGGTGGGGTTCTGGATAGAAAAGAAAAAGTGCAGGCTTTGGGTGAGAAAAAGAAGAAAAGCACATGGCCTAGGCAGCACAGGGCAGAGAGAGATTGGCAAAGAAAGCACACGGTGCATAGGCAGCACATGGCAAAATGAGCACATGGCAGAGAGACTTATGGCAGAGAAAGGCCATGAGAAATAAAGCGAGCTGACTCCAATGAATATCTTTTCTGACTGCTGTATATTATTTCTTGGCCATTTCTCTGCTTCATCAGACCCATTCGCCTGAGGGGTTAGAAACAAGATGCCTGGGACTGGCTCACAAAACTCCTGGACTTTAATTTATTATTATTATTTTACAAAAGAGTATCTGTCTCACGCTTACATTGGGGTGTCTTTCCAGGCCAACAAGCCCTTTCCTAGCCCCTGTACTCCACCCTGCTGCTTTTAGTTCGCAAAAAATTCTCACACTAGCTTCTTTGCACCAAGATGACCCTAGAACCCTGAGATCCCATCAAATGCAACAGTCTAGAGTGGCATTTTGAGTGCTACTTATGATTTCTGGGAGCCACGGAACTTGACGTGTCCGTCTTTCCATGAGCCTTTGCCAGTGTCTCCAGTTCATTGATCCTTCAGTCATTCTCAACCAATCAGGCAAGCAGTTCAATGTAAGATCCAGAGTATGTGGTGCTGTTTGCTTGGGGACTCTACTTTTGGGGATCCCCTCAATCATCCCAGGAGGTGCATAGGGGCCTCCAGGGCTATATGGCAATTTTGGGGATCATGTGGTTCTAGGAATCAACTCAAGGTTGGCTAAACACAAGGCACATATTTTTTTTGTTGTTGTTGTTTTTGGCCACACCTGTTTGATGCTCCGGAGTTACTCCTGGCGAAGCACTCAGAAATCGCCCCTGGCTTGGGGGGACCATACGGGATGCTGGGGGAATCGACCCACAGTCCTTCCTTGGCTAGCACTTGCAAGGCAAACACTTTACCTCTAAGCGCCACCTCGCCGGCCCCATCATATCTTAACCCCTGTTCTATCTCTGTGGCTTGACCATTCCTCATCCATCTTACTTAACTCTGGGTATTGGCTGTGGGGAAGACCATCTTGAGGTTCACAGACACAAGAAACTGAGGCCCTGGACTCAGTAACCATGAAAGGAAGTGAACTTGAATGAAGAGAAATGTTCTTTGGTGGTCTCCACTGTGATGTCTCCTGTCAAAGGTTAATGGATAAATGTCAGAGCTTCAAAGGGTTGGAACCAGAGAGGTAACACCACAGAGTTTAAGGCCCTTGCCCTGCACCAGGCTGATCCTGGTCCAACTAATGTTACCCTGAGTACTACCAGGAGTAATTGTTTTTTGTTTGTTTTTTGGGCCACACTCGGTGATGCTCAGGGGTTACTCCTGGCCTGCACTCAGAAATCACTCCTGACTCAGGGGACACTGAGGATTGAACCCAGGTCCATCCCGGGTGCGAGGCAAACGCCCTACCACTGCACTATCACTCCAGCCCCACCCCCATCAGGAGTAATTCTGAGCACAGTGCTAGGAGTAAGCCCTGAACAATGCCAAGTATAGAAGAGAAACAAATAGAAAAATAACATCAAAACCAGGTTCTCAAAGGCAACTAGCTGAACAGGTGGATGTACCCTTACATCCAACCTTTGCCTCAATCCTACTAGACGTATCTTTTCCATGACAAGCCATTTTCCTGAAGCCTGAGGATCCCTTTAGTGGCCCCTGCTCTCTTTATCAGGAACCAGGGCAGAGCTTCTTTGGAGTGGCTAGGCCCCCTCAAAAGCTAGAGACACTGTCAAAGGCCCATGGCAGAGAAGGAAAATGCAAAGTGTGGGTTCCTTTACAAAAACAAGCAAAAGAAGGTTTCTTTCCTATGACTCCCAGGATCCCAGCCCTGGAGTGTTGGGTTCAGAGCTGAATTTAAGGCTAAGAGTTGGGGTGGCAGGAGTGCCTGAGTCAAGCTACAGAGATGGGGAGCCCCCAGGGAAGCAATGCAGAGTGGAAACTCAGACTGGCCATGGATCCAACGTGATACAAAGTGTTGGTTAGTGTGTACCTTTAGGAATTGGGACCAAGTATACTAGGGCCCTGCCAGTTCTTCCATCTCAGATACCTGTGCTGGGAATTAGTGTTCCTGTCCACCCCAGGCCCATCAGTGGCTCTTATTGAACCACAGCAAAGCCTCAGGTATATGGCAGAGTTGCACTCTGTCCAGGGCTCCTCCCTTCTCTGGGCATAGCTCCTGGTTGCCACAGCAATACAGAAAGTCCCCACAGGTGTGATATTCAAAATATTTAGCAGTTGGGACAGTTCTGTCCATTAAATATCCAACTACAGCTTTCAAATATTTTCCCATTAATTTGGCAAATACTCCCCACCTATTATTACTCCCCTGCTCACCAGTGACACAACTTATAGCCTCAATCCCCCTTGGCATTAGCCTGTACACTTACCCTGGACAGCGGTGAAACTTTGAACACAAAAAGCTCTCAGCAGATCTTCCTCATCTTTGCCTAGGCTCAACCCCACCCAAGAATGCTCCTCTGACGCTCCCATCCCTGTGCTCCTCATGCCTAGAGTCTGTCAGGGTGAGGGAATATGGCCTCACACCATTGACCCAGAGAACCTACCCTAGACTCCTAATCATCCCTTTAAGGCTGCATCACTGAGAGGCCCCACATACCCATGCAGCTATGGTGCCCCTCTGGCCATGCAAGAGAGGGATCTGGAATCACCCTATTGATCCTCTCCTCCATCCTGCTCTAATGAACTCCATCCCTCCAGGAGCTGCCCAGTCAAGGTTTCTGCTCATACCAGGCTGCTGTTAGTCCAACCTTTGGTACTTCTGGGTTTTAGCTAAGGTTTACGTGTGAATCTAGCCTCTGGGTGGTGGGAGGCTCTGTCACGGGGCCATGGGACCTAGTCCCTGTGGAATGGCTATCTATAATTGTGCCCAGTCTCTCAAATCAGGTGTATTAACCTCATTTCAAGAGGTTAATATAGAGTGTGAAGAACACGACAGGTACTCTGTAGAGTTCTGCAGGTTCAAAGATAAAGTACACACACACACACACACACACACACACACACACACACACACACACATACACACACACATCTATGAAGGGAAATAACAGCTCACTGGGGCAGATGAGAATTGTCCAGGATCAAGGTGATCCCTTGCAAAGTGCCTCTTTAGCAGATAAAGCTGTGGTTAAGAGCATAGAAGTCAGGTTTCAATCTTGTTGTTGCTCATGCTTTGGGGTACTAGGCAACTTACTTATCATCTCTGAAGTCTTAAAAGACTTACTTTTTTTTTTTTTTTTTTTGGTTTTTGTGCCACATTCAGTGACACTCAGAGGTTACTCCTGGCTATGCGCTCAGAAATAACTCCTGACTTGGGGGACCATACCAGACGTAGGGGGATCAAACCTCGGTCCATCCTAGGTTAGCACAGGCAAGGCAGCCAGCTGCCTTACGGCTTACACCACCAGCCTGACCCCCCAAGACTTACTTATAAAGAATTATTTATAAAATAAGGACCCTCTGCCTTGCACATAATGTCTTACATATGAGTGTAAGCTCACAACATTTATATTGCTTCCATAATATCAGTATAGGTCAGAGTAAAAGGAGAAAGAGAAGTGTAAGTTTTATAGTAAGAATAGACTTGAATATAACAATACAAATAAGGGTTGGGGAAAATAGTTCCAAGGGGTGGGATATATATCTTGCATAGACTAAACTCTAAGTTCAGTTCCTGCATCACCACCCCATCCCAGTCTCACTGAGTGTGGCCCTTGTGTCCCCTGACCACTACATGGCCTGGTCAGTACCTAATGGTTATGCCCAAGAAAGTCAGGTCCATACCAGTTGGCTAAGAATTTTTGTGAGTGGCCCTTGGGCTCCTGATAAATAGATTATTAAATAAAATAATTAGTAAGTAAATCCAAGACAGGGGGTATGGTTCAAAGGACTGGAACCCAGGTTTTTTATGCAAAGGGGAATCTCAAGTTTAATTTTCCAGGGGCTGAAGAGGTGGCGCTAGAGGTAAGGTGTCTGCCTTGCCAGCGCTAGCCTAGGACGGACCATGGTTCGATCCCCCGGCATCCCATATTGTCCCCCCAAGCCAGGGGCAATTTCTGAGCGCTTAGCCAGGAGTAACCCCTGAGCATCAAATGGGTGTGGCTCGAAAAACCAAAAAAAAAAAAGTTTAATTTTCCAGCATAGCAGGGAGAAACTCCTGAGTACCACTCAGTATATACCCCCCCCCACAAAGAATATATTCATCCATTCCTATAGCCCAGAGAGGCAAGACGCTTCTGTAGACAATCTAAGATAGTGCCTTCTGAACAAGAGTCTGGATCTGAAGCTACCTGATATTTCTCTGCACCTTGTTTTCCTCCTGAGCATCTCAGCCAGGTCTTAACCCAGAAAAAGAAATCAGGACAATCTTCTCTGCAGAAAAGAAAGGAGAAAGATTCGGAGTCGTGCCTCGCAGTGCAATTGGGAGTTTTGAGAAAGAGAGAAACCCCTTGAATTGAACTTTTGGGTGCAAAGCTTTCTCTCAGTCTTTTAGTGCTCTTTCAATATCAGACACCTGAAAAGTCCTTTCATGAAAAGATCACTCCGAAGTACAATGGAGGGAGAAGCATTCACCACAAAACAAGCATCAGTAACTCAGGAATCCAGAACAGGAAGAGTAGATCCCAGGAAAGAACAATCAGAATAAAACAACCCAAAAAAGTAAAGAGCTCTAGGACAGTGAAAAGATGTAGGATCCTGAAGTTAGAAAAGTATGCTGAAGGCCTTCATAGAACAGAGAGCTCGGAAAGAAAAAGACCAGATACAAGAATACATAAGACCTCTGACTAATTAGAAAGGAGGAAAAGAAACAACCACAGAAATAAGAAAATTCCCCAGAAGGACCTCAATGACAAAGAAAATAGCAGCATGTGAGTTTCATGTTTGGGACATTAGGTCAAAGCAAGTATCCCCTTTTGGAAAAAAAAATAAAGGGAGATGAGGCAGGGTGGGTGGACTGGGCCTCACCTGGCAGTGTTCAGGGCTTACCCCTAACTCTGTGCCCAGGGGTCAGTCCTGGTAGTGCTCAAGGGACCATTTGCTTTGCCCAGGGCATGATATGTAGTGCCAGGAATTAAACTCAGGACAGCTGCATGCAAAGCAAGCACCTTACCCTCATTACTATTTCTTCATCCATAAGATCCTCTTAAGAGAAAGTCATTTACCCCAAAAGATTGTGGAGCCGACTGATTATGTTCCTCTGCAATTTGGAGAGCCAGGACATAGAGGAAGAAAATCCCCACAAGTCTGAAACAAAATTATTTCCCACTTAAAATTTTACTCAAGCAAATCATCAAGCAGGAAACAGGCACATTTTTAGTTTCTTGGGGATTTATTAAGTGTGGCCGCATTGCATGAATGCTAGGAATATACCTGCAAGCTGAGCTTTTCACAGAACGAAGAGTAAGATGAACAGAGGAGAGCAATGGAATTCAGTCACTAGCAGGAGAGGGAGTTGGGGCTTAGAAAGATAAAGAGGGTGGCAGGAGAATGACTGAGTTCCATGTTCCTTCAGAAAATGGCACTAGAAAGTACATCCAACAGCCTTGGAAGTGATGTCTTGAGACAAGATGCAGATAGCAAGCAGAGTTTGGAACAGTTTCAGAGTTGTTGGGGGTTTTTTTGGAGCCACATCCAGAATGCTCAGAGGTAACTCCTGGCTTTGAGCCCAGGAATTACTCCTGATGAGGCTCAGGGGACCATACTGGGGATTGAGCCCGGGTTGATCGCATGCAAGACAAGCACCCTAGAAGTGCTCTTATTCTAGCTGTCCTGAGAAATACAAACCAAACAAACCAAACAAACCAAACACTGAGCAAGAGAGGCAAGATATTATTAGCCACCCCTGAGAAAATGAAAGAGTCACACAATAAAGGAAAATTATTGTGATGCTCTGCATTATTTGGTATGTATAGCAATAATAATTTATAATGACCATTAATAAGCAGAATCACATATATATCTACATTGCTGATGCTGGAGGACATGCATGTGTTCCCCAGGAACCCAGAAGTTTCCCTTCACCCCAACCAGCTGGCAGCTGGCTCCCAAAGCAAAAGGACAGCCCACCATCCCACCTTGCCTCAGTTTGGGAAGAAGCTACCGCCACCACTGCTGTTGATTTGCTTTCAGTGGCCCCTTTTTCTCCCACTTTCCTTTGCTGTGGACTGTTTGTTGCTCACTACTGGATTTGGATTTTGAGAGACCCTGAGCTCGAGAACATTTCCTGCTCTGCGACTACTGCAAGCCATTTTTCAGATTCCACAAGACCAAGTCACAGGTTGAAGCTGTGCTTCGGATTTTATCCCCACCTCCCCAGACTATTTCAAAAAAACTTAAAGGGGAGGTGCATAATTCCTTGG
Source organism: Suncus etruscus (assembly GCF_024139225.1). Classification (NCBI taxonomy): domain Eukaryota; kingdom Metazoa; phylum Chordata; class Mammalia; order Eulipotyphla; family Soricidae; genus Suncus; species Suncus etruscus. The sequence continues at coordinate 64,499,856 of NC_064852.1, read as the reverse complement.
TATATCCAAGGAACATTAACTTTTAACATTTCCTAAGTTGTATTTCCTTAATAGGTATAATTCTTTTTTTCTTGTTTTGTTTTGTTTTGGGCCACACCCGGTGGCGCTTAGGGGTTACTCAGAAATCGCTCCTGGCAAGCTCGGGGATACATAGGATAACGAGGATTGAACCCAGGTCCATCCGGGTCAGCCACATGCAAAGCAAACACCCTACTGCTGTGCTACAGCTCTGGCCCAAGGTCCAATTCTGATTGTGTACTTCCTTATTTAGATGTAGTTTTCCCCATTCCTTTTTTGGGATAGATTCATTCTAGTAGATGTTTCTTTTACGTTCTGAGTTCATGTTAGAACTAGGTTATAGGGATTGTTTAGCTTGTTATTTTTACCCCCATATATACCAGTAGTATCATGTAGCATTGTTCCTTTTTGCAAATTAAAATAGGGGAAATCTTAGATATAGAAAGAAGTTCTTATCTAATAGGGATAAGAACTCCTAAATTTTATATTGCATAGGTGTGGGGGAGGCTTTCACTCTGAACATTTGTCTTAGTGACTTGACTTAGGCTTCGTTGATCGAACATCAGCTATTCACCCTTGAACCATGGATCCCATCTTTGGAACTGGCAAGGTTTTCTGTACCAGCACCAGGAATAGAACTTCTAGTAGGGAAGACCCTAATGTTGCCCTGACACCAACTTGCTCCAGGGTAAATTCCCCTTGATGACTTGGAAACAGTAACAACCTAATTTCAAGGGCAGGTTTCCCTGCCTCACCACCTAGTGGAAGGATGAAACCAGAAGATATTCCATGACACCCTGACTTCGACATAGGATCTGTGCAAAAACCAAAAACTCTAATTACAGAAGCCTACTGCAATAACCAAAATTGAGGAAAACTTTTCCTGGGAGAAAATTTTTCTATGGAGAAAGACTTTGGAGTAAGACAACTTAGTATGCCTGGGGACTGTAGTTGATTTTATGGCAGGATGTTTCAAGGGTAGAAACACCTATTTTTATTTTATTTTATTTTTTTATTTAAACAACTTTATTACATACATGATTGTGTTTGGGTTTCAGTCATGTAAAGAACACCAGCCATCACCAGTGCAACATTCCCATCACCAATGTCCCAAATCTCCCTCCTCCCCACCCAAACCCCGCCTGTACTCTAGACAGGCTTTCTATTTCCCTTGTACATTCTCATTATTAGGATAGTTCAAAACATAGTTATTTCTCTAACTAAACTCATCCCTGTTTGTGGTGAGCTTCATGAGGTGAGCTGTAACTTCCAGCTCTTTTCTCTTTTGTGTCTGAAAATTATTATTTTTAATATAATTATCTTTATTTAAACACCATGATTACAAACATGATTATAGTTGTATGATTACAGTCATGTAAAGAACACCCCCCTTCACCAGTGCAACATTCCCACCACCAATTTCCCAGATCTCCCTCCTCCCCACCCCCCTACACCTGTACTCGAGACAGGCTTTCTACTTCCCTCATTCATTCACATTGTTATGATAGTTTTCAGTGTAGTCATCTCTCCAACTGCACTCATCACTCTATGTGATGAGCTTCATGTCATGAGCTGCACCTACCAGCCCTCATCTCTCTTGTCTCTGAGATACTGTTAAAAATGTCTTTCATTTTTCTTAAAGCCCATAGATGAGTGAAACCATTCTGCATCTTTCTCTCTCCCTCTGATTTACTTCACTCAGCATAATAGATTCCATGTACATCCATGTATAGGAAAATTTCATGACTTCATCTCTCCTGACGGCTGCATAGTATTCCATTGTGTATATGTACCACAGTTTCTTTAGCCACTCATCTGTTGAAGGGCATCTTGGTTGTTTCCAGAGTCTGGCTATTGTAAATAGCGCTGCAATGTGAAAATTATTATTGCAAGAATGTCTTTCATTTTTCTTAAAACCCATAGATGAGTGAGACCATTCTGCATCTTTCTCTCTGACTTATTTCACTCAGCATAATAGATTCCATGTATATCCATGTATAGGAAAATTTCATGACTTCATCTCTCCTGACAGCTGCATAATATTCCATTGTGTATATGTACCACAGTTTCTTTAGCCATTCATCTGTTGAAGGGTATCTTGGCTGTTTCCAGAGTCTTGCTATGGTAAATAGTGCTGCAATGAATATAGGTGTAAGGAAGGGATTTTTGTGTTGTATTTTTGTGTTCCTAGGGTATATTCCTAGGAGTGGTAGAGCTGGGTCGTATGGGAGCTCAATTTCCAGTTTTTGGAGGAATCTCCATATTGCTTTCCATAAAGGTTGAATTAGACGGTATTCCCACCAGCAGTGGATAAGAGTTCCTTTCTCTCCACATCCCTGCCAATACTGCTTGTTCTCATTCTTTGTGATGTGTGCTAATCTCTGGGGTGTGAGGTGGTACCTCATAGTTGTTTTGATTTGCATCTCCCTGATGATTAGTGATGTGGAGCATATTTTCATGTGTCTTTTGGCCATTTGTATTTCTTCTTTGTCAAAGTGTCTGTCCATTTCTTCTCCCCATTTTTTGATGGGATTAGATTTTTTTTCTTGTAAAGTTCTGTCAGTCCCTTGTATATTTTGGAGATTAGCCCCTTATCTGATGGGTATTGAAACACCCTATTTTTAGACCAAAGATTTTTCCTTTCTGTTTTTCTCAACTTTTGCTGCACCTATGCAGAAAAACTGCCATTCCCCCCTTTTTATATCTTTTAGTTAGGACCTCCTACTTTTTTCATAAAACCTTGGGACCAAAACTACTTTTTTTAAAAATTGGACAAGAAAAACAATTACTTTTTTTAACCTCATATTTCTGCATTTTTTCTATAAAATTAAGAAGGAAAAAAACCAAAGATGGGGGTCAGGGTACAAGTAGTTTCAGGTACATTGCTAGAGGATGGGAAAAGGACAGAACTAAATATCCAAGCAAAAATCAACAACAATAGAATCAAGAGACGCAAACTATAACAATCTAAACTAATAGTGGCAGGCCAGGGGACAAAGGGTAGTGGTATAAGATGCATTATTGAAAACATTGATGGAGGGAGTTGACACTGGTGGTGGGAATGGGAATGGAAAAAGGGAATTCACTGTATATCTAAAATCCAAGTGTGAAGGGCTTTGTAAATCACAATGGTTTCAATAAAATTTAAAAATTTTAAAATAAAATTAAATTTAAAAAAAGGAAAGGCAAGATCCATGAAAGAGGAAAGAATGGAAGAACAATATTGCCCTTTCATCTCACAGTTCCAGCTTCTTGAACTGTGGATCTCCACCTAAATGGAGTCATATGTGAGGATCACCAAAAAATGTTTTAAAATGACCAAGATAAAAGAAAAGCATTAGAGCCCAAATTAATTTATTCAAACTTAATCTTGCTGTAAATTTTAGGTATTCTGCCAGGGATTGATCATGCTGTGTCTCATACTGTCAAGTCAAGGAAAAGCGGATGAAGAACTAGTGTGGGATTCTTCATGTGTTCACACTTGGCACCTAGGACTGTGCTATACACTCAGGGTCCAGTCAGTGGTGCCTCTTGCTCACACAGCCAAACCCTCCAGTCCTCCAGCCCTTGCCAGCATGAAGGCAGCCTGGCCCGCCAAGTGCCAGCCTTGATGGCCCCAAGAAAGGGCTCCGGGCAAGCCCTGCACAGAGCTGGAGGTCGCACTTCAAAGCCTCACACTAATGCCTCTGGACAAGCGTGGCCTAGCCTTAGGGGTTCCCTCACTTCTTACAGTGTCTGTTCCCAGGCGTATCCCAGCGCACAAGGCAGAGAGAGGCCAGGGGCATGCTGTGCCCCACACTGCCCCATGGGGCAATGCCATTTCTCACCCAGGCCACCAGCCAAGCATTCATCCACATCTAGGGCAGGGATCACATTGGGTTATTTGGTCACTGGAGGACTCCCCCATATACCCTCTTTCCTTCCTCTTTTCACTCTGCCAGCTCTAGGGATCCAGGCCCAATCCAGTCTAGATTCCCTCCACCAGCTCTCATGCTGTGTGGCTCTCCGGATGGAAAGAGCAGAAGGATGGGGAGGAGGGTGGCTTTGCACCCAGAGAGAATGCTTTGAAGTTTTGTGATACTGAGAAATTATAGGATCTCTGTTCCTTTGTCTTCTTCCTCTTTAACAGGGTGACTGTATCTTCATGGCAGGGTTTTGCATGCTTCATAAATAATGCAAGATTTTGGCCCACCAAGTAGCAGGCTGACACTCCACTTTCCATCCTTGTCTAACTATCTACCTCAATACTCAACAGCTTAAAGCAGAAGCTACTTCTCTTTGCTCCTGATTTTTGTAGATTGGGGCTAGAAGCTGAATTTATAAAATTTTGCTTCATGCAACATCACAGACGTTCACTCAGTGGCTCCCATTGGTCTCCTGCTGAGCAAGAAGGTCCCAGAAATGCAGATGAAGTTGACTAGCAGATTTTCTGGATTTGGGTGGCTAGAGGATCCCAAGCAGGAAAGAACCAAGGAGCAAAAGAAATAGTTCATTTCTCTTTTTTGGGAAAGGAGTGGCATACCCAGTGGTGCTCAAAAATTACTCCTGGCTCTGCACTCAGGAATTACTCAGGCTTTTGTGACTGTATGGGGATAGAACCTGAATTAGATGCATGCAAAGTAAACACTCTCGCCATTGTACAATTGTTCTGGCCCAGTTATCAAGTTCTTAAGCAATAGATCTGGTTTCCTTGCTGGCAGCTAATCTCTCAATTTGATCTCTAGCACCTCATATAGTCCCCCCACTCACCCCAAAGGAATTACTCCTGAACACAGAATTAGGAATATCTTCTGAGGACTGCTGGGTATGGCCTCCAAGTCCCCCATAATTTTTTGTTTTTTGGTTTTATGGGCCACATCCAGCTTTGCTCAGGGTTTACTCCTGGCTCTGTGCTCAGAAATCACTCATGGACCATATAGGATGCTGGGGATCAAACCCGCACCCATCCTGGGTCAGCCACATGCAAGACAAATGCCCTCCCACTGTACTAGCACTCTGGCCCTACAATAAATATTTTTAAAAGAACTGAATCTGGGCTTGGAAATTTACAGAATCAAAGAATTTCAGAGTCAGCGTATTTCAAGTTTCAGCTTTTATTAAAAGATGCTATTGACCCAAAAGAACCCCAGGAAAGGTGAAAGACTACCATTTAAAGAGGAGATAAGCATGAATTTGTGGTCCTCTCTAAGTGCCCCAAACACAGTCATCCTTTCCTCTGCCCTTTCCCCAAAATTGAGCTTTATTTTCACATAGCTTATGGTCAGCCGCACTCTTTGTTCACTCAACAAGCAGAATTTACTGAGTACTAACTATGTGCTTAGAATGCCGTCAAGGGGATGCCTCTCCCTGGGAGGTTTCCCTCTGTCCTGAGAAGACAGTGCTTAGAACCCCCTTGCTGGCTGTAAGCATGATGCAAATAATTGATCAGGTCTCAGATGACAATGGGGAGAAGACAGTAGGAGGAGATGATCCAAGAGCAGAGCTCCAGGAGTGGAAATAGAGGGTCCATCAGATGCAGAAAGTAGGTGCTGTTCTACAGTGGGTGGGAAGCCATTAAAAAGATACTATTTAGACTCCCAGGTCCTAGGAGGACCCCAAAGAGGGCAGTCAGGCACCTCAAGACAGCAATTGATTTCCACTGGCTGATCAACAGGTTTGTGATTGGCTGGTAGGAATCAGTTCAGTGGGCTCTGTAGGGTCAGGATTGTGCCCACTCTCAGGCCCTGGAGTGATTAAGGAAGCTAGTGGACTGAAGGTGTATCAATTAAAGAAGGTGACGGTATAAATTCTAGATTGGTCAGCCTGTGTTTGACAACTCTGGAAGAAGAGTGCTCTCTCAGATCCAGGCCCTGCTCCTTTACTCCTCCAGCCAGGACTCACATCTCAGTTATCATCAAAAAGCTGAGGAGCAGTCATGGATATGGCTCAGAAAGCTCCAACATTGTGCATGCTGGGGTCCCAGGTTTGATCATTGTAGTCCTCCATGTATTCCCGAGGAGTACAACAGATGTGGCTCCAAAATACAAACCCAAAGCAAAAGAAAAGAGGAAATAAAAACACATCTAGTCAGTGCAGATATGTCCAGAGATTGGACATGGATTGGACATACCAAAGATTGAAGAGATCAGAGCATAGCTGGAGATGTCTATTTCCCTAGGTAGGGCACTCTAGGTGCTAAGAGCTGGGAGCAAAACAGTCCAGCTTCAGATATTTAGAGGGATAGGTCCAGGACCCCATTTTATTGAATAGAGAAATTGGATGAGGGATGATGAAGCCCTGGAGGGAATAAGTGGGGTGAGAGAGGCAATGACAGAAATAAAAGAAACCTTGGTGCCAGCACTAGGAAAAGACTGACACAGAGACCCAAAGAGTTGACATATAAAATGATGCTTATCTGCTTTTGTTTCATTTTGGGGTTTGGAGGCTATGTTTAGGGCTTACTCCTGGTTCTGTGCTCAGAAATTATTCTTAGCAGTGCTCAAAGAACTGTATGTGGTATTGGGGAACAAATCAGGGCTGTCCACGTGTAAGGCAAGCACCTCAACACCTGAACTATTTCTTGAGCCTCAAATGATAGGGCTTGAACGTGAAAAGGTGAGTGATGGGCCCGGAGAGATAGCACAGCGGTGTTTGCCTTGCAAGCAGCTGATCCAGGACCAAAGGTGGTTGGTTCGAATCCCGGTGTCCCATATGCCCCGTGCCTGTCAGGAGCTATTTCTGAGCAGACAGCCAGGAGTAACCCCTGAGCAACGCTGGGTGTGTCCCAAAAACCAAAAAAAAAAAAAAAAAAAAAAGGTGAGTGATGTTCTCTATCTTGAGGGTTCATCCTGTCAGTGAACAAGCAGCATCGGGATGGGGGGAGAGAGGAGGAGTTCTGGTCATAACCTTGAAGTGAGATTATGCATATGTCCTGTAAGGGGCCAAAGAAAGGATCTCAGCCTGTACTGAGATTTGCAATCAGGCAGGCCAAATGTCTGGATCTCACTAAAGTCTGATGTCCCCTTCTGAAAGGGGAGCTGGGATCTGATATGGGGTCTCAGTGGGGTCCTGATTGTCTTTCTAAGTCCATAAAGGTCAAAGACCTAGAATCAAAGTGGTAGTCCCCCATTTCTGTCTTTCCCAAGGCCTGGTACTGGCCCAAAGTTGGTGCTTTTAAGACCAGGTTCTTGGACTTTGATCAGCTGAACCAAGGGGAATAGTGTGGAAGGTTTGGGGCTTCATAGACAGGAGGCACATTTAATGGACACACTTGTGGTCTCCATGGCATCTAAAAACACAACCTTCCTCTGGAGTCAATGGCCCCCACTATTCCCGTGGCCCCTACCTCTCCACATTTTTCCTGAATGCACTAGCCAAAAAGGTGCCCAGTCAACAGCAATGGTGTGGAAACTTTTCTGAAGTCAATAGGTATTCAGCCTCATGTTCTTGTTTGTTCTGCAAGCCCTGGAAATCTGGCCTGTCCAAAACAGGGAGTAATGTAACAAAGTAGGGGACAACTTATCTGCGAATTTTGGTGGCTTCTGGGAAGATTGATTCTGGCCCCACAGTGGGAACTGCCCCTACCTTACTCTCACAGTCAAATCCCAGTTGAAATTGTAGTCATCCCCATCAGTGCCTGAGACTTCCAGAGTGGGAGAAAGAGCTGAGGTGCTCAGTAAGTTGTGGATGGGAAGACCTACTACAAAAGCCCCACTCTGAGTGCCTTTTCCCAGGAGTAATAACATGGAGGACTGTATGCACGAGGAAGTGGGAGTGTTGAGATTTGTAAGCTGCTATGCCCAAGGATATGCTGTTTACTTGATGAAACCTGGGGTGCCTATTTTCTCTCTTTCCTTCCTTTCTATCTTTCTTTCTCTTTATTTTTCTTATTCTTCCTTTTTTTGCTTATCTTCTCTATGCTCAAGCCCAGTTTCTCACACATGCAAGACAAATGCACTACTGTAAAGTCACATCTCTGGCCTCCAAATTTCTTGGGAAACAGAACTAGTTCAAAGGTTTAGAAGAAAAATGTCATCAGAAATATTTTGTGAAAAACCTAGCAGAGAAGGTAATCCCTCTCTTGTCCTTCTTGCCTAATAAACTCTGCCTGCTGGAAGGGACTGGATTAAAGTAGGAAGATGAGCCCTAGAAGCTTAAGTCTTCACTAGTTAAGCAGCCAGAACTAGAAGGCCAATTGTATAATTCCCTCCTTTCCTCTGGTTGGAAGCAATGATTTTTAAGCAAAGTCTCAAGTCTTATATTAAAGTCTGAAGATGGGAAGGTTCAAAAATAAGAACCAAGAAAAAAATTAAGTTGCATTTTCTTATATAAAGGCAGTGATAGAAAAAAAGTGATTAGACTGTGTGAAGAAATCAATGAGTTCATCAGACACCCACAAAAATGCCAATGATGTCGGTAGTTTTGTCATTCTCATTATATAATAAAAGAAACTGAGTCCCTGAAAGGTGAAGAAATTGCTTAAGGGGAGCTAACCAGGCGACTGACTCCTTACCATTCCTTGATGAACAAGAATCTAATAAATTTGTGGGAGGATGGATGGATAGATTGGATGGATAGATGATGGTTCTTTATTCCTTCATCCATCTACCTGAGTGAGTACAGATGGCTGCAGAGTATAAAAGGGGTATTAGTCTAAAGGGTCATTTGTTCTAGGCATCTGCCAGTAGGGCAGTAGTAACGAGTTAGAAGATGGCACTCAGTCCCCAGAAACCACTGCTCACATCCATCCTACACCTTTCAATACTAAAATCCCACGATTACCAGTTCACTCTTTCAGGATGAGCATTACCTCCTCCAGCCCCACATTTTATGTTTTAAACTTAGTTAAATACTAATAATCTACAATGTCGCTCATAATACAATTGTTTCAGGTATTCAATGTTCCAACCACCAATTGCACCATCAGAGTGAATTTCACTCCACAAATGTCCCAGGTTCCTACCCCATAGCAGGCACAAAATAAGTTATTTTTCTTTCTACAACATATATCTCATATGGAATTACTAAAGCCATTGGCTGATGATTTACTGAGCTATTTAATGCTAGTTGAAACTTCTGTGTTATTATTTCTCTTTGACTTCAGTTGGCTTCTACTCAACTTTCCCATATAATTTTCTGTACTCCTACTGTGAAATTAGGAGGTGTCCATGGCCACATATGTAGTGGATGCATGTTCCAGAATCTCTAAAACTGGGACAGTTTAGCAGCTTGGAGTCTCTTCAAGATTAGTCCCTTTATATGCCTGAGAATGTCAGCTGTAGATGAGGCACTGGGACTTTCAGCAGGGCAGGATCTCATCATGTCCCTTACTCAAAAAGGCACCAGCGTTAGTCTAGAGACCAGAATACCTGGGATAATTCAGTGGCAGCAAGATAAGTTATGGAGCTTCAAGGCTGGACTGTTTATATGCAAGGCTTACATGGGATGAGTAAGCCACAACAAGATTCCCAGGCTCACATTTAAATCATAGATCTCACGGGTGAGGCCCATAGAGTCTGAAAGGCCTGTGGCATTAAGTACTGGTGGTCCATCCCTACTGTGGAAGAGGAATACTAGGAGGAGACTATTGATGGTGGTTACTGCAGAGAGTAAGGTGTGTAGGCTGGCCACATCACAACTGCATCCTTCTGAGAAGCAGAATCCCACAGTCTTAGCAAAGATGGAAAAAAGAAAAAGACAACCCTGCTAATGTTGCTGATTGGTGCTCTTTCCTGTTTTGGGCCACTTCCTGCTCCAAATTGAGTCTGCCCTGTTATCACATGGAGGTTCTCCATGCTTGCCTCATCCTCTGAACATGCCTCTCACACCTGCCAAGCCTTGTGGGATAGCTAAACAGCCCAAACAGTGGCTACTGGATTTCTATGAAGAGTACAAACTAATCCCCAGTTTCAGTTTGAGAAATATAATCTACCCCCACTCACTGCCCAGGGATTATAGGGACCTTTTAAAATTAGGATTTGAGATTAGGGGCCTGAAAAATAGTACAGCAGATAGGGTGCTTGCTTTGCACACAGCTAACACATGTTTGATCCCCAGCACCCTATATGGTCATCCCAAGCCTTCTATGAGTGATCCCTGAGTGCAGAACTAGGAGTAAACCCTGAAGAACACCAAATACATTTGGAGATGACACTTGAGGGACCCTGTTCCCTCCAGATGGCACAGAGTTAAGAAGGGGGTGTATAAAAGCATCTTTAAGGAGAAAACAGCACTGTCCAAACAAGTGCATTCAGAGATAAATAAATGGGATTATAATAAGCTGAGAAGATTCTGCACCTCAAAGGAAATAGTGACTAGGATACAAAGACCTTCACAGACTGGGAAAAACTATTCACCCAAAACCCATCAGAAAAATGGCTCATATCTAAGATACACAAAGTACTCACAGAACTTAACAAGGAAAAAATCTAACCCCATCAAAAATGAGAAGAAATTCACAGACAATTCCTCAAAGAAGAATTACAAATAGCCAAAGACACATGAAAAAATGCCCCACATCACTAATAATGATGGAGATGCAAATCAAAACAGTGTGGTACCATCTCATGCCACAGAGACTGGTACACACCATAAAGAATAAAAACAATCAGTGCTGGCAGGGATGTGGGAAGAAAAGAACTCTCATTCACTGCTGGTGGGAATGCCATCTAGTCCTGCCTTTATGGAAAACAATATGGAGATTCCTCAAAAAAACTGAAAACTGAGCTCCCATATGACCCAGCCATACCACACCTAGGGATCTACCCTAGGAACACACACCAAAAAAGAACATAAAAATACCCACAAAAATGCCTTCTGCACACCTATATTCATTGCAGTGCTATTTACAAAAAACAGAATCTGGAAATAACCCAGATGCCCAACAGATGAATGACTAAAGAAACGGTGGTACATATACACAATGGAAAACTATACAGCCATAAAGAAAATGAAGTCATGAAATTTTCCTATACATGGATGGACATAGAAACTAAAATGCTGAGTGAAATAAGTCAAGGGAGAGAGATAAACACAGAATAGTCTCACTCATCTGTGGGATTTAAGAAAAATAAAAGACATATGTTAATAATACTCAGAAACAATAGAGACAAGGATCAACTATCATGATAATGGTAGTGAGTGAAATAAAATGCCTGTCTTGAATACAGGTAAGGAATGAGAGATGTGGGAGATGGGGCATTGGTGGTGGAAATGTTGCACTGGTGAAGGGGGGGGGGTGTTCTTTTTATCATTGAAACCCAACTACAAACATGTTTGTAATCATAAAGATATTGATTACAAAATAAAAGAAGGGAGTGTGAACTCTGAAAGCTCGGCTCTACAACTCCAGGTTCTCACTTAGTGACAGATAGTAAAGATACATACATCAGGGCTGCGGAAGGAGAAAGGGAGAAGAGAGGTGGGGAAAAAAGAGAAACTAGTAAGCTATGTGAGTAATGCTTAGCAGGCCAGGGCTGGGTGCAGACTCCAGGAGTAGATAATTTGCATGGCATTCCAAGCAGAAAGGTACATGGGAGCCAAGATGTAGAAATTCACAAGTCTTGAAAAAGTAAGGTCAGAATCCAGTCTAGGTAACGTAAGCCCAGCAGGGATAAGAGCTGGTGGTACTCGTCAGTTAGGAAATAGGACTCTGTTAAGAATAAATAGTACACAGGCTTTAGCAATAATAACAATAAAATAAAATTAACATGTAAACTAAAGTTATTTATTAAAAAGACATTAAGGACTGGAGTACAGTGGGTAGGGCATATGTCTGCACATGGCTGACCTTGGTTTGATCCCTGAAACCCCATACGGTCCTCTGAGACTGCCAGGAATAATTCAGAAGTGTCAGGAATAACCCATGAGTACCACTGGGTAGGGCTTAAAAAAACCTAAAAGAAAAGGAGCAAAGAAATTTACAGTCCAGAATGTCAGTACAGTGGCTCAGCAGACCCAGGTTCAATCCCCAGCATAACATTTAGTTTTGAGGGGTAATTCCTGAGACAGAGCCATGAGAAACCAGTGAACATTACTGGGTATGGATCCAAAAATAAAATTACACTGTAAAGACATTTAAAGAGTGAGCAGAGAAGTTAGGGGGTCGTTCAGGGTTTAGGGTACATCTAATGCATATTAGACCTATAACATAGCTATAGAAAGCCCTGGAGTCCTAAACACAGCTGCAGTGGAATTGGTGTTCTTTACTCACAGGGCCTATAACGTAACTGTTCAGTCATGTTAAGGCAAACTGAGGAGTAGGTCAGGAGCCCCCTTAAACACTACTTGGAAACCCTGCCCCCACAAATTAAATAGAAAGATAGGGAATTTGTTCAAATGCTAAAGCAAAATGCTTAGTGTTTACAAAGCCCTGAGACCAATACCCAGCAACTCATGCCCCTTGTGCCATCAAATGTGGCCCCAGCACTGATCACCCTCTGATTCGAGCACTGAGCTCAAGCATCACTGATCATAACCCCAGGTTTCTGAGTATTACCTGGTGTGTCTGATAAGCCCCTACTTAAAAGAAAGCGTTTATAATGGATATGTGTGGCAAAGGATTGATAGGGACCATAGAGAACTCTCAAATAAGTTGGGAGAAGGTAAATCATCAAATTGAAAATGTGCAAGTAGAGTGAGCAGGTGTTTGGAGAAAATATATCTAAATGGCAAAAAAAAAAAAAAAACTACAAGAAAATACAATAATTATTAGAACAGGGGCCTCTAAGTGGTTGAAGATGCCTGGATCCACCAGCTCTGCAGCACTGTGCCTGAATGTCCATTAAAAATGATGCAAATTGCTTGACCCTTCTTCTCCCAGGGGGCTTTCTATCCTTCTCCAGTAGCCTAGGCAAGTCTGAGACAACTTCAACTCAGGAGTTTAGGGAAAGTAACAGTTGACCTATTTGCTGGAGGTTCACCCCTAGAGCTCCAAGCCACAGCTAGGCAACTCCCACTATTCCCATGCCACACTATAGAGACACCAAAAATGGAGGCTCTGGTCATTGATAACCTTACTGAACACTAAGCTCCTTTTTAAGCCCACTCCAAATGACTCCGCCAAATGACTGATCAACACCATGTGGTATAGAAGCATCTCCCAGCTGAGTCCCACCTCAATTCCTGCCACACAGCATTGCAAGATACAATTAAATGTGGGTTGTTTAAAGCCACTAAGTTTGGGGACAGATTGCTAGGCAGCCACTGAAAACAGAACACAGATCCAACAGAAATCCATGAATATGTGCATAAATCCATGAGAGATATGTACAAGAACGTTTGCTATGTTATTGCTTGCAAAAACCAGCAACAACAACAAAAAAAGATTGGAAATAACCTTCAGCTCCATCTGAGAAAAACAGATTTTGTAAATCATAAGATGTTTTACAATTGGGATACATTTTAGTCGTGAAAATGAATGAATTGGCGCTGTATAGGTTCATGTGAACCATTTCAAACCAGCTTTGTGCGTAAAAGCAAGTTTTGAATGATATGTACAGCTTGGTAGCATTTATGTAAGGCTTTAAAGTAGGCAAAGCAGAACAATATTTTGTTTATGAATACATATCTATATAGCAAAATATAACCACATGTGCAAGAGAATGAAGAACAACAAATTCATTACGGTGGAATGGGATGGCAGGAGTCCATAGAGAGCTTTGAGGCTCCCAATTTCATTTATTTAAGGAATATATATAGGGTTTTATTGTTTCTTTCACTTTTATTTTCAGGGGGACTTCTCAAGTGGTGTTCAGGAGGCCAGAGACTCCCTCCTAATCATTCTCAGTCAATCAGACAGGTAATTCAATGAGAAGGTCTTTCATTGAGAGGGAGGATGTTGGGTGGATATGGTACTGCTCAGACCCTGTTTGTCAGACCATGTAACAGGTGCTTGTGGCCTGCAGGGCAACATCCAGTGATGCTCCGGGACCATGTGGTGTCAGGGATGGAATCCAGTTTGGCTACATTCAAGCCATCTGCCTTAACCCCTGGACTATAACTCCAGCATCTCTTTTTAAAAAATCTAATTAGATACAAACATATTTTCAGCTGTGAAAAAGCAGGGACATGTCATCCAAGGGTGGAAGAGTGTTCAAATATTTAACAACTACTAAGAGAGCAACCCCAAGACTCAGGCACCACCCCTGGGATTTAGACACACACACACACACACACACCACACACACACACACACACACCACCACCACCACCACCACCACCACCACCACCACCACCACCACCACCCCCACCACCACTGGGATTTAGACACACACACACACACACACACCACCACCACCACCACCACCACCACGATTTAGACACACACACACACACACACACACACACACACACACACACACACACACACACCACCATCACCACCACCACCACCACCACCACCACTGACATTAACCCTTTGGTTGCCAAGATGGCATGAGCTATTTTCCGAGGTCCAGGAGAAGGGCCCAGATGGTGAAGAGTATGGCAACTAATCCAGGACTCAGGAGAGCAGCTATTGACCAGTTCAAATAATTTAGTGTTTTGAGAATTTAGTTTTAATGTTTACAAGATTAGCAAAGGCAGTAAACTATGCCACTTCTCACAATACTTTTTTTTTTTTTTTTGGTTTTTGGTTTTTGGGTCACACCTGGCAGCGCTCAAGGATTACTCCTGGCTCTATGCTCAGAAATCGCTCCTGGCAGGCTTGAGGGACCATATGGAATGCCAGGACTCAAACCACCATCCTTCTGCATGCAAGGCAAATACCCTTACTCCATGCTATCTCTCCGGCCCCATCTCACAATACTTTTTATGTGAAAAATAAGTTTTATGTTTTAATAAAGTATGTTTTATGCAGGGACCATAGAGAGAGCACGAATGACAGCATATGTTTAGCATAAACTCTGAATCTGACCCCTAACATCACAGATCTTTCCCAAGCACTGCCAAGTGACTTCCTGACCTCCAGCATTGCAGAGCCCAAACACCTGACAGTCACACCAGCATTACCAGGCAGAGTATCAGCAGTGGGCTACTTATAAAATAGATGTTAAAGGGCAGGACAAATAGTATGGGGGGGCAGTTATCTACTTGCCTTACATGTGATCTACTTTAGGTTGATTCCTGGCACCATGTAAAGTCCCTAGAGCAATGCCCAGGGTGATCCCTGAGCACTGAGGCAGGAGTAAGCCCTGAGCATGTGCTGCTTGGAATTTTCTGTGATTTCCAAGGGTGTCAAGGCATTCTGAAACCAGAGTTTTAGAATCACTAGTGTAATGTAATCAATCTTTCTGCTTTTCTGCACGAATTCCTTCCAGGCTGACCAGACCCCTATTTATTGAACCCAAGGCCACCTCCACTGCCACATTGTCCACCTCCATTTCATAGGTCTATAGCTAAATTGCTGCCCCCTCAAGGCTCCAGAACCAATGCCACCTCATTTATGAGTTCTCATGCATGCCTGTTTGAAGAATGTTGCTGGCATATATAGACCCAGAGGTGGTATATGAGAACACACGCATATTTAATTAAAATAAAGAATATTTTTCAGATGAGCTATACCTGTTGACATTTCTACAGCACAAGGTGCACAGAGTGCTCTCCTCCACACACCTGTCTATACCTGTATCCATTATTCGCCCTGTAATTTGCTATTCTGATGGGTATGAATGGTTTTTATTTGCATTTTACTGGTGATTGGTAAGTTGGACTACCTCATCAATATAAATTGTAACTATTTGGGATTACCCCTTACATATAGATATAGATCCATCCCCCATTTTTCTCTTGGGTTTCTGTTTTCATCTTGTTGATAAAAAGTTCTAAATAGTCTCCTCAGAATAGTCCTTATCTAAGCTACCCAAAGAGCGGACCAGCTCTCTATCTAAGAAATATTCATCAAATCTAATTCCTTTGCTTCTTTCAAGAAATTCTTTCTGGAGCCAGAGTAATAGCATAGTTGATAGGGCATTTGTCTTGCACTTGCACTGACCCAAGTTTTATGCCTGGCATCCCATCAGATTCCTAAAGCACTGCTAGGAGTAATTTTTAAGCTCAGAGCCAGAAGTAACCCCTGAGCTCTACCAGGTGTGGCTCCAAAATTAAAACAAACCAAAACTAAACTAAACTAAAACACATAACTCCTTGTACTCTGCCAACTAGGATTCAATTTCTGGTACCCCATATTGCTCCCACCAAGCTCTACCTGAGTGATCTCTGAGCCAGAAGTAAGCTCTGAGCATTGCTGAGTTGTGGCCCAACATCCAAAAAAAGTAAACAACTTAATACATATATTTAAAAAATAAACTTCTTGCTATGAAAAACAGAAGTCTCAGCTAAATAGAACAGATTCCTTAGAGGCTGGAGTTTGGCATTCTGTTGCATACTTACCTTCTTCAAGCTAGCCTTTTCCACAGCTTAAGTTGCTGAAACTCTTTGTAGTCATACAGGAAACTCTTCTTCATTCTCTTAATCTGCTACTTGTCTTCAGTTTTACAATTGATGTCCTTTACTGAAGAGAAATCTTTAGTCTTAATATGACTATCTTCTTTTTTCTGTTTAGAGCTTGTTTAAAATGTCTTTGCCATTGTTCCTGAATTCCTCAATTTAATCCTCAGAATTGCATTCCCCCAATCCAATTCCAGCTGAGCACTACCTTACTATAGCCTGAGCACAAACATTTGGGCTCATGCAACCAAGCATGCCACCAAGCCTAGCATTGTTAGGAGTGGGCCTTGGCCTCCCAAGCACCACTGAGTAGGCCCCAACCCCCAAAAGAAAAAGAAAAATGTTTTGCTATTTGAACACAAGCTAAATATGGGAAAATATTAAGCAAGAGTTATTAATTTTAGATGTGATAATAGTATGGTTATGACTTATAAGGATTTTTATCTTTAGAGATGAATATCTAAGAATGTAAGAGTGAAAAAATATGATGTCATGAGTTTAAAATAGTACAGTAAGGCTGAGGGTGTGCTCGATGGGAGGGAGAGCACACATTTCACATGTATGAGTATCTGGACTTAATCACCAGCACCTCCTATAATAACCCTTAGCCCTTTAGCAAGACAAAATGTGGGTGTAGGAGAGAAGACTGTTTTAGTTATTATAAGAAAGATAACATATACCATCTAGAAGTGTTTTTTACTAACCAAAACATCTAACTTGTACCTAGAATACATGACCATTAATAGCAATTTTCTGTACATCCATTTTTCCTCTTTGCATGAAAAGCATTAGCAGATTTAGCAATTAAAAACTTTTGCTCAAACCCAGCAATTCTCAGGAGTTATTCTTTTTTGTTGTTGTTGTTCTTGGGCCATACACAGTGATGCTCAGGGGTTATACACTATGTGCTCAGAAATCACTCCTGGCTTAGGGGACCATATGTGATGCCATGGTCCATCTAGGTTAGCACATGCAAGACAAACACCCTACCTCTTGCACCACTGCTCTGGTCCTCAAAAGTTACTTTTGGCTCTGTACCCAAGAATCACTCCTGATGGTACTCAAGGTATACGGATGCCAGGAATCTAACTTGGGACAGCCACACGCAAGGCAAATGCCCTACTACCTAGCAAGTTCCAAGGTCTGGCAAAATATTAACAATTATTGAGTATAATGTGATCAGTACAAATGAGTTTTTTATACTATGCGCACCACTCTTTATTTGTATCAAATTGCAAAAAAGAAAATGAAATAGTCCTTGACCAGACCAGGTTAAAAAATTATTTTGTATTCCAACTAGAAACCTTACTAATTTACCTTTCATACTTAATCTTCACTTTATTTGGAGTCCAACTCCATGTATGATTAGAACTCAACTTTACCTTTATCCATATAATTAGTTATCCCAATAATAACAAAGCTTGGGGCCAGAAAGATAGCACGGAGGTAGTGCATTTGCCTTGCATGCAGAAGGACTGTGGTTCGAATCCCATATGGTCCCCCAGTCTGCCAGGAGCGATTTCTGAGCGTAGAGCCAGGAGTAACCCATGAGCGCTGCCGGGTGTGACCTAAAAACCAAAAATAACAAAGCTTGTTTCTTGAACAAATGGGGAGAGGATATGGTGGTATGGATTTACTGTAGGAAATGCCTTTTATATGATATGACACCATAATCATGCATAGATCTACTCATGTTCCATTGGCCTGAACCTGGATGCTGAGAAATATGGTAGCTAGATGAGAATTCATGTGCTTGGTGAAAACTGGGGAGTTCTAGACAAAAATAAAGTGTAGAAAGAACATGGAATGACAACAACAACAAAAAAGCTGTGCATACCACACATACCCAGTGCTGTCTATTTTTCCAAAACTAATTTATGAGTCATGGCTCTTAATATTTCCATAAAAATGTTCAAAAAATTTTTTGTTAAGATTGCTTTTTAATTTACAGATGACTTTGAGGGTTGTTAATATCTTTACTATGTTAATTTCTTATTTAAATATATAAAAAAAATTTTTTTTGGTTTTTGGGCCACACCCAGTAACGCTCAGGGGTTACTCCTGGCTATGTGCTCAGAAGTTGCTCCTGGCTTGGGGGACCATATGGGACATCGGGGGATCGAACCGCGGTCCGTCCAAGACTAGCGCAGGCAAGGCAGACACCTTACCTTTAGCGCCACCGCCCGGCCCCTAAATTTGTTATTTTTTTTTAATGCATAATTTTTTTTATTTAAACACCTTGATTACATACATGATTGTGTTTGGGTTTCAGTCATAAAAGGAACACCACCCATCACCAGTGCAACATTCCCATCACCCAAGTCCCAAATCTCCCTCCTCCCCACCCAACCCCCGCCTGTACCCTAAACAGGCTCTACATTTCCCTCATACATTCTCAATATTAGGACAGTTCAAAATGTAGTTATTTCTCTAACTAAACTCATCACTCTTTGTGGTGAGCTTCCTGAGGTGAGCTGGAACTTCCAGCTCTTTTCTCTTTTGTGTCTGAAAATTATTATTACAAGGGTGTCTTTCATTTTTCTTAAAACCCATAGATGAGTGAGACCATTCTGCGTTTTTCTCTCTCTCTCTGACTTATTTCACTCAGCATAATAGATTCCATGTACATCCATGTATAGGAAAATTTCATGACTTCATCTCTCCTGACAGCTGCATAATATTCCATTGTGTATATGTACCACAGTTTCTTTAGCCATTCGTCTGTTGAAGGGCATCTTGGTTGTTTCCAGAGTCTTGCTATGGTAAATAGAGCTGCAATGAATATAGGTGTAAGGAAGGGGTTTTTGTATTGTATTTTTGTGTTCCTAGGGTATATTCCTAGGAGTGGTATAGCTGGATCGTATGGGAGCTCGATTTCCAGTTTTTGGAGGAATCTCCATATCGCTTTCCATAAAGGTTGAACTAGACAGCATTCCCACCAGCAGTGGATAAGAGTTCCTTTCTCTCCACATCCCCGCCAACACTGTTTATTCTCATTCTTTGTGATGTGTGCCACTCTCTGGGGTGTGAGGTGGTATCTCATCGTTGTTTTGATTTGCATCTCCCTGATGATTAGTGATGTGGAACATTTTTTCATGTGTCTTTTGGCCATGCGTATTTCTTCTTTGTCAAAGTGTCTGTTCATTTCTTCTCCCCATTTTTTGATGGGGTTAGATGTTTTTTTCTTGTAAAGTTCTGTCAGTGCCTTGTATATTTTGGAGATTAGCCCCTTATCTGATGGGTATTGGGTGAATAGTTTCTCCCACTCAGTGGGTGGCTCTTGTATCCTGGGCACTATTTCCTTTGAGGTGCAGAAGCTTCTCAGCTTAATATATTCCCATCTGTTAATCTCTGCTTTCACTTGCTTGGAGAGTGCAGTTTCCTCCTTGAAGATGCCTGTAATGTCCTGTAGTGTTTTGCCTATGTGCTGTTCTATATATCTTATGGTTTTGGGGCTGATATCGAGGTCTTTAATCCATTTGGATTTTACCTTTGTACATGATGTTAGCTGGGGGTCTATGTTTAATTTTTTGCAAGTGGCTATCCAATTGTGCCAACACCACATGTTGAAGAGGCTTTCCCTGCTCCATTTAGGATTTCCTGCTCCTTTATCAAAAATTAGATGGTTGTATCTCTGGGGAACATTTTCTGAGTATTCAAGCCTATTCCACTGATCTGAGGACCTATCCTTATTCCAATACCATGCTGTTTTGATAACTGTTGCTTTGTAGTACAGTTTAAAGTTGGGAAAAGTAATTCCTCCCATATTCTTTTTCCCAATGATTGCTTTAGCTATTCGAGGGTGTTTATTGTTCCAAATGAATTTCAAAAGTGTCTGATCCACTTCTTTGAAGAATGTCATGGGTATCTTTAGAGGGATGGCATTAAATCTGTATAATGCCTTGGGGAGTATTGACATTTTGATTATGTTAATCCTGCCAATCCATGAGCAGGGTATGTGTTTCCATTTCCGTGTGTCCTCTCTTATTTCTTGGAGCAGAGTTTTATAGTTTTCTTTGTATAGGTCCTTCACATATTTAGTCAAGTTGATTCCAAGATATTTGAGTTTGTGTGGTACTATTGTGAATGGGGTTGTTTTCTTAATGTCCATTTCATCCTTATTACTATTGGTATATAGAAAGGCCATTGATTTTTGTGTGTTAATTTTGTAGCCTGCCACCTTGCTATATGAGTCTATTGTTTCTAGAAGCTTTTTGATAGAGTCTTTAGGGTTTTCTAAGTAGAGTATCCTGTCATCTGCAAACAGTGAGAGCTTGACTTCTTCCTTTCCTATCTGGATTCCCTTGATATCCTTTTCTTGCCTAATCGCTATAGCAAGTACTTCCAGTGCTATGTTGAATAGGAGTGGTGAGAGAGGACAGCCTTGTCTTGTGCCAGAATTTAGAGGGAAGGCTTTCAGTTTTTCTCCATTGAGGATAATATTTGCCACTGGCTTGTGGTAGATGGCCTTCACTATATTGAGAAAGGTTCCCTCCATTCCCATCTTGCTGAGAGTTTTGATCAAGAATGGGTGTTGGACCTTATCAAATGCTTTCTCTGCATCTATTGATATGATCATGTGGTTTTTATTTTTCTTGTTATTGATGTTGTGTATTATGTTGATAGATTTACGGATGTTAAACCAGCCTTGCATTCCTGGGATGAAACCTACTTGATCGTAGTGGATGATCTTCTTAACGAGGCATTGAATCCTATTTGCCAGGATTTTGTTGAGGATCTTTGCATCTGCATTCATCAGTGATATTGGTCTGTAATTTTCTTTTTTGGTAGCGTCTCTGTCTGGTTTAGGTATCAAGGTGATGTTGGCTTCATAAAAGCTATTTGGAAGTGTTTCTGTTTGTTCAATTTCATGAAAGAGTCTTGCCAAGATTGGCAATAGTTCCTCTTGGAAAGTTTGATAGAATTCATTAGTGAATCCATCTGGACCTGGGCTTTTGTTTTTCGGCAGACATTTGATTACTGTTTTAATTTCATCAATGGTGATGGGGGTGTTTAGATATGCTACATCCTCTTCCTTCAACCGTGGAAGATTATAAGAGTCCAAGAATTTATCCATTTCTTCCAGGTTCTCATTTTTAGTGGCGTAGAGTTTTTCAAAGTAGTTTCTGATTACCCTTTGAATCTCTGTCATATCAGTAGTGATCTCTCCTTTTTCATTCCTGATACGAGTTATCAAGTTTCTCTCTCTCTCTTTCTTTGTTAGGTTTGCCAGTGGTCTATCAATCTTGTTTATTTTTTCAAAGAACCAACTTCTGCTTTCGTTGATCTTTCGGATTGTTTTTTGAGTTTCCACTTCGTTGATTTCTGCTCTCAGCTTTGTTATTTCCTTCTGTCTTCCTATTCTTGGGTCCTTTTGTTGAGCATTTTCTAGTTCTATTAGCTGTGTCATTAAGCTACTCAGGTAAGCTCCTTCTTCCTTCCTGATGTGTGCTTGCAAAGCTATAAATTTTCCTCTCAGTACTGCTTTTGCTGTGTCCCATAGGTTCTGAGAGTTTGTGTCTTTATTGTCATTTGTTTCCAGGAACCTTTTTATTTCCTCCTTGATTTCATCTCGGACCCACTGGTTATTGAGCATGAGGCTGTTTAACTTCCAGGTGTTAAAGTGTTTCTTCTGAGTCCCTTTGGAGTTCACAAATAATTTCAGAGCCTTGTGGTCAGCGAAGGTAGTCTGCAAAATTTCTATTCTCTTGATCTTATGGAGGTATGTTTTATGTGCCAGCATGTAGTCTATCCTGGAGAATGTCCCATGTACATTGGAGAAGAATGTGTATCCAGGTTTCTGGGGATGGAGTGTCCTATATATATCCACTAGGCCTCTTTCTTCCATTTCTCTCCTCAGGTCTAGTATATTCTTGTTGGGTTTCAGTCTGGTTGACCTGTCCAGTGTTGACAAGGCCGTGTTAAGGTCCCCCACAATTATTGTGTTGTTGTTGATATTATTTTTCAGATTTGTCAACAGTTGTATTAAATATTTTGCTGGCCCCTCATTCGGTGCATATATGTTTAGGAGAGTGAATTCTTCCTGCTCTACGTACCCCTTGATTAATATAAAATGTCCGTCTTTGTCCCTTACAACCTTCCTGAGTATAAAGTTTGCATTATCTGATATTAGTATGGCCACTCCAGCTTTTTTATGGGTGTTGTTTGCTTGGATAACTTTTCTCCAGCCTTTTATTTTGAGTCTATGTTTGTTCTGACTATTCAGGTGCGTTTCTTGTAGGCAGCAGAAGGTTGGATTGAGTTTTTTGATCCATTTAGCCACTCTGTGTCTCTTAACTGGTGCATTTAGTCCATTGACGTTGAGAGAAAGAATTGTCCTGGGATTTAACACCATCTTTATTTCAAAATTTGGTGTGTCTTTTGGGTAGTCTTGTCTTAGATTAGGTCTTTCAGTTTTTCTCTTAAGACTGGTTTTGTGTCTGTGAAGTTTCTGAGCTGTTTTTTGTCTGTGAAACCATGTATTCTTCCATCAAACCGGAAAGTGAGTTTTGCTGGGTATAGTATTCTGGGTGAAGCATTCATTTCATTCAGTCTTGTCACAATATCCCACCACTGCTTTCTGGCATTGAGCGTTTCTGGTGACAGGTCTGCTGTAAATCTCAGGGAAGCTTGCTTGAACATGATTTCCCCTTTTGATCTTGCTGTTTTCAGAATTCTGTCTCTATCTGTGGGATTTGTCATTGTGACTAGGATGTGTCTTGGGGTGGTTTTTCTGGGGTCTCTTTTGGTTGGTACTCTTCGGGCATGCAGGATTTGATCACATATATTCTTTAGCTCTGGAAGTTTCTCTTTAATGATGTTCTTGACCATTGATTCTTCCTGGAAATTTTCTTCCTGGGTCTCTGGGACTCCAATGATTCTTAAGTTGTTTCTGTTGATCTTATCATAGACTTCTATTTTCGTCTGTTCCCATTCTTTGACTAATTTTTCCATTGTCTGCTCATTTGCTTTAAGTTTTTTGCCCAATCTCTCCTGCTGTATGGAATTGTTATGTATCTCATCTTCCACAGCACCAAGTCTATTCTCAGCTTCTGATACCCTGTCCCAGAGCTTATCCATTTTGTCATTCACTTCGTTTACTGACTTTTTCAGTCCTGTTAGTTGACATGTTATTTCAGTTTGGAGTTTTGTCATTTCTGCCTTCATATTTTCTTGGTTCTTATTAGTGTTCTGTTCAACTCGATCCATGGTTTCTTGGAGTCTGTTGAGCACCTTCCATATTGCTAGTCTAAAGTCCTTATCTGAGAGGTTGATTAGTTGTTCAGTCATTATCTGGTCCTCAGAATTGTCATCTTCATTCTCTATGTCTGATGCTGGCCTGCGTTGTTTCCCCATTGTCACACTTGTATTGTGGGTTTTTCTACGTGTTGTGGTGGTATTCATTGTCTATATGATGTAGGCAGCACACTCCTCTGGCTCCTCCCTTTCTGGATGGGCTGACTTGCCTCTAAGGGAGGGGAGTCCTCCGTGGATGAAGCCTCACACTGGGACAAATCTTAGGCCCGAGCATGCAACAGAGAAGACAGTCCAGAGAGAAATGTTTGCTTCTGTGATATAGCGCCGTTCTTAGTGTGGTTTTTCCTTCTTGTTGCAATGGAGTTCTTTCCTTAGAAAGAGTGCACGGCCGCGTAGCGAAGCGGAGCGGCCGTGCTCCTCTGAGCCTCTTTTTGCCCCACTCGCAAGAGTTTCACGCAAGAGGACAGTAGACAGACATAGACAGGTCACACTCACAGTCTTTCACAGCTGAGCCCCACTGGGCCGGTGTACTTTTGCGGATTTTCCCCGCCTGGTGTCACACACAGGGAGCCAGCTTTTGCAAAGGTTAGCCGGTTTTTATGCTCTGAAGTCCCTCCCTGAAAATGGCGTCTGGGCGAGCGAGGTTTCTGGAGGCTCTTTTTGCCCCACTCGCAAGAGTTTCACGCAAGAGGACAGTAGACAGACATAGACAGGTCACACTCACAGTCTTTCACAGCTGAGCCCCACTGGGCCGGTGTACTTTTGCGGATTTTCCCCGCCTGGTGTCACACACAGGGAGCCAGCTTTTGCAAAGGTTAGCCGGTTTTTATGCTCTGAAGTCCCTCCCTGAAAATGGCGTCTGGGCGAGCGAGGTTTCTGGAGGCTCTTTTTGCCCCACTCGCAAGAGTTTCACGCAAGAGGACAGTAGACAGACATAGACAGGTCACACTCACAGTCTTTCACAGCTGAGCCCCACTGGGCCGGTGTACTTTTGCGGATTTTCCCCGCCTGGTGTCACACACAGGGAGCCAGCTTTTGCAAAGGTTAGCCGGTTTTTATGCTCTGAAGTCCCTCCCTGAAAATGGCGTCTGGGCGAGCGAGGTTTCTGGAGGCTCTTTTTGCCCCACTCGCAAGAGTTTCACGCAAGAGGACAGTAGACAGACATAGACAGGTCACACTCACAGTCTTTCACAGCTGAGCCCCACTGGGCCGGTGTACTTTTGCGGATTTTCCCCGCCTGGTGTCACACACAGGGAGCCAGCTTTTGCAAAGGTTAGCCGGTTTTTATGCTCTGAAGTCCCTCCCTGAAAATGGCGTCTGGGCGAGCGAGGTTTCTGGAGGCTCTTTTTGCCCCACTCGCAAGAGTTTCACGCAAGAGGACAGTAGACAGACATAGACAGGTCACACTCACAGTCTTTCACAGCTGAGCCCCACTGGGCCGGTGTACTTTTGCGGATTTTCCCCGCCTGGTGTCACACACAGGGAGCCAGCTTTTGCAAAGGTTAGCCGGTTTTTATGCTCTGAAGTCCCTCCCTGAAAATGGCGTCTGGGCGAGCGAGGTTTCTGGAGGCTCTTTTTGCCCCACTCGCAAGAGTTTCACGCAAGAGGACAGTAGACAGACATAGACAGGTCACACTCACAGTCTTTCACAGCTGAGCCCCACTGGGCCGGTGTACTTTCGCGGATTTTCCCCGCCTGGTGTCACACACAGGGAGCCAGCTTTTGCAAAGGTTAGCCGGTTTTTATGCTCTGAAGTCCCTCCCTGAAAATGGCGTCTGGGCGAGCGAGGTTTCTGGAGGCTCTTTTTGCCCCACTCGCAAGAGTTTCACGCAAGAGGACAGTAGACAGACATAGACAGGTCACACTCACAGTCTTTCACAGCTGAGCCCCACTGGGCCGGTGTATTTTCGCGGATTTTCCCCGCCTGGTGTCACACACAGGGAGCCCTAAATTTGTTATTTTTAAAAAAATCTTTTAAATTTTTCTCTAGTAAAGAACCTGCATGTTCTACATGTATCAGAAAGTTTATTCCTTTTTTTATTTTGTAAATCAATTCCAAATCATTTGTATTTCCTATGATATTGTGAATGGTGTTTTATCTTTGATAGTGTGCTTTGCATCACATTGTGGTTACAAAGTGGAGCATGACAGGCAATAGCTAGCAAGTCAGATCTAGCCCATGGACTATTTTTGTATCACCCATGAGTAAAAAATTATTTTTAAACATTGAAAGAGTTGCTTAAAAAACAAAAGTAAAGAAACAAAATATCTGATAGAAAACACATGTGATCTGCAAAGCCTGAAATAGTTACTTTCTGGTTGTTTACAGATAAAGTTTGCTAATTCTTGGCACAAAGGATTATTTGGCTATTTTAAAGTTAATGGATTTTCTCTTCAGCCTTTACCTTGTAACCTGACCAGATGTAATCATTTTTCTGTCGGTTTGTGGCTTCCACCCATGACAATTTTATCTCTTCTTTTTAAATCTGACTAGTTGTTTTCCATTTTCTAACTTATAGCTGTGATAAGCCCTAGAATACTATATTAAAAACAGTACTGTGTACCTAAAATACTACTGTGAATGATTTGTAATCCACTTTGGTCAAAATAGAAATTATTAATTACTTCCCTTTCCCTGTACAGGCCTGTGTGGGGGTGGGGAGGAAGGACACTTGGGATATTGGTCATGGGAATGTTGCACTGGTGAAGGATTTTTTAATAAATATTTTTTAAAAATCAAAAAAAAGAAAAAGAAAAGATATGGCCTCCCAATTCTTACCACAGGCTGTGTTCTTTACATTGACTGTATAGAAAGAGGAGGTACAATAAATGCACCCCATATACACCTCAACCCAGGCCCTTTGCCTGGTCTGTATTGTGAATTGGGGGACAACAAAAATTATTAATTAAAAAAAACAGTGCTGATAATGTGAGTGTTCTTTGTCTTAAGTATTATTGAAAATGAGTCTAAAGTTTATTAGATGCTTCTATAGTTTTTTTTTAAAAATATAACCATTATCAAGTTAATGACATTCCCCTCTATTCTTGGTTACTTAGTGGTGGGGTTTTTTTTTGTTGTTTGTTTGTTTTGGTTTTAATTAGGGATCAAACCTAGTAGTTCTCAGAGATTTAAGGTCACTCCTGCTGGGACCTGAGAATTCTGGGAACCACCAGTACCACACCTGCCAGTGTTTGGGGTTGTCGACTTGTAGTAGAGGACAAACAATCTCATACATAGATCAAACTCAGGGCCTCACACATGCTAGGCATATGCTCTACCACTTCAGCAATGTCCAAAAATCAATGTTAGATTTTTTTCAAATTTCTTTTTCTTCTCATTTATTAATGAGAAGAATTGCACTGAGAAATTGTATGATGTTTAAACTTGCCTTACATTCCTATAATAAAATCTAGATCCACTACAGCCATAAGTAGAATAAATCTATAATTTCATATTTTCCTATCTAAGCTATAACAATCAGTCTTTTAAACAAATTATCACATTATTATTGTTGCTTAATCCTGGAATTTATTTTATAAAAGAATAATGATTTATTTCTTAAAACTTAGTAAGAATTGCCTATAAAATTAGCAGGGCCAAGTTTTTCATTAACAACATTATTTATCTATGACTATGATGCCAATTTTAAAAAATGTTTATATTTATTTAAAGAAAATGCATCACATAGTTGACATAATTGATCACATTTGTTTCCAGATAAGTAAAAGCAAAGTTATTTTAAAAAATGGAAAGAAAAAATGAAAGAGAATATATAAGATTAAAAAATGTACAGTAGCAAGCTCATTTGTGAAAATTACTATATCATCAATGAATACAATAGTAGAAGATTTAGTAAGCTCTTGTTATATGTCCAGTCTTAAATTGGGCTTGTTCCTTTAAGGATGACAGCATCAAAAAATAAAGTTGTGCAGAATTCAAAGTTACAATACTACGAATTTTAGGGGCATATGCTCAGCTGCAGGGCCTCTTGGAAGAAGGTTCAGTACCAACATGGCCACTGCATTTGTGGTCATTGTTTACACTACCAGGCTTTCCTGGAAGAAGGAAGATACAGGGGAGGGTACCCACACTCACTCAAAAAAAAAGTCCTTGTGATATCAGTCCAACAACCAGTGTACCTGAGTATAGTCAGATCAGCATCCCCACAGGGAATTGTAGAGGGTCACTGATGAGGCAAGTCATCAGCGAGAAGGTAATTTTGGGTGATGCAGTCAGCAAGCAGAGCTTCAGCAGGATGGGGGGTTGGCCAACTCGCTGCTTCTGAGATGGCCAGCTTTGTGCTGCACTATCTTCTACATCTCAGTTTACATCTCATTCGAGAAAAAAGTAAATCTACAGATCTGGCCCAGTTTGAACATGGCAATTGAGCTTGTGGACATGGTTACAGCTGCCAAGTTTTCCCAGAAGAAGAAAGATAGAGGGGAGGGTGCCTGCACTCACTCCAAAAAATTAACCCTGGTGAGATCAGCTCAGCATCCAAAACATCTGAAATGTGGTCAGATTGATGTCCCTGCAGAGAATTGTTGAGGGTCAGTGATGAAGCAGGGCCATCAGGAAAATAATGATTCTGGGTGATGTAGACAGCAAGCATGGATTTGGAAGAGTGGAGTCTTGGCCATCCTCTTCTGAGATGGCCAGCTTTGTACTCTGATGTCATTTAAAAAAAATTCTGATTCAGCTGGAGAGATTGCTCAACTGTTGGAGCATAAGCCTTGCATGCAGAAGGTTTGGGTGTGCCACCCTCAGAACCACATAGTCCCCAAGGCACTGGCCAAGTGATTCCAATAACACAGCCAGCAGTCGTCCTCAAGCAACTACTGTTCTCACCTTTAAAGCAAAAGAGCTCTTTACCTATTCAAACTTTCTTCTGCTTCTTAAACTTTTTCATTTATTTGTATTTTCCATAAACTCATTCATTTTGCACAGGTTTTTTATATATGATTATATATTACATAAATAAATTCATTATATATATATCACTTTTATTACATATTATATTGTGTATTAATTCTATTTTCTTTAATTAGTCACACTAATGCTTGGTTTTAGTCTATCTTTTTGTTCTTTGTTTTCTTTTTTTTTTGCCACACCCGGCGGTGCTCAGGGGTTACTCCTGCTGTCTGCTCAGAAATAGCTCCTGGCAGGCACGGGGGACCACCATATGGGACACCGGGATTCGAACCAACCACCTTTGGTCCTGGATCGGCTGCTTGCAAGGCAAACACCGCGGTGCTATCTCTCCGGGCCCATTCTTTGTTTTCTTATTTCATTATTCTATTCCTTCCTTCTTGTTTCATGTTCTTTTCTGACTTCTTGAGTTAAATTCTCAGTTCATCGACTTATTACTTCTTGTTTTCTGACTAGTATTTTATGTCTATATATCTTTCTGTGAATCCTTCCTTTAAGCTATGTCTTCAGATTTGACCATATGCTATTTTATGTCCATTTGGGTCTAAGTATTTTCTAATTTTCCCTGGCAATGTCCTCTTTAGTTCAGGAATAATTTACTGGTATGTTATATGATTTCCAGACATAGAGAATGTTAGCAGTTATCCTTCCATCTCTGATTTATGCTTTTATTGCGTGATCATCAGAGAACATAATGTGCACAAAGCTAGTTCTTTTATGTGCATCAAGGCTTCCTTTGAGTCTAACAACAGGGTGAGTTTGCAAACATGCCATGCACGCTTGTGGAAACTTGACACTGTTCATGTGACATTTCATAGACCCCTGACATTTTAAGTTTATTCGTTGTGTCTACCACTTTTTTCTCTGTTGCTTTCAGTTTGCTCAGTGAGCTTCTGGGACAAATGGGCTAAAACTGACAGCCATAATAGTTGGTTCACCAAAACAAATTTTCTAACCTAAAGAATTTTACTATTTTATTTTCATAGCTTTCAGGGGAAAGAAAATGAGAAAGGGGGTTGCCAGCAAGTGAGGCTTGCACTCATGTTCTCTGTCAGGCTCATCTCTAGACATCAGCCCTCTCCCTCCCTGGCATGCCCCCACATACACACACACTTGCTCCTGTCACTATGATCTCCTGGCCTTGTACAAACATAGGGGACACCCTCCTGTCACTCCCTATTTGTGCACCATGACGCCTCTTCCTGGAATTTTCTCCTGCGGCTTATCTTGTACCTCATAAATACTTATTTGCCCTTCAAGATTCTGCTCAGGTTTGTCCCACGTTTCTTCACCACTTTGTCCCTACAGACATCTGGACCCCAGCCAGCTTCTCCATCTTCAGCTCCCTAAAGTGCCCTCTCTCACCTCTAAACCTCTGTCCCAGCTATCCCCTTTTTTTTCCCCCAGATGGTCAGATCTCTCCCGACCACTCCCTCAGGTCTCTCTTCTCTTAAAAAATCCATTCTCCCTGCTCCGCCCACCTCCTTCAGATACATCCTGCAAACATTTGCTTGGCTATTTATTTTTGAGGGGGAGCACATCTGGCAGCGCTCAGGGGTTACTCCTGGCTCTACACTCAGAAATCACCCCGGCAGGCTCAGGGGACCATATGGGATGCCTGGATTCGAACCACTGTCCTTCCGCATGCAAGGCAAATGCCTTGCCACTGTGCTATCTCTTTGGCCCCTTGCTTGGCTATTTTGCCTTAAAATTGTATCAAAGGATATATGAGACCCCAGGCAAATCTCAGGAAGGATTTACATTTCTGGAGGCTGGAGTGGCATGCTCAAAGGCAACAGAGTGTAAGCAGGTACTATAAGCATTTTAGCAGTTGGCTGTGGCACTCGAGACCCTGCCCTATCCAGAGGGTAAGGCAGTGACTCAGTCCTTCCATCACTAGTATTTGGAAATTCGGGCCCAGCATTACCCCATTGCCCAATGTCTGAAGAGAACCTGTGGGCAACTGAATTTGAAAGCTGATCAGAAAAGATGGTAAAGCTGCTGTGGAGAGAATCACTTTACCATGTATATAAATGCAGAGTCATGGTATGGTCCACCGAAAGCTGACATGATGCTACATAAAAGGTTGATTATAATTCTATTTATTTATTTATTTATTTATTGGTTTTGAGGTCACACCCAGCAGCGCTCAGGGGTTCCTCCTGGCTCTATGCTCAGAAATCACTCCTGGCAGGCTCTGGGGACCATATGGAATGCCGGGATTCGAACCACTGTCCTTCTGCATGCAAGGTAAACACCCTGCCTCCATGCTCTCAGGCCCCTATAATTCAATTTTTAAAATGAAGGAGTCAGAGAAATCAATGGACTAGAATGCAAGCTTTACATGTGGGAGACCCAGATTCTATTTCTGGCACCATACAGACCCCTTGAGGACTGATGAAAACAGTTTTTGAGCACAGAGTTATGAATGCATGAGCACACTGACCCTAAGCACTGCTTGCTGTGGCTTCAGTCCAAAACAGCATAAGCAAATAAATATAAAATTGCAAATGAATTCAAAGTCAGTTCAGTACTGGGTACCTGAGCATGTCTGCCCAGACTCCAGCCTTGTTCTGGGGGAGACATCAGATTTCACCAAAGGGTGGTTCCCAGGGGAAATAGCCACAGGAGCAGAAAGAGGGAAGAGAGAACTAACCATAGTTATGGTTAAGGCTCACCCCACAGGTACAGGTACAAGAAAGGCCCAGTGAGTTGTCATGGGGTGCCTAGGCTTCGACCCACCTGTACATAAATGATACAGGAGGAGGAGGAGTTGGGATCCCCTTTGGCATGCCAAGAAAGTCACATTTAGGTTCACCATGGCCATGACAAGAGAGAGGCCTACTGGGCAGAGATGGAACCCTGTTTCAGACATGGCCATGCATGGGGCAGACACCCCTTTCACTGGCATCCCTCCCCGAAGGCAGTTCCCTCTTTCACCTTGAACCCAACTCAGTGTGCCTGACAGGTGGAGGGGAAGTTCAGAAAGGGCCCTGCCCTGCCTAGTACCCTCCCAACATGGCAAGGCTCCAGCAGGTGTGTGCCGGCTGGCTGGTTGTGTCTTCTGGGGTTCAGGGAGCTGTTTTCTGAGGGGGTGAGAAATTAGTGGAACACTTTTTTGCCAGAGAGGCTCCAGGTTGGCCTGGTACAGTGCCAAGGTGAGAGCAGGTAGAGACAGGCCCCATACGGGGTCTGAGGCTGCCAGCCTGTTTTCAGGCCACCCCCGGGCCTGCCTGACTGTGAGCTGCTGTTTCTGCCAACACACTTTCACTGGGCGCCAAACACAAGCAGGGGCCTCCCGGGTTACCAGGGACCACATGCTGCATCCAGTCTCTGAACCTTGGCCCTCATGAGTAGGGTTTGGAGGGGCCAGGACCTCAAAAAAGAAAACAGGGGTGGCAGCCAGCAGGGTCATGAGGAGCCAAGTGCCAGAGCACTGGAGAGGAGGGCATTCTAGACAGTGGGCGCAGCTTGGCAAGGCCAAGAGGCACAGCTCCTGCTGCATTAGCCAACACCAGGCAGGCGGGCTTTGGTGGGAACATATGTTCAAGAAGAGAGAGCAACATTTCAGCCAATGGACACTGCACTTTCAGGCCTGGGAGCAGTGGAGAGGCACCTCGGAAGCTTTGAATGATCTTAGGGGTGTAGGGTCTTTCTGGAAAGTGAGAAGATATATCTGGGGCAGAGGTGGAGGGTACAGGGCTGAAAACTGCAGGGCTCTGGGCCTTTTTAACAGCCCATCTATGATCCAGGGCATCTGAAGGCTGCTCAAAACTCTTTCTCCCCCTGAGAGCAGATCCCTGTCCCCAAAAGAACTGAGTTGTCCTGTAGCTTCTCACACAGCTTCACACACTCCAACGCAGTGTCTCACGAAGTGTGGTTTTTTGCAAGTCTCAGTGGCAGTGCAGGGCTTGCATGTCTTCCAGTGGTGCCTATCTTTCATGGTAGCAGGTTTGGAGGGCGAAAGGATGCCTGAGACACCCTCTGAAGGCACCTCTGTTCCCAGCAGCACCCTGAGACCAGCAAGAATGGGAATGGGGTGGGTGATAACTAAGAGCTGAAATACAATCCAGCTCTCATTTGGGGGTGGCATGAACCTGGCCAGGTCTCTCTCCCTCTAGGCTGATTCTTCCTCTTCAAATGAGATGGTGCCAGGCTCTGTGCTTCTTTCCATCACATCCTCCAAGTCTTTAGGGCCAGGCCCTACATGACCCTCCTTTTAATAGATGGGGAGACTAAAGCTCCTGGAGGAGCAGGTTCTCACACCAGATACGTATGGAATCACCCACATCCCTCTGCGTCAGGGGCCGAGCCCTAATGTTGCCAATAACCCTGCCTGTCTGCGCTTTTCCCAAGCCTGGCGTGGGCAGGAGCCTGGAAATCCTTGCCTCCCACTCATGCATCCCCACCCACACCATCCTGCTTCCTGGGAAGTTGTCTCTCCAAAGCCTTGACCCTGTGTACTTTCCTAACATATTTCTTTAGCCTTCAACCTGAAAGATAGCTATGTTCCGAATTCCTGGCATTTCAAAGATTTTAAATTGAACCGGCAAATAGACCCAGGGTGGGTCACACAATCAGTGCAAGTGTTTGCAAGAATCAGGGTGGTCAGAAAGCTTCCTGAGCAGGAAAGGTGGCCTCCATACCCAGGTGTGACTATGAATCTGGTACCAGATGGCCCCAAGAGGAGAATGCAAGCGCACGTGTGCGCACATGTGACTGCACAGGCTATCTGCACAGCCCCTTCCGCAGTGCTCCTTATTGGCATGCTAGAGAAGCAGTCACACTGCCACATGGGAGGAGGGGCTTCTTCTCCAAGCCAGGCACAAGTCTCGAGAGGGCCCTGTGCTCAGGGATCACAGTTTCTGGAAGAAGGATTGGTACGTGGCTGAGGACCTTTTCTAGCCTGTGATGTACCCACAATCCACAACCAATGGATTGGCCAGTTGCCCTCACCTACAAAGCACAAGGTGTTTCTGAGATCTTGATGTGAAAAGGTCATCTGCCTCACATCAGGGACACCCCACAGCACCGCTTGTTACAATTACAATGTTCCAAAGCAGGAATATCTAACCCCCCACCCAGGGATATACTGCAAGCAGAGGATCTGCACCCCAAACTCAGTAGCATGCACTTACAGGGGTACACTTCAATGAGGATCAGAACACTCAGGAACATATACATACAGAGGCATACATGGCCTGCACCCCATCCTCATAGGCTCATTAGCATCCTCACAATTATGGATGCTCACTGCAACACTTATTCACACATGAATCCACACTCGTGGACACACTCACACACATCATTCTGCTCACATCCACACATTCACATCCACACAGGTCACAGATTTAAAAACACCTAAAAGGCATTTTTGCTCATTGTGTGAGGCTGATACCTGTTAAATACCAATAATGACATCAGAAGCAAATTATTCCCTTTTGAATAAATTATTTTTCAGTGATTAGTAAGTCATTAAGAAGTTCGGTGCTAGCAAGATTTAGCATCTTTCTAACACTCACTAATCTATATATTTTCTTTTTTGGTTTTTGGGTCACACCCAGCAGTGCTCAGGGGTTACTCCTGGCAGGCATGGGGGACTATATGGGACACCGGGATTCGAACCAACCACCTTTGGTCCTGGATCAGCTGCTTGCAAGGCAAACGCCACTGTGCTATCTCTCCGGGCCCTAATCTCTCTTTTGTAACAAAGACAAGGAAAGCTTTAAGCACAGGCTCTCCCCCAGGCAACCAACAGCATCAAGTTCATATTTAATAGCCTATTTTGTTTATATTTTCTTCTGTAAAAAGCAGATGTTAGCATTTTCTGCTTATGGTTGTAAAATTGATTATACTTTTTAGTGAATTCAAGAAAATGTTACACGAATAACAGTACAGAAAGTTCCAAAATATTGCACAGTTGGCAAGATTTCACTAAAGCATCACCTCTCTGGGAAAGCCTCCTAATATTTCTTCTCATGGGACATCTCATGTTTACTGGGTCTAGTTTTGTCATGGCAAACATGTGTGTATATGTCTGACGCCTTTTCAGATGCTGAGATCCCTGAGGGTACTCAGGTATCCCCTAAACCAAACTAATGCCAGTCAGTGCCATATCCTGGGGGGTGGGTGCTTCTAAAATGTGTGTCCTGGGTTCTCACAACCTGGTTGACCCTGTATCCCTCCGATAACAGGTGGGAGGTTTTGCTACCTTTGCACTCCATCAAGCTCATTTGAGAAGTCATCTCCTAACCCCACCTTGCCCACTCTCACTCTCTCCTGATCACTTTCCTGATTACCCTCCTCCCAGCAGCTTATCAGGCCCTCCACTGAGTTGGTGCCCACTTCTGCTTCTTCAAACTTCCATCTCATCAGTCCTGCCACCAGGTGTTTCTTCAGTTCAGCCTCAACCAGAAGAAAAGCTCTGACTCTCCCTGAGCTTCCTATTTCTGCAGGACCTCGAGACCTCCCACATCACCACCCACCATCCCTCAAGTTCCACATAGTGCAAGTGATGCCTCTTCAGTCTACTATGACTTCCTCTTACCTCCCATAAAAGTGGAGAGGACACTAGCATTATCTGACCACAGCTATGAATTATAGACTTTGCAGGCACTGTGTGTGCTCGCAGCCCAGGTCTTCCCACGTGCAAGGCCTGTGCTTTTGGCTGAGCCTATGGTCTATATATAGAACTTCATTTAACCTTCCCAGTATCTTGTTGCTCTGAAATAGAGGATGAGAAGCTAAGTAAGTTCCCAAAAAAGATAAGTAGAGGCAAAGAAATCCATGGAGATAAGGAGGGCATTAGGTTTAGAATGGCACAAGATAAGCCAAGGTGCAGTACGTCATAGATCACACACCTCATCTGTGCAGGACCTTAGGTTGGATCCCTGACACCATGAAATGCACAATTTGATAAGTTAAGGAGAGATGGGATAAGTTAAATCCAAATGGGACCAGCAGGGAGGTCCCAGGAACTGATTTCCATCTACAGGGAAGCTGAAGACAGTGGGGGCACAAAGGGACATGAGACCCCCTAAAGCCAGGGAGTCTGAGGGGAATTGCTATATCTAAGTATTTTGAGGCCCAACAACAAAGCACTGATGTGGAAGAATCTTGAGCAATATGGGGGTCTGACTCACTCCCTTCTCACCCTTCCATATCATCCAGTACACAGAATACAGTTTCAACTCCCTTGACATCACCCCTACCCCACACCAGAATGCAAATCTATAGAGGCAGGCCTCTATTTCATTGCCTGCACATTTCCAGTGCTGGAATAATGCAAGCAGAACAAATGAATGAATAAAAGCTTGAAGCTGATAGTATATAGTTTTGGGGGAAAAACACAGTGAAGTGAATGTCTCACCAAGAATACTTTACTCAACCAGACTTTTATTCAGATTTATTTCTTGTAGGCAGAAGAAGGTTGGAAGCAACTAATAAGGAAATATCAAAATACATAAAACAACTACTAATCAACTTTATGGACATTGATAGCAAAATAATAGTTGGAGAGTTCAACAAAATTAGCTTGATTAAACTTGAAAAATCAACTAGATTAAAACTCAGCAAAAGACAAATACACATTCTTCTCTAATGCATATGGGACATTCTTTGTGATTGACCAAATACTGGGATACAAAACATACCTAAAATCAACCTCCGTACCAACTATTTTCTCAGACCATGGTTGCACTGAAAATTGAAGTTAATCACAAACAAAAGGAGAAATAATACAAATACCTAGAAACTAAACAGCTCACTACTGAACAACCAGTGAGTCAAGGAGGAAATCACAAGATTCCTAAAAACAAAAGAGAATGAGGAAACAAGCTACCAGCACAAGTAGTGTTAAGAGGAAAGTTTATTGCTATACAAGCATTCATCAGGAAGAAAGGGCCCACATAAATAACCTAACTGAATGAACAGATTAAGAAACTGGAAAACAAACTGTAAAAAGGAGTTCAAAAGGCAAAATAATAAAACAGAGCAGAAATTAATGAATTGAAATAAAAAATTACAATCCAAAAAATTAATGAAACCAAATATGGTTCTTTGAAAAAGTAGGCATATTAATATACCACTAGTAAGCTCACAAAGAAAGAGAGGAAGGAGAGAGAGGAGAGAGAGGAGGGGTCCTAATTATTCAAATCAGAAAGAGGGGCTATCACAAAAGATATCACAAAAATTCAAAAGCTCATCAGAGATTACTTTGAAAATCTTTATGCATTGAAACATGAGAATATAGAACTTATAGTCTTAGATTCCTATAACTTACCCAGACTGGACCAAGAAGATATTTAACACCTGAACCAACATATCACTATTGATGATATTGAAACCAAAATGGTAATCAAAGAAGACTTAAAAAAGCTGCTCAGGACTAGATGGATTCACTAGTTAAGTTCTTTCAAACCTTTAAAGAAGACCTACTGCTAATTTTTTTCTATTTTTTTTTTCAGTAAATCAAGGAATTAGAAACACTCCCAGTTTTTATAAAGCAAACATAACCCTGCTATCAAAAGTAGATGGAGAACATAACAAAGGGGAATTACAGGCTCACATCCCTGATGAACAGAAAGGTTCTCCAAAAAATACTAGCAAATAGAATACAACAACTCATCAAAAATATCTTACACCATGATCAAGTGGGATTCATCCCAGGTAAACAAGGATGGTTTAAAATACACATGTCAATCAATGTAATACACTATAACAATAAAAGAAAAAACTAAAATCATAATTACATAAATAGATGGAAAGAAAGCATTTGACATATATTCAACTCAAGAAAATGGAAATTAAAGAAACTTTCTTTAATATAATAAAAGCATTTTACCATAGACCACAGCAAACACACTCAATGGGGAAAAACTAAAAGCTTTCATTCTAAGATCAAGAACAAAACACTCTTGCCACTTCTATTTAATATAGTACTGGAAGTACTTGTCATAACAACTAGGCAAGATGATATTAAAATCATCCAAATTAAAAGGAATAACTCAAGCTTCCACTATTTACAGATGACTTGATACTATATTTAGAAAAATTAAAGACTCTATTGTTTCACATAATAAAGTTGAAGACTACAAAATTAAGATGCAGAAGTCCATGACTTTCCTTAGACAAATAATGAAACAAAAGGGAGATTTTTACATTGTGCTCAGAAAATCAAGTAATTAGGAATAGGCTTAACAAAGAGGAGAAAAACTATACAAAGAAAACTACAAAATACTGCTTAAAGAAATCAAAGAGGACACAAGAAAATGAAAACACATCTCCTACACATGAACTGGAAGGATTAAAATATTAAAATGGCAAAATTCTCCCCAAAATTTATACAGATACACTGCAATACCTATAAAGGTACCCAGACATTTTTTCAAAGCAATATATCAAGCATTCTAAAATCATATATAACAATAAAAACTCCTAAATAGCCAAAGCAATCCTTAAGAAAAAGATGGGAGGCATAACTTTCTCCAATTTCAAACTGTACTACCAAGTGGTAGTAATTAAAACAGTGTGGTACTGGAATAGAGAGACACACAAACCAGTGCAGTAGAATTAAAAATCTAGACACTGGCTTTGGGAGGGGTATGTCGTTAATTAATCTTTGACAAGGGAACAAAAAACATGAAGACAAAAAGCCTCTTCAGTAAATGGTTTTGGGACAACTGGTAGACAATATGTGAAAAATGAACTCAGAGCTCTTTCTTTTTTTTTAACATAATTTTTATTTTAATTGTAGTGGCTTACATATCGTTCACAGTAATATTCCAGTTACAAATTTACATTGAATCAGGGGAATTCCCACCACCGAATTGTCCTCCCACAACCGCTCCCATTCTGCCTCCCATATCTTCCACTCTTCCCCTAGGGGCTGCTAGAATGCGTGGTCCCCTCTGTGTCTAGTTAATTACTTAGTGGGCTTATACCTGTTTGGTCTTGGTGCCTCCATTATTTCCCCCAGTGGGGCTAGAAAGATCAAGTTATGTGGATTTGTTTGAGGAAGAGTAAATATTGAACTCAGAGCTCTTTCTAATGCCATGCACAACAGTCAAATTAAAATGAGTTAAAGTATTCCGTAACAGGTCTGAATTCAAAAAAGTACTTATAGCAAAACATAGAAAGAACTCTTCATGACATTGAAACTAAAGGCATTCTTAAAGAAGAAATGCCACTGACCAGGTATGTGGGAGTAAAGATAAGCGAATGGGACTGCATTACATTAAGATTCTGTACCTCATAGGAAATGATGACAAGAATACAAAGACAGTCTACAAACAGGGAAAAATTACTTTCTACTCACTTTTCCAATCAAGGATAAACATAAAGATAAATAAAGTGTTGGTAGAATTCTATAAGAAAAAATATCCAATCCCATCCAAAAAGTGGGAAGAAGAAATTACTTTCTCTTCAGAATCTTCATCAACAAAAAACACAAAAGGCCAAAAGTCACATAAAAAATGCCCTATATATCACTAATCATCAGGGAAATGCAAATCAAAACAATAATGAGATATCACTTCACACCACAGAGACTAACACTCATCAAAAAGATCAAAGAGGGGTGCCAGAGAGATTGCGTTTGTTTGCCTTGCATGCAGAAGGATAGTGGTTTGAATCCCGGCATCCCATATGGTCCCCCCGAGCCTGCCAGGAGCGATTTCTGAGCATAAAGCCAGGAGGAACCCCTGAGCACTGCCAGGTGTGACCCAAAACAAATAAACAAAAGATCAAAGAGAACAACAGCAACCAGTATTGGTATGAATGCAAGGAAAAAAAGTCCCTCCCTGCTGATGAGCATGTCAACTAGGTCAACCTTTTGTAAGACATTCCTCAAAAACTTACCTCAAAAAAACTAGGAATTGAGCTTCCATATGACCCAGAAACTCCAATCTTGGGCATATACCCTTAAAGACCCAAAGTACAATGCAATAAAGATTTGTACTCACTTATTCATTGCAGCACTATTCACAATAGCCAAACACTGGAAACAATCCAAGTGCCCCAGAATAGATGACTGGATACAGAAGCTATGGCACATATACACAATTGAATACTACTTTGCCATAATAAATGATTAAATCATGTAATTACATGGATGGATCTGGAGAGTATCATGCTGAGTAAATGAGTCAAAAGAAGAGGGACAGGCATGGAATGAATGAGCATAGTAGGGAAGAACTAAAGTCTAAAGACAATAGAAACAAAGAGTAGGAGAACCGTCCTTAGTAGGAAGCTTGCCTCTGGGGGCTTGGGAAGGGGAGAGAGGTTAGGGGAGGACCCACTATGACAATGATAGAGGGAAGCAGTCAATCTGAATCTGGACTAGGGTATGGGAAGGTGGTAAAGTGATATGCATGATACCCCATCAGTAACGTTTGCACATTGTAACACATTTATATTATAAACCACAGTGCCTAAAAACAAACAAACAAACAAAAAACGGTGCCTAAAAGGGGAGAAAGGGGGGGAAGGAAAAAGTGTCTTCAATAAAGGCAGGACAGGGGGTGGGAGGGAACTAGGAACATTGGTGGAACATTATGTGCCTGAAATTCAAATATGAATAATTTTGTAACTGTAATTTACACTGATGCCACTAGAACTTGTTAACTACTTAAATACTTAAATAAAATACATTTGTATTTAGGAAAGTCAAAAAAGAAAGTAGTTTGTAAAGGATGAAAAACAGCACCTTTTGGGATGAATACACACATACATACATGCACACCCAAGCACTTGCTGCTGACCACAGAGTAGGTTCAGCTTTTCCTGTGGCCTCCTTGCTCTCAGGCTGGCCTTGGAGGCACTGGATCTCAGTTCACACCCTGGACCAGCCAAGAAGCAGCAGAATGATAATTGTGGGTGAGAATCCAAGGGTGAGGGTTAACTCCACCATGATAACTCCAACTGGACCTTCTCACTGAGCATTAGTTGCCTTGTGAGGAGGGAATGATATAGCACTTCCCACTGGATGAGACCATGTGGATGGAGAGTTCTGTGCTCCCCTTGCCCTATGAACATAGCATAGCTGCTGAGGAGTTTAACCCTGGCTTTGGGTCTGGTCTTGAAAGTGCTGGTAGAAGTTGGTCTGTTTGTCTCCTAGGGAGGGATGGTGTGAGAATATGAGAGTAGATATGAAGGTGTGAGGGGAAGTGTGAAAGTGTGAGGGAAGTTGTAAAGGTGTGGAGTGTG
Source organism: Suncus etruscus (assembly GCF_024139225.1). Lineage (NCBI taxonomy): Eukaryota > Metazoa > Chordata > Mammalia > Eulipotyphla > Soricidae > Suncus > Suncus etruscus. The sequence continues at coordinate 64,459,022 of NC_064852.1, read as the reverse complement.
GAAAGTGTGAAGATGTGAGGAAGGGTGGGAGGGTGTGAAGGACCATATAATGGAGGATGAAGGAAAGTGTGAGGGTGTGAGGGAAGGTATAAAGAAGAGTGTGAGAGGGCTTAAGGGAAGATATGAGGTAGGGTATGGAGGGTGTGAGTGAAGAAGAGAAGAAAGGAGAGAAGGATGGAAGGAGAAGAAAGGCTGAAAGGAGGGATAAACACTACCTTATGGGGCTTCTTCTCACTGTCCGTCAGAGAGTTGAACACAAAGCTCTAATGGCTGGTCACACTGCGGTCTTCACAGTCATCATTATTTAAGTGATAAAATGATAGACCACAGGAATATCACTCCATTATGGTGACCAACATCCTTAGAGTCCCTCTACACTCACCACTCTTCTCACAGAACTTCTCTCACACCCCATGTACATTGAGGTTCCAAGGATGCTTCTGTCTGCCAGCATGTCCTGGGTTGGGAGACTTCCCTTAGGGAGGAGGACAGGTGCAATGTGGTAAGAACCAGGACGATGTGGCTGCTCCTCAGGGTGGAAAAAAGAGCCACTGGCTAAGGAATCCCTACATAGTGGAGGGCCCAGCCAAAGCCTATCACAGCCACTCAGCCTGCACCCAGCCCTTAGCCTTTCCTAACAGACCTTTGTGTGCTCTCAATCAGGTGCTCTGCACCCCACAGAGAGAAACAAAGAGAACCTTTAATAGCCTGAGTGGGAAGAAGGAGCTGTGGGGAACTTAGTCAGTGGTGGCCCTTCTCCCCTGCCATCTCCTAGCCAGCCCGCAAGCTAGGATTGAATTGCAAGGTGCTAGGGAGTGAAGTTGCCCTAGAGCAGTAACATGGAGCAGTCATATGGCTCTGGAAAGGTAGAGCTAGGAACTCAGGTTACAGGTGGAGAATGGCACCTTGAGGGTGGCAATGGTGTTTTTGTAGGCCTAGGGAACACATGGAGCCATGCAGAGAAAGGACAGATGAGATATGGTGGGCAGCCTCCACAGAGTGCCAAGCAAAGGATGATGAGCAAGAAGCCTCTCTCTATAGCTAGACATTGGAGGGCCCCAGATCTCACATACTTGTGTATATGAGGAGACACATTTCCTTGAGCCTCTGAACTCAGTGCCCAAAGAACCCACTGTCTGCGCCTCTCCAACTCTTGAGCATATTGATTTATTCTGCTTTGGGAGGCCCTGTGGCTCCAACAGAAAGGCTTCTTGCCTCCCATGTGAAGCCTATCAGGAATCCCCTATCAGGGATCCTGGGGCTCACTATCATTGTCAACAATACTGAAAAGCCAGAATCCTGCCCTGGAACTCATAGCCCATCTTGGAGCTCTTGGCAGGCAGGGTCCAGTGCCAGATTCTAAAAGCCCCCAGTTGCCCAGCACTTCCTGTCAGCTCAATCCCAGGACCTGCCACTGGTACATGCTGTGGAAGAGCATGAAACAGGAAGAGCTCTAAGGGACTTGCCATTCTTTCTGCTTCTACTAGTCCTGGAAAAACTCAAGGCTGGCGCCATGAGACTCAGGACACCCTTCACCCCATGTCAAGTTTCTCATGTGGAGGAAGATTTGTTCTGGGACTGCGACCAATTGCAAACTGTTCTCAAGAAAACTGGGGGGTTCCCTGCCCATGTGCTGCTGAACCCCAAACTCACTCCTCCTCCTTGCCCCTCACAGGGTGGTGGTGGCCTGTTGAGGGAAGACCCTCAGGGAGTCCTACACTTCCTCTGGGTGAGAGAGGGGGTACATAATGTGCATGAGGGGAGCTCCAAGGAGGATAATCCCCTTTGAAGAGGAGCCAGCATGGACTGTAGACTCAGCCTGTGGAGGTTGTCAAAGCTGTGTCCATGTAGGCTAAAATTAGAGGGCCCCTCTGTGGGAACAGTGGGAATATAATGAATCTGCACTCATGTGATCTTTATCAGTCCAAGTAAAGTAGATTCTATGAAAGGATCTCCTGAGACTGTACCTGAGTATTCCTGCAGAGTCCAAACAGGCTAGGAAGACCCTTAGCCTTTCCTTGGCTCCCTTAATTGTCATCCACTGAGGCCCGATATGTTATCAAACCCCTCCAAGACCCAGAATGATGTCTGTCCCACCCAGAACCCCTGGGTCTCCTCAAAGGCTGGCTGTCCTCCAGGAAGCAGTTTCTAAACCCCAAGATGGCTTCCAGCATCTGTATCTTACACTGAAAAGCAGATAAGAGTCTTCCCCAGCTTCCCTTCATCCCTCCTGGCCCACACAGGTCTGGAATCACTGCCCTCCTCAGATCCCAAAGAGCAGACTCAAAAACAGGACTTTTTAATTCCCCACTTGTCACCCCAGACTGTTAGCACCACTAAATAATTGAGGAAACCAAGGCTAGGGCTATTCCAAGGACAGTGCAGAGAATAGCACCCAGTGCTCTGACCCCCTGACATCACTCATCTCTGTCTAGCAGTGGGGACAACTGGATGGGATTGTGTATTATCCCATCTAAACCAGAGTGGTTTGGGGATTGGGGATCTCTGTGCTGTGGAGATCTGGTGGAGGACAGACACCCTAGAGAATTCTTAAACAGACCCCAGACACAAGGGTTGCCTCCCAGAGGGAGCCTCTCAGGGGTGAGGGTTGAGAGAAACCCTCGGGCATGCTCTTGTGTGAGTCCCTTCACAGTACAGCCACACTGCTGGGCACACACATACCAGCAGGCAGGCATTCCCCCTGCAGCCTCCTGGAGCTAAGGACCTGAGCCTCAAAGGGAGGAGGGAGTGGAGGGGTATAAGTCTCTGGAACGCTGGCAGAGACCACCCCCTTTTGGCTAGAAGTCAGCAGCAGCCTTATGCACAGGCAGCTGCCTCAGAGAGAGCTATAGGTTCCCAGAAGCAGCCTTCCCCCAGGAAGAAGCCCTGCCCTCTGTTTTCCTGCCAAGGACCTCCCCAAGAACCCCCCCTCCCCCAGGAACTGACTGAGATTCTGAACAGGAGGGGACCCCCAGCCGGAGTTCCCTGAGACCTGCTAAGTGACACACATCTGCCACTGTTGTCTCCCAACCTCTGCTCAAGACAGATTCCAAATTTAGCATTTAGCACCCTATGGGTCAGAGCTGAGAAAACCCTTGTCTCTAAATGTTCCAGGCAAGAGAAGTGTTCTTGAATCACTTTCTTGAAGATTCTAGCCTAAGCCCCTGGTCAGGGCTCTGCGAACAACCCAAGACCTTCTAACTGAGCAATGCAACTTAGATATAGCAGGCAGTCTCGGTGTCATCTAAAGTAGAAAGGCTTACAGCCAAGGAGGTGGAACAGGGGCCAGGAGTACATGCAAAGACTGGTGCCAGAATCCTCCAGGGCAAACTTGTGATGCTAGGGGATCTCTAGGACTATAGCCAGGATTATTGCTAGGGATGGAACCAGGGTCTTTGCATGTACTCCTGGCCCCTGTTCCTGAGAGCTCTGCATTCTTAGACCCACAGATGGAACCATTCAGTCTAGTTGGCTAAGAATTGCTGGGAGGGGTACTGATGAAAGATAGGGGTTAAGAGCTCTCAAGCAGAGGACTCAGGTTCAATCCCTGACACTGCATATGGTTCCCTTGACAATGCCAGGAGTCATCTCTAAGCATTTATCAGAGCCAGGAGTCAGCACTGAAGATTGTTAGGTGTACCCTCCCATAAAAAAGAATTATTACTGTAATTATTCTAAGACCCCTGTGAAGACTGCTTGGGAGGCTTCCCCACTCAGTAAAAGAAAAGAAAAAAGAAAAGAACATAGATAAAACAGTATAAGACCTGGAGGTGGCTAGAGCAGAGTTGCAATCAGTGTGTGTATACACACATGTCCACATACATGCATAGATATATAAAATACACATACACAAAGACATACATGCACACATACATACACATATGTGCACACACACATATCCACAGGTGCAGCAGGGAAGAATGGCCTCATGCAGGGAAGGGCTCTGTGGCTCAGACAGGAGCAATACCTGTGGGCAGAGATGGTGTCCCAGCCTGCACCTATACCCCTCCCTCCTCTCCCTTCACAGACAGTGCTGTCCAGCTTGCAGAATCAGACACACACAGAGCTGGGCCTTGGTTAGCTCTTCCTATAGCCATCCCAGCCCATCTCAGACCTGGCCACATGACTTCTCCCAAGATGACACAGCACTGAGCTGGGAACCCAGATCACTCTGATTCCACAACTTCATGTGCTCCAAGAGAGGCAAGATGCCTTCAGGGTCCAGCAAAGCTCAGACATTTTGGAGCCCAAGTGATGCATCCAGAGGAACAAGAAGTATGGTGGCCATGGAAAGGCAAGGAACCCCTCAAAGTACAAGTCCTAACATAGGCCATTCTCAGAGAGGTAAGTGGTGCATGGGTGGGCCCCTGAGAGGGTCTGCAGGCCTTTTGCCCAGAGCTGATACCAATGCCACTGGATAGCTAGAGCAGAGAATCTTGAATTAGGAATGAGAAAAGAGGGTTAAAGGACCCATACCAGCGTAGAGGCAGAATTTGACCCTCCTTTGGTTCATATAATATTGCCCTACAAAGGACATGTTTTAAAACCAAGTCACCAACTTTTAAAACTCAGGAGATTGAGCTATACCACTCTTAGGAATATACCCAAGGAACACAAAAATACAATACAAAAATCTTCCTCACACCTATACTCATTGTAGTGCTATTTACAATAGTCAGGCTCTGAAAACAACCAAGATGCCCTTCAACAGATGAGTGGCTGAAGAAACTGTGGTACATATACACAATGGAATACTATGCAGCCGTCAGGAGAGATGAAGTTATGAAATTTTCCTATACATGGATGTACATGGAATCTATTATGCTGAGTGAAATAAGTCAGAGGGAGAGAGAGAGAGAATCAGAATAGTTTCACTCATCTATGGGTTTTAAGAAAAATGAAAGACATTTTTAGCATTATCTCAGAGGCAAGAGAGATGTGGGCTGAAAGGTGCAGCTCACCACATAGAGTGATGAGTGCAGTTAGAGAAATAACTACACTGAAAACTATCATATCAATGTGAATGAATGAGGGAAGTAGAAAGCCTGTCTCGAGTACAGGTGTGGGTGGGGTGGGGAGGTGGGAGATCTGGGAAATTGGTGGTGGGAATCTTGCACTGTGAAGGGGGGTGTTATTTACATGACTGTAATCATACATCTACATTCATATTTATAATCCTGGTGCAAAAAAAATGAAGACACAAGTCTGCTACAGACAAGCAGTAGCTGACCCCAAAAGAGGAACACAAGAAGTCACCTCCATGCACAGCCCTCCTTCATGCCCACTTCTGGCCTCTTCTAGCCTGATTCAGTAATTCTTTGATTTGCCTAATTTGAAGAAGATGCTGCCCCATCTTGCTCTCCAAGGCCAGCTCCTGTCTCAGACAAGCGGAGCTGTCTCCAGCACTGCCTGACCCCGACAGGTCCTGAGGTACAAAAGACAGGCAGAGTCATATGACCAAAATATACAAAAGACTCACCCAGTGAACAGACTAAAAAAATCAAGCTAGATGAGAAAGCCCCTCCAAGCACCAAGAATCTAGGGCTCCTAGGTAATACACATTTATTTAATATGGTGTGGGAAGGAGTATTGCTGTCTCTTTCAATGTGTATGGGGTGATAGGAAGACAACCAGAGGGACTTCTGTCCTTGAGTAAGAAGCTCTTGTGGCTGCAGTCTGGGATTGGGAAACAGACTGAGGGCATAGGGGAGGTGTATAAGGGAGGGTAGGGCGAAGCTCTGCACATATCTTTAGGACCATAAATCAGGCCCACCCAATCACCAATGCAAGAACCGAATAAATAAAGTGCAACTATGGGGTTGGGAGACAGGGAGAGAGAGGGCCCTGGGCACACTCACACCCACAGCCCACATTCAGTGCTGCCAGGTCTGGTGCACCAGACCAGGAAGAAAGAATAGGAAGATGAAATGGGAAGTAATAGTGCTAGTAGATGCAATGGTGAGAGCAGTTAGCAAATGTAGCTGTCCCTTGAATAGTTCACTCTATCTGCAAGGGCTAACCTCAGTCAATACAAAAACACCATGGAGCTAATGATGTAATGTACCAACTCAAAACATTAAATCTTAGAAGCCAAAGAGCTAGTTTAGAGATTAAGGCACTTGCCTAGCACGCCGTTGCAGCCACAATGCTTTGAAACCCAGGACCCCTTTGGTCCCTGAGCATAAGCCAGATGTGGTTGCTGAGCACTATTGAATATATATATATATATATATATATATATATATATATATATATATATATATATATATCCTCTGCCAAAACAAAATAAATCAAAATGTAGGTTTAAAATAACAACCTCTTAACACAAAATTCTACAGGGTAGTGGTTTAAGTTGAGATCTGCAGGAAGGTTCTTCTGGTCTTGTCAGGCTATGTGCAAAGAGCCTGCTTAGGTTGTTCAGACGTGAGTAAGCTCAGTTGGTGAAAATAGATTCTCACATTTCTGGGTTTAGTTGGTGGTCAGCGAGGGCCATGACAGGGACAGAGCCATTGATCAGTTCCATCCTTAAGCAGATCTTCTGGGTGAAATTCCACAAACATGACCAGAAACACACAAAGCCTTTTGTGATGCAGGCTCAGAATTGTTTCATTTTCACTTGGGCAGCAATCTGGGCCAGTGAAAGTCTCAAGGCCAGCCACATCCTGGCAAGAAAGCTGCAAAAAAATCACATTGCAGAGGGTATGGATTTGAGGAGGGGTGATGCAATCATTTTCAGAAATAATTGATCATAAAGGACACAGAAATGACCTTAACAGGATGAAGATTTTCCTTTTTTTTCTCAGAGAAAAAAAGTACTGGAGTGACTATTCAAACGTGGCAAAGCAGTTTCAAAGTCCTCTTGGACTCACGCCTCCTTGTCTTCCTGTTTTGCCACTTCGATGCAATGTCTGCCCATGTGTGCCAAAGTGTTTGTTGGAATTCAAGTCTTTATTCCAATGAGGCAGAAAGTAGGAAGAATAGGGATGGTGGGGAAAAACAGTGCCCTTTAAAACGGTGCCTTTAGGGGCCAGAGAGTCAAGCAGGTAGGGCACTTGCCTTGCACACAGCAGACCTGGACTCAATCCATGGCAACACATATGGTCTCCTAAACAGTGTCAAGAGAGATCCCTGAGCACAGAGCCAGGAATAAGCTCTGAGCACAGCCGTGTGTGACACAATCCCCCACCCCTGAAAAAGAGGGTGCCTTCTAGTTGAGTCAACCTCGCCCAACAACTTTAGTGCATGTCTCCTTGGTTAATGGGACACAAGAGGTGCGGTACCTCAGTTGGGAACTTGGCCACCTGGAATAGAATCCTTCTGTGAGGAAAGAAGACACAGAGGATGAATTGTGCTTATGAATCCAGCAGCTCTCGCCAAAGGGAAGGGAGGTGGGGAAAGAGAGAGTGGGCTGTGCTAAAGGGGTGGGAGTCACTGAATTCTCCTTCTGGGCATTTTAGCTAAAGACCTGAAAACGAGAGAATAACAACGATGGCTTTTTCAAGTAATTTCAAATGCACGTATGAATGTGTGTGTTAAGATTCTGGATGCATTTATTAAAGTAAATAAGTATGGATGCTGCAAATCCTGAAAGAATGATCATATCACCCCAATTATAAAGCTTGCACACTTGGGACATGCCCTCAATTCACCCTTGTTGCACAAAAGACACCTTCACAAAGTGTCTCTTCCCCAGGTACTATGACTGACTCAGAATTCAACAGTACCTGAGGCATCCTGGTGGTACAAAGGCTTTACTCGGGAACTGGGAAGAAACCTCTTCTGCCTGAACCCCCAATTCTTGTTCAGCTGAACCTTAAGACAGGTTTCAGCTGTACCCCTGATCACTGAGTTCAGAGGAGCCCTTGGAGGACCATAGAGAGACCATTTGAAAGAGACCCTCTGGAAAGACTGGGTTAGGAGGAGCCAGGAGAAACAAAAGCCATAGTGCGGATGCTCCGGCATCCCCAGAAACACAACCCTGACCCACCCCCACTTGCCACTGTCCCCTTAAGTGAGTGGCCATGCGCTCTGAAGAGTCACTGACTCCTCAAGGAGGCTCTAGGCCTGAATCTCAATCAGGAGATAGAACAACCCAGATCCCACAGCCTCAGCCTCATCTTCTGGGCAAATTGACCGGTATCTGAGGCAAGAGGCAGCTCCAGGGGTGCTCTCACACAACCTGAGAGAAATAGTGCAGACTCCATTTTCATTCCAAAGATCATGAGTGGACCTCCAGGGGTACCCACCCACTGCCATGCTTCCCATAGCCACCCCTCGGAGACAGTGCTCTTAGGGACATCAGTCAAAGGGGTGAAAGGCAAAGAGACAACAAAATTCTCAGTCCTGAGCCCTGCCTTCTGGAAGGGGCCCTCAGTGAGAGGTCTCTCAGCAGGGCATGGCAAAACGCCCCCAGCAAGCACCTCAAAGCTGTTACATGGCATGTTTTCCTCATATTTGACTGATAAAGTCTCTCCTCTGAAGAACAGAGCTCCCAGCTATAAGCCAAAGAGTGAGTGAGAAGGTAAATGTGTGAACAGCTGACAGCCACATGTGAGGAAAGCATTGTGGATCATTTCCACCCTCATAAAGTGGGTGCCTAGCATGAAAGGGGAGGCTGTGTGAATGGGACCTGTGCCTCTCTGCCACAGAGAGGAAGACCCCTGACATGGCTTTCACATTTCAACAAGATGCAAACTAAGACAAGGAAGATGGAACTAGTTTGAAATTAGGCATTGACAGAGAAACAAACCCCATGTTCATCACTGACATGGCGGCTTCCTCCTCCATTCCACCAGCACCTGACTTGGTGTCCCTACAGATGATTCCTGTTCTCTTTTCTGGACAAACAGGGAATCCCAGTCCAGATCCCATGTCACTCCCTGCTGGTGACTCACCCAAAAAGGGAGGCCTCTGGACCATAGTTCATGTTTCACCCAGAAAGTGTCAATCTAAGAAGTGACCTTCGCACCTCTTCTCCCTGCTGCTGGCCTCAGGGAGGTAAACTCAAACCCACTGTCGGGCCCTCAATTCCTACCGGAAGGGGCAGCCAGCTCATAAAGAGACAGTGAGGGTAGAATCTCCCATATGTCCAACATGCATGTTAGCTCTGCAGTTCTAGGAGATCCAGTGCACCCCATGCTTACAAGGCTAAGTTGAGCTTCCTGCCTCTTGCTGCCAAAGTCCCCTGGGTGCTGCTCTTTGGAGCAACCACATATGGAGCCCTTTTACTACTTGGATGAGACATTTAGGCTGAGTTTTAAGGGATGAATCTGGACTTGCCAGAAAGAGAAGGAAGTTAAGAACACTCCAGAAATGGGAAAGGCATGAGAAGGAACATGGTCATGTAAAAAGCGTCATTCCTTCAGGGTGTCAGGAAGATGTTCTCATTGATTCTGCTCATTTTATCTACTCAGGTATCAGGATGACACATTTACTCTCCACGTGGCTTTATTTCCCTGAGAAGAACTAGGAGGTATGTATCTTATACAATGCCACACTGCTGGTAAGGGGCAGAGCTGGAGTTCTAGTCATGCTCAGAATCCAGGCTCAGATATTCAGCTCTGAATACTGACTGTGACTTCAGAATTGAGTGAGTCCTCCAAAGTGCTTCACCTCTGTCTTCCCAACCACAACATGGAAAGGAAAAATCCCAATGACACCCCGAAGATTTACAAAGGGGCCTTGGAAGAAATCTTAGAATGGGTAAGTTCACAGGTCTGAGTCTGCAGCCCCTTTCCATCACTTCAAACCATCATTTGAATCCCTAGGCCCTCAATTTACTCACAAAATGCATCTAAGAAACTGCCTCCCCAAGACTCCCTGGTAGTTGGCCAGATAATTGCCTTCCCAGTAGGTCAGTGCCTCAGGTCAGTGAGTGTGGACACCGGGTACACTTAAGAGCCTAGATTCAGTCCCAGGGGGTTCCGGGGGAAGGAACCATGGAGTATGTTCCTCCAGGGGAACCAGTAGCCTGGACACTCCACACAAGATGCATGGTCAGGAAGTAGCACAGCTCAACAGACCAGGGAGGAGCTGCTTGCTGGAGCCAGAGCAAGCCAACGAGAGGCTGGACAGGCAGGGTCAGCCTGGGAATTCCACAAAGATGACAAGAGAGATAAGAGCCTACAAGTGCCTGTCAGATCTAGCAATTAGGAGGTCATCAGTGACCTTGGCAGTGGCAGGAGGAGCAGGAGGAGTACAGGAGGCAGGAAAAGGGAGTGAAAACTAGCAAGGCAGGGAGAGGGCCTCCCACAGGAGGAGATAAGGGCTTACACCAAACAGTGGTGATAAGACACAGTAAGCAGGCTGTCTAGCAGGGTCAGTGGGTTCTCAGCCCTCAAGCTTGTAAGGGAATGAGCAACTGCAGGGACATAGACCACAAACCCCATACCTACCCCTGTGAAGACATGGTCAACTCTGTCAGACAACACTTTCAAAGACCAAACTTAGGAATCAACCCTTCTCAGCACAGTCCATTCTACTTTACATGTTAGAAATGGCTCCAGTGGAAAAGCTCATCCTAGCATCTGAGAGGCCTTAAATTATCCCTGGCACTGCATGGTATCACCAGGAATGGCTATGGACACCCACTCCCAACACCCCTAAGTATGACCCCCTATTTCAAATAATCAGTTTGAATGCTGGGAAATATATACTAGAGCATGAGGCTAACACAATGATAGCCTGAATCAGTGAATGAAGACTTAATAATAAACAAATCCTGGAGTTATAGAGATGACTCAAAGGGCTGGAATACATATTTTGTATGCAGTTCAATTCCCAACACCACATGGTTCACTCCTGGAAGTGACCCTCAAATATTTCACTAGAAGTATCACCTGAGCAACACCAGATATGACCCGAAAACATAAATGAAAACAGAGAGAGCTTACAAGGTAGTACAGTGGATAAGGCTCTTGCTTGCATGTGGCTAACCCAGGTTCCATTCTGAGCACCACAATTGTTCCCCTGGGGAGTGATTCCTAAGCACAGAGCCAGGAATAAGCCCTGAGCACTGCCAGGTGTGGCTCCAAAACCTAGATAAAAAAATAAATAAATAAATAAATAAATAGAAATGAAAAGTGAGGGGCCGGGAAGGTGGCGCTAGAGGTAAGGTGTCTGCCTTGCAAGTGCTAGCGTAAGATGGACAGCGGTTCGATCCCCCGGCATCCCATATGGTCCCCCCAAGCCAGGGGCGATTTCTGAGCGCAGAGTCAGGAGGAAACCCTGAGCATCAAATGGGTGTGGCCCAAAAAAACAAACAACAACAACAAAAAAGAAATGAAATGAAAAGTGAATACTCTAAAAATCTAGAGCCAGGGGGAAGTAATTGCAGGACAACCAAAAAGCAAATCTCAGCACCCTCTGGTGATGAGATGACTGGCAGTTTATAAGGGCAGAGGCTGGCTCCAGGTGAGTCCCCCACACACCTCACTATGGCCTCCCTACCAAGAAATATCAAAGTGTGAGTGCTCTGCTCCACTCTCTCTGCTCAGGCCCTTAGTCCCACAGGCATCTTCCTTCTCCTCCTTCCAGGTGACCTCACATTGCACAACTCCCAGCACATCTCAATGTCCAACTCCTGGTCCTTCCTGCCTGTTGGATCTCCCAGCTGGGACACATTCTGGACTAGGGTAGGAGTCATCCAGTCAATGACTAAACTCTTCAAAATCCTCATTGTTCATGGCAGTGCATGAGGAATAACTTAACTATTTTTTTTCATGTGTTATAAGAAAAATAACAAGACTCGAAAATGGATGGTATGGAATATGAGAAAACTCTTGGCTCTTGATGATAGAAAAAAGATGTCATAGAAGGAGAGATGCAAGAAGGGAAGCAAGAAGAGACTGTGAAGGTGATATGGGGCCATGTTCAGGGGCCTTGGGTATAGAGACACATCTAGACCACTAGAACAAGCACAACTAACTGTAAGGAAAGGACACACGCTATAATTCAACTTAAAAATGTGTATTTCAGGGCCAAAGAGATAGCATGGAGATAGGATGTTTGCCTCACCTGCAGAAGATGGTGGTTCAAATCCCAGCATTCCATATGGTCTCCCAAGTCTGCCAGGAGAAATTTCTGAGCATAGAGTCAGGAGTAACCCCAGAGCACTGCCAAGTGTGACCCCCCCCCAAAATGTGTATTTCAAGGAGAGATTAAAGTGAAAGGAACTTTGGAGGGATACAGACACTGGTGGAGGGATTGGAATTTGGATATTCTATGCTTGAAGCTCCATTGTAAACAACTTTGTAATCATGTGCCTGCATAAAAATATATTAAAGAATAAAAAAATCAGAAAATGAGTAAAAGTCTATATAATACAAAGAGCTGACTAACCATCCAGGAGATATCATGGGATCTTCTCCCCAACATTCTGCTTTGATCTCCCTATGAACTCACAGTATCTTTACCCACACATGCAATAGTCAGTACCAGCAGCCTTTTCCTACCAGGGCTCAGAACCCACAGTCACCAGTCACAGCCAGAGCTTCTGGACCCTGAGTGATAAGACCAAATCACCTACAGAGCTTCTGTGACTTGAACCTGGAAGAACACTCAAGACCAGCATGTCATAAGCCATGGTCAGGCTGGCTGTCAGGCAGGGCTCCTGAACCCAGGAAGGACATGTGCCAAGAGCATGGCCTTGTTTCCTGGAAATTCGAGGGATAGGACAAAAACCACACACACAAAACACACATACATACACACACCTGTCTACACACACACTTCATTGCTAAATTAATACTTCCCACAACAATGAGGTTATGAATTTCCATGTAAACAAAACAGTCCTCCTGACCCACCCTCCATCACCTCGCTGGGGAAATTTAGTGGTCAAATTTCACCCAAAACTAATTAACCCAATTTAAAAGGTATCTTAGAGGGCTGGATAGTACAGCAGGTCAGGAGTTTGCCTTGCACATAGCCAACATGGGTTTGATCCCTGGCATCCCACTTGACCCCCAGGCACCACCTAGAGCGATTCCAAAGTGCGGAGGCAGAACTAAATGCTGAGGACAGCCGAGTATGACCCAAACCCCAAAATTAAATAAACAAAAGCTATCTTTCAGTAAAAGCATTTGACTGTCAAATGAATATATAATTTCTGATCAGTATAGCACCCTCCACTATCCTCCTTTCGTACTTGCTTGGTCACTGTCACTGATCACTATTTTGTTGTTGTTTGTTTTTTGGTTTTTGGGTCACACCCAGCAGCACTCAGGGGTTACTCCTGGCTCTGTGCTCAGAAATCACTCCTGGCAGGCTCAGGGGACCATATGGGATGCCGGGATTCGAACCACCGTCCTACTGCATGCAGGGCAAATGCCCTACCTCCATGCTATCTCTCCGGCCACCACTGATCACTATTTAACTGTCATTTATTTACGTAAGTACTTAGATGAGGGCTTATATCCCCAAGAAAAGTGTGCAATCCAGAAAGGCAGGATTTTTTGGTCTGTTTTGTTTATCAAGAATAATGTCTGATTCATAGCAGATACACATGATTATGAATGGCTGAATAGATAGATGGATGGATGCCTGGTAGATAGATGGGTGGATGGTGGATGGAGAATGAGTGGATGAATGGTGGATACATGGTGGATGAGAGTGGATAGGAGGATAGTTGGATGGATACAATATCATTGGTGTCCAGATAACCCCAACTTTCCCTGGGTACTGTGTTTTGATTGTTTTGATACTGGGGATCAAACTCAGGATTTCACACATGCCAGCAAGTGGTCTACCACTGAGTTATATATTTAGTGGGTGTATATTGGGCTGTATAGATTGGGTTATAATCCAGAGTTATAAATTACTTAACAGTCATATTTTGCAACAAACCAAAAACAATATTTTCTATGAAATGAGAAAAGAAAACTTAAAGGTATCCAGCCTTTTCATTCATTTCAACCATTCCTATTCAGATCACAAACTTCAAGTGTTTCTTCCCATTGCAATTTGATAGAAAGACAGTATTTCTCCCTTCCCCATCTCCACCAGATGCTGGGTTTGAAACAACCAAAATGTTGTCTTCATTTCTATAGTGTTTGCACAAAGTTGGTCTGCTCTAGAATGAATGGAGTGCTGCTGTAAGAGGGGGGCGGCAATAATAAACTCCCCCCAGGGCATGGTTGTCTATTAGCCCTCCCAGAGCACTGAGAACAGAGCACTGATACAGTAGTTGCTCAGTAAACATTGATTCTCATTGTTGCTTCCAGTTAAAATCATTAGATCATCTTCACTCTGCTAATGCAGCATCTTGGCCTGCAGTCTGGAACATCCACAGCAGCATTAGCCTTGAGAAGCCCCAGCAGCTCCACAGGGGCTCTGCTCTGGAAAAGAGAGGTTCCCCTCCCTGGAAGCCCGGCTCCACTTGTGCAGCTGGAGAACCACCCACTCACTGCCCAGTCAGCCCCAAGCCCAGTTATCCTTCAGCGCTGCCCACTGTGTGGCCTTAGGCCAGTAACTTTCCTCTCTGGGTTCCCCTCATCTGCAAACAGGCCGATAATAGCCCTGTGTGCAAGGATGCCGGAGAGCACCACGTGGGGGTGGGGAGAGAAAAGCATTTGGCTCTACACCCATACGCTAAACATTTCATGAAAAGCAAGCCAGGGGGCTATTTTTTTTTTTCTTCTTGTCTTTAGATAATCGTAATCCTCCTCTAGGTAGCTGTAGTCTACATTGACCCTGGGTATGGACCCTACCCATCACCATGAGTCTGGACAGAGGTTCTCACTCATATGATGCCCAGAAGGAAATGGACTGACCAGAAAGGGCAAGAGACTGACCTGATGTCACACAGCGGCCAAGTCTGCCGCCCTCAAGAGCTGCCCTGGCACCTTTCAGGGTCTCTTCTAAAATCCAGCAAGACACCCTGGAGGACGCTGGGGGCCAGGCCCTGCTCATCTTTGTCCTGTCTTCCCCTCCCCCTCCTGCCAGCAAACACGCTTTCATTCAGCCCCAAACGTGTGAGAAGCTCGGGCTGATGCATAATTCATGACGCCGATTTGCATTCCCTCCGCCAGGCCTCCAGCCTCCTCCCCCACCGCCCCCAGCCCGGCCCAGCCGCTCCTCCCAGATCGAGCATCTGCGTTCCCACTGACATTTTTCGAACAGCAGAGGTTCTGGGAGCCCCAACCATCCCAGAGCTGCAAGTGCTGTGCGAATCTCAAAGCCCCACCAGGGGCTTTGTCCAAACCACTGAGGGTTGGGGGGTCGACTTTCCTTGGGGACCCATGGTCAGGCGCCCTTCTGGAAATGCTGCCAGTCCTCTCTGCCCACCAGGCGGGGCACAAGGCAAGTGTGAAAGAAACATTGCCAGCGCCATGAAGTGCTCGGTTCTCAACCTTTTCCCCCCCGTAGCCCTGGAGTCAGCACTCTCAGTCTCCATCTGACTCCACACTCCAAGCACTGGGGGTTGCCATGCGGGGACTGCCATCCCCTTCCCTGTACCAGCTTGGACTCAGATGAGAAGATAGATAGGTCTAGCTAAGAGTATATTCCACACTGCCATCACACACAAACCAAGACCTCTAGATACCAGGCTGAGGTCCTGGATTGGATGTCCTATGCTGTCTGGAGGCCCTCTGATCCTTGCTATCACTCAAGGGATATAGGGGAGAGAACCAGGAACCACAAAATCCCCTAGTGGGAAACAGATTGATTCAAGGCAGAGAACTGCCAAGTCAGATCCCCCCATCCAGGGAGCCCCTCCTTATACTTAGGGAACTGGCTGGCACACCCCAAATGCATAAACAGCAGGATCTTGAAAGGAGTAGGATAGAGGACTGCTAGATCACCTTATACATGGACCAGAAGGCCTCTGGGGACGCATCCAGCCCATCACAGAGAAGGTATCTTAACCACAGCCCAGAGTGTCCATGTCTGGGTGGGATACGTCTCTGTGTACATGTCCACGTTGCGGTATCTCCTAAGGCCTTCCCCACTGAGCAGGGGTGGTAAACCAGTTCAGAGAGGTAAAGTTACCTGACCAGGAGAAGGGGCCATCTGGCCCCTTTCTCATGCCTTAAGGGAAGGAAGAAGGCAGGAGCTGACATTCTTGGCCTAGGGAATCCCTCCCACCAGCCCCACGCCAAGGCCGTTCTCCTGTTTAGACGTGGCTGCTGGGCAGGAGGGCTGAAGGAGAGATAATTCACTGTAAACCTCCCAGAGGCCTTATCTACTAAGCTGAGCTGAGATTAGTAGCCACTCAGGCCCCTTCACCTCAGCCCAGTTCCTCTGGCCCCTCTGTTGTGTCTTCCCGTGGGGAGTAGGCTAGACCCATTATCTTGCCATTTTGCCACCAGGGCTGGGGGGAGGGGGAAGCTCAGTGCAAAGCCCCCTCCCATACACACACATACACACACACACACAGACACACACACACTCATGAACACACAAATTCTCATGCCAATTTCTGCCCTGACTCTGCAGCCAAGGGAGAAAGACACTGAAGGGCCAACACCCTTCCTAGGCACAGTCCCCAGGATGCCAGGGGACTGTACTTACATAACACACAGCTAAGTATGGTACCCAACTCGCAATACCCCAGGTCCAGTGATGAGCTCATTTCCCAGAGAAGTTGAGGTTGAGATGAAATTTCATGCCTGGGGAGGTTGTGACTTTCTGCAGGTTAAAGTGAGAAGTATGTATGACTGTCCTCAGGCTAGGGCGGGCGAGCAGCCTAACTGGGAGACCTGAGCTCAGGTCCCCAAACTATCCCAACCTGGGACAGGTAAAGGAGCTTTATCCAGAAACTTCCTTCTTTGGTACTAAGAGGGCAATAAAGGCAAAGCCCCTCTACCTTCCTTTGCAAAGCAAAAGATAAAATGTAAGTAGGGTGCCCCAACTTTGACTGGCATCTCCTGACATGACTCCTCCAAGTTGTTAATGTCATCACCTCATGGACTTCCATGTGGTGGGCACCCCAATCCCATTTGCACAGACAGGGACTCAGGAACTTTGTCCTTACCTGAAGGCAGAATGAAATACTCAGGGACCCAGTAGCTCCTCTGGGTTTGACTTCAGCCAAATCCTCACACCTGTCAGACCTCAGGGTCTTGCTGTGAACCTGGAGCCAAAGATCTGGCTCTGCTGCCAGCCAGCAGTGCCACCTTGTGAAGCTACAGTTTGTTCCTCTGTGAAATGAGGGTGGGGATGGCCAAAGCTGCTCCTAGGGGCAGACCCAGACCTATGACATTAGCAGTGATGCAACCCCAGCTGAGACAGAGAAAGGACCTGAGAGGGCTCTGACCTTCCATCCAGCCTTGATTTTCCTCAACAGGTTCAGTGTCGTACAACCTTGAAGAATGAGAATGCAGAGCTTAAGAGTGTTAGTTCTGAAAGAGGAGTAGGAAAGGGGGTTCAGCAGAACTTTCCTTAACAGAGGCCCTGGATTCAAATCCTCACCCTGGCAAAAAATAAAATAAGAGTTGGCTGGATCTGAGAGATAGTGCTGCAGTGAGGGCTCATAGTTGGCATATGTTGTTACCCAGGTTCAGTTCCCAGCATCTTATGTCTCCCTGAAAAAGGCACTGTGCAGCCCTGTCTGCCTTCAGCACAGCAGCATCACTGTGGTGGCCCTTGCCACCCTCCAAACACACACACACACACACACACACACACACACACACACACACCCCAAGTAGGGGAGACATCTGAAAGGCCAGGAGTGTTTGCTTTACCTGCAGGAGCCTCAAACTGGAACCCTCCCACTGCATGATCTCCAAGCACTGATCTCCAAGCACTTGGGAATGAGCCCTGAGCATAAAGCCAGAAGTAGCCCAGCACATGAAGGGTCAGGACTCTTTAGTTTTAGGAGGATGTCCACAGGCTCAGAAGCAGAAAACCACAATTAAATCATAATTGCTCTCTAATTATGCTCTAATTGTGGAGCATTACTGGCCTTATCTCTGGATACTAATGCTCTCCAGTTGTGGCCTGGAGCATTGCCAGATGCCTCTTCTTGGGTTGGAGGTTGTGTCTGGGTCACAACCTTGGACCAAAAGTCCCAGCCTCTCCCTCTTATCTCAGCATAGTTGGGCTCACAGGTTGCCCATGTGTAAAGTACCCACTCCTGCCAATTGCGTCCTCAGGTACTCACTAGAGCCCCTATCAAAGTGGAGTGGAGGATCCTATACCACCCTCTACAAAGGAGGCCCCTGAGACTCCCAGAGGCCAGTGACCTGACTGAGGTCACAAAGCCAACAAGGGACTTGCCAAGTCATAACCCAGACATAGCGCTTCCTCAATTCCCTGTCCTCCTGAGATCATCACAAAGGCATGCCTGGAGCCCTGCCTGAGTGCCTTTTCTCTTGTGGCGCTAACCATGGCTGCTGTGGAATGAATCCCAGTCTATCCTCCTAGAATCTATCCAGTTCAAGTCCCTCACTGAGTCCCCGAAGCTAGGCACAGAGTTCTCAAAGTCCTGTTTCATCAATTTAGCTGGTGGGGTCACAGGAAGTAAGTTTGTAGTGTACCTGAGACCCACCCATTTCTGGGAGGGGTCTTGGGAACTGAATATTAGGTGTAACCTTACCTGCAAGACCCTCCCATTCCTGGGAGGGGTTTTGGAAAGTTAGATAAGGCTGGGACCGAGGGAATTCGGGCCTTTTGGCCGTTTCCTTTGGCCCTGAAGATGGCTGAAGTGAGTTAAGACGCAGGGCTAGCCAAGAATGGCTGAATGCTTGAAAGGTTATGAGTAGGCCACACACATGTGGTGGATAGGGCATGAATAAAGTTGTTGCTTCCTGACGCCTGCCTGTGAGTGAGTGATTTCGCGTTTCACCTGGGCCTGGAACTCGCCGGCTGGATGGGGGATGAAGCCACGTGGCTGGGGCCTAAGCACAAAGGCCTCCATCCATCGCCATCCAGCCCCATCCTTAATTATGTAATGCAAGATAAGTTCATGCTGTAGGCCCAGTGGGACATGGGCCTTGGGGTCTCTGTTGACCTCTGGCTCATTTTTTCAGAAGAGGTTTGAGCCTTCCTGGCTCACCAGGCCCGAAATCCATAGTCCACAGCCTGCTTGGAAGCAACCCTCATGGGTGTCTGCTTCTAACTTGGCGGTCTCCTGGAGCAGGTTACGATGTCTCTGCTTCTCCAAATTCTTGGTCTTATGCCCAGAGCAGGAGTCTCAGCAGGTAAACTTGCAGACCTACCAGCCTTGTTTTCCTCATCTGTGAAATAAGGCGACAATCTGCAGCTTGTTCTGCCATCAGGGGTTCTTGAGGCTTTAGGAAGCAACACAAAGAGAGCTGTCAGGAGACGGTATTTGCCATGATCAAGGGGCTTTCTGTTGCAGGGCATTAAGTACAACTCCTAGGACAGTCCCAGGCACTAAGGTACCATTCATTGACCACCTATGGGAGGCCTTTGCACAGCCCCTGGCACATGTGCTGTCAGCTCTCAGTAGGAAGAGAAGCAAAGATAAACCTGATTAAACAACAACTACAACAAAACAGGGCTGGATTGACAGCACAAAGGTAGGGCTTTTGCCTTAC
Source organism: Suncus etruscus (assembly GCF_024139225.1). Lineage (NCBI taxonomy): Eukaryota > Metazoa > Chordata > Mammalia > Eulipotyphla > Soricidae > Suncus > Suncus etruscus. The sequence continues at coordinate 64,439,517 of NC_064852.1, read as the reverse complement.
ATGTGGCTGACCCAGGATGAACCTTGGTTCAATCCCCAGTCTCCCATTGTTCCATATGATCTTCCAAGCCAAGAGCAATTTCTCAGCACATAGCCAAGAGTAACCCCTGAGCATCACTCGGTGTGGCAGAAAAACCAAAACAACAGCAAAAAACAAACAAAAAACCTCAAACAACCCAGTCACCAGCCCTTCAACTTTAGTCTGCCCAGCTGCCAGAGGCACCTAATCCCAGGGGCCTCACACAGGACTGGTGCACTCACTAAGGGACTCACAAGAGCGGGCAGGAGAAAGGGTAAGAGGAAGACTCCTGCAGACAAAGGGTCAGTGAACAGGGCTGGGTGTTAGCAGGCTGCCCCTTTCTTGCCTCCCTTGTCCTTAGAACATTTTCTCTGCAAACCTCTTAAATTCAATCCCAACAATGCCGTAAACCTTACTGCTCACCCAGAGAGCTGTTTGTGTACAGGAAAAACAAGGGAGCCTCTGGCACTTAAACAGGAAGGATCCACCCAGCCAAGTGTCCCCTGGAGTCCAGCAGGGTCCTCAGAGAGGTTAAGCTGTGGATGCAGCAGAAGATTGCCCTCACCCTCAGGCAGGCCAGAGGAACTATAAAGAGGAGATTGGAAGCACTCAGATTTTCATGTGTTTTGGCGTGCCTCGGGACCAGCTTTAATACCAAACTCTGGAGAGCAGCTTAGCCTCTCAGAACCTGTTTTCTTATCATTCCATTGTTCCCAAACAGCCTTCCTTCGGCCTGGCACTGGGCGGGCACTGAACATAAGGCACATCACGCAGTCTTCGTGGGGTTGAGTACTAGCCTAGGAGTGCTTGGCTACCAATCCAGGGCTGAGAATGACTATGCAGGGTTTTCAGAACCTGTGGTCTGGGAGGTCCAGCAGATGACAGGTAGGAGAGCATTTACCTAACTTGTGAGGGAACCTGGGTTAGAACACGGCACAGCATGGCTCTCCCCCAGTTCAACCAGGGTCCAATTTCACCTGGAATACTGTAGGGTAAAGGGCATCACACGTTTTGTTGGTGGCACCAAGCAGGTAAAACAATGAACAAAGTTCCTTACTTGCACCTATTTTTTGATGTGTGTGAAGGTGGTTCACATCAGATATGCTCAAGACTTATCACTGGCAGTGCTCAGGGGACCATATGAGGTGCTCAGGGTTGAACCCAAGTTGACCATGTGCAAGACAAGCACTCTGCCTGCTGTATACTCTCTCTAGGTCCTTCCTTCCATCTTCACATTTCTGAAACCACAGTGCTATAAGCATCAGCATACACACAATGAGTGCTCAGTGGAAGTCTCTAGATGAAGCATGAACTGTCTGGGCAGTGTGTAGCAATAAGGGCAGTCTCTGCAACAGATACTTCTCATAATCGCTGTTCCAGGGGTTTGGCTTCTTGCACTGGCATTTTAGGCATGTTTGTATCCCTACTGTCTCTCAGAAAGGTATGACATAGACCTGGACACACCATGCCTGACCAGAATTGAAAGTGGGGTATATGGTATTAGCAATTGCAGGCACCTACTGCCACCAGATCCTTGTTTTAGCCTCTGCAGACCCATACCCAGCAATGAGAAAATGGGGTGTGGGTCCCCTTAGGGTCACCCTAAAAGCTTTGGCAGGGTATTGGGTGCTGCTGAAGGCAAGTGTGTGCTCTGCTACCCTCAGACAGGGTGTGCCACACCAACCTAAACCCCACACTCACCAATTCAGGGCCTAGTTCTCTAGGTCTGGGTTAGAAGGCAGCTATGGCTTCCCTGGGTAATGTGGTTCCTTCCAAGTTCACAGCTTAAGAGAGGCATTTCATTAAGGAAAAAAGCCAGAAGTCAAAAAGTCTGGCCACTTGCCTCTTTGGGCATATGGAGTCCTCACTCACCACCCTACATTCATGCTTCCTCCATCCCACATAGGTTTTCAGAGCCCACACCATTACCCAGCCTTTCAGTTTGACTGAGTAGTGCCAGACAACCAGGAGTCAGTAGCTGAGTAGTCTCCACAGAAAGACCTTCGGCAAGTCCCTTCAGCACTGAGTCTCCGCATTCCTCAAATAAGGGGTCCAAAGAGATGTGTCCCCTGCATCTGTCTCCTTCACTGGGAAGTGAATGCCAGCCCTCCCTCCTGCATTTCCTGGAATCAGGCCAAATTATGAGCAAGGTGGGATCAATCAGCACTGATATGGAGGATGCCTTCTCCTGTCCCTCCAGTTACTCAAAGCCCATCCATCCTACCAGGCCCTGACATTGCTGGTCCTAGGGTGATCCCAGAAGCCAACCCACTGCACACCATGAACCTGGCATTCATCCTTCCCTTGATCCCCTGCCAGAACCACTCACAGCAGCTAGACACTGCCCAAACCAGCCCAGGGGTGTATGCAGGGCTTTCTCTGGTAGTCAAAAGGCAGGACAACAAGTCATAGCCCACCCCCCAAAAGTCAAGTGACCCAATTTAACTAAGGAGAAGAGTCTGAGGAAGAGGTCAGGCATGTGAGCATGCATTCTGAACTCTCCACCCAGCAGTTTGTAAGTAGGCTGATGTCTGGGGACCTAAACATCAGCCACATTAGGGTAGTCACAAGGCTCAGGACCTGAACTATAATAAAAATTAAAGTGTGTTGCCCGCCTGCTGTACAAACACAAACTTTCTACATCCTCAGAACCCTGTGTGGAGGCAATTACTGGTCCATTTTATAGACATGGAAACTGAGACTGAGTGAACTGGGCTAAGAGGCAGAAGTTCCAGTTAAGTGACATCAGGGTCTCTTTGCTTCTGTTTTCATTGTATAATTGTAGCAAGGAGGAAGGGGCTGCAGGGAGCGTGGTCTCAGGAGTGCCTCAGGGCATTGCCTGTGGGGTACCTCCAGATAAACTATAGGTATATTGATAAGGGGCACCCAAGGAGAAGCAAAGAATAGGCTCACATATGGTCAGAGGATCTTTGTGGGGCTTAGGACCCTTTTATGAGGTCCTTACTTTGCGCATCTTAAAAATGAAGTAAGGCTGGACTTGTAAGCCCAGAGAATGTGAACAAGAGGTGAGTGAAGAGCCCTGGCCAGAGCATACTGAACTACTGTATTTGTCACATGAGATAAATGTTGAAGATGCTCAGGCTGCCTGTGGGATGTCAATGGTACAGCAGAGATGTAAGGCACCAGATATATTCTAGTCAGAGAATCTAAAAATTTTCCTACCTGGGGATCGGAGCTATAGCATAGCAGTGGGCATTTGCCTTGCATGCGGCCAACTCCAGGTGAAATCTTGCTCAATTCCCGGCATCCTGTATGGTCCTTTGAGCCTGCCAGGAGCAACTTTGAGCCAGAACTGAGTGGTGCCAGGTGTGACCCCCCCAAAAAAAATTTTCCCACCTGTGACCCCTTTTTACTGGAGAAATGCAGACTGAACAAAAACTGCCAGCAAAACCTGAGGATCATTGTGTAACTAATTTTGAATTCCTCTGTGGTCATTGCACATTCAAAATCTTTAACTATGGCCAGATTTTTTTGCTATCCTCTCATTTGATATGGGACCCCTGTTTTAAGAAGCTGGCACTAAGATTAGAAAAATAAAGTAGAACTGGGCAGAGTGGCCAGTGAGCTGAGGGCGTACAGGCAGCAGTCATCTCACACATAGGGATCATTGACTACACCTGCACAACTGTTCAAATATGGTCTGACTATATTCATGAGGTTCCTGCCCAAGAGACTCTAGAAGATTCAGACACACCATGACCAGGGTTCAGCGCTCCTCTGCCAGCCCTTTTAAATCAGGATCCCATCATCCCTTTAAATACCTCTGTTATCTTAATATAAATTAAAGAGTCCTAGGGTTGGTGTGGGGATGGTGAGGCCTTTCTAGACTCGACCTGGCTCTTGCAGCCCCTATGGTCTATGGTCTTGCAGGTCTGAAGGTTGCAGGGTGAGGGTGGAGAGATTTAGATGAGTCAGATGAGGCTTCAGGAGTCAGCCAGTTTTATTTCACAGTCCCTTCCACCATGCACACCTCCTCATGGCCTCTATACTAAGCCTTTTCCTAGCAGCTACTTCTCCACTCCTACTGGGCTCTCTCGGCCTCTGTCTCCCTTTCAGCTGCTTTTTCCAGGCTTCCTAATTGGTTTCCAGGCTGACTAACTCCCTTTGGTGATGCCACTACTCCTGCTTCTTCAATGATGCTCAAGTGATAATGTTGAATCTGATGCTGAATTGGTGATACTGAATCTGATGTTGAATCTCTGATGATGATGCCTCTCCCTTTGATGTCTCTCATTATTCTCTCTCTAACTCTAACTCTCCTTCTTATCCCTTCTCTCTCCCCCCTGCAAACTTCTCTCCCCACCCATTCCAGGTGTGGGAAGTTCTTGTGTGTGTGTGGGGGGGTGGCACGGGGGACCATATGGGACGCCAGGATTCGAACCAATGACCTTCTGCATGAAAGGCAAACGCCTTACCTCCATGCTATCTCTCCGGCCTCATATGGGCAGTTCTGATCATTTAGGTGGGATAAATTCAGGTGGGGGAGGGGATACCCACATCCCCCCTATTTGGAAGAGCAGCCCATTCTATAAAAAAAGAAACAGAAGCCCGTAGAGTCAGTAAATTTTTCTGGCCACAGAAGTGTGGCTCCAGGTAAGGTCTCTGGGCATGTGGGTCTGCCTTTACTATAGGTGCACTAGGCGAGTTCCTTTTCCAGCTGCTGATTACTCGCCTGTAACATGAACATGCTAGAAACCCATGGAGAGGAGCAAAGCTGGCATGGCTGTGCCCAATGGGTATGGCAGACAGGAGGTCAATGAGAATACAAGAGATACTGGAGCACAATGCCTCATGATCCCATTCATGAGAACTAAGCTGAGGGTATCCCCTACCCTAGACCATGTGTTTGTGTGAGATTCTTTTTTTCATCAGAGGGAAGGAGGAAGAAAGCAACAGTCCCTGAAAAGGGTGGAGGAAGGTCCCCTCAAGCACAGTGAGGGGAGAGAGAGAGAGAGAGGGAGATTAGAGACCTAAGGCAAGAGGAATGCCAAGGTCACCAGGCTTTGAGGGCTGGAGCCACTGAGACCAGACATCTGTGCCCCAATGATCATGACCTGGCTTTCTGTGTTCAGTCACCAAGGGGTACAGCTGGGAGGTGTACCAGAAAGCCCCCAGCCTGGGACAGTGTGTCCCCTGGGCAATGTGTTCTGCTGAGTTCCAGGTTCTGGGGTGCCCTGCTGCCACTATTAGTGATAGATCCTAGATGCAAACTCAAGAATGGTCCTGAGTCCCGTCCCCAGGGCATCAGAGCACACAGGCTCAGAAAACTAGCATTGCTCCCATGCTGCTCACCGGCAACTCCCCTCCAACCACACACACCTCTGGACCACAGTGGAGAGCAGGCATGTGTACACATGTGCACTTGTACATGTACATGGAGGGATGTGGAGCTGTGTGGTTCACAGTAAGGGTGAAGGTTGCAGGTATTCCCAGAAAAGGCTCCAGATCATCTGCCCTAGCCCATTCCTGATGACAAGTCAAGTCAAAAACGGTGGGCAGGCCAAAAGTGTCCTCCTAAAAGGGCACAGCAAGGCAGTGACCAGCCAGGGTTGGACGTAGAGGCACTTGTCTATAATCTTGGCAGGCTGCAGGAAGATCTGGAGTAGTGCTGCCTAATGGGCAGGGGTGAGAGCCAGTGCTGAGGCTGCCGGATTACAAGGCAACAAGGGGAGGTATGAGGGGCTTGGGAGAAGTGAGCCTGCAGCTTTCTCATTCCCTTAAAGTCTTCCTCAGGAAGCACTCTCAGCTCAGCTCATTTCAGATGAGGATTTGGAGGATCTTGGGACACTTTGCTTGCCCCCTGAGGACTGGTCCACCATCAGGAGTTTTGGAAACCCCTGAAGCTCTGCCAGTACTAAGCATCTCCTCAGACCCTGGGAGTCCAAGGTAAAGGGGAGAAAAACCATGGGGGAAAGTGCTGACATAAAGGGGCACTCTATCCCCATCCCCTGCCCTGGCCCGCCCTGCAACAGTCAGAGTCCAGAAAGCCCCCAGCAGACAACCAGACACAACAGTGATAAGAAGCTATCGTAGGGGCAGGCTTCAGGCTGCCCCACCAACCAGCTCTCCAATGGGGCATTGTTAGGAAAAAGACAATCTAAGGGATTAGATGGCCCCCAAAGTTGGGGGCGAAACACAGAAGTGGCTCAGATATTTCCAAAGTTCAAATTCTGGGCTTGCCACACGCAGCTCCTGGAAAACCAGGTGATAGGAAGTTGGTAGCATTTTCTTGGCACAGAGACTGATACAACTCAAGAGTCCAGTGGCCTTAACGTTTGAAATATCTCCTCACGGGGGCAGAATCGAGAGCCAGGAAGTCATCCCATTCATTCTAGGAAGCCAGGGAACTTCTATGGAGACTTGAGGTCTCCCAGACCAGGGCACAAAGTTCTTCTAAGGCTGATCTTCATAGGCAGGTGGTTTCTACCCTTGGAGACAGGGACCAGTGTCATCTTTGTGGGGTGGTCAGTGGGACAGAGCAATCAGAATTCCAATTGCCTTCTGATCTGGTGGAGACTCCACCAGAATCCTGGGAAAGTGGAAAGGAATCACCCCTTCCTTTCCAGCCATCCAAGATATCTCCATCCTTTGTGGACATCTGGACATCCAGGTCCCTTGCTTGTAAGGTCCAGGAACCCCTGTGGTCCTGAGGTCCTCACAGCCTCCATCCTCGGCAGAATGAGGGTCCACTTTCTGTTCCATAGACAAAAGGACAGCCCAGATCAGTCTGTACCCTTTATCCTTCCCTTTTTGCAGACCATGAGGGAGTCAGGCCTCCCTGAACTGAATTATCCTGGCATTGACACCTTCTTGGGAGGACTAGAAGAACACACACCCCATATCACCTCATGCCATTTCCCCCCCCTCTTTTCTATTACAGTATAATGCTCCTCCAGTAACTTTATTTTTTAATTTTTAATATATAAAATCTTTATTTTAGCACCATGATTTCAACATGATTGTAGTTCAGTCATAAACAGAACACCCCCATTCACCAGCGCAATATTCCCACCACCAATTGTACCCCCCTTCCCAACTCCTGCCTGTACTTGAGACAGGTATTCTACTATCACTCATTAAGATTGTCATGAAAGTTGTTAGTGTAATTATTTCCCTAACTGCACCACTATTCTTTGTGGTAAGCTTCATATTGTGAGCCAGTCCTTCTGGCCTACATCTCTATTGAGAGACGTCTTTTTGACATGATCACCTGACATGGCCCAGAGATCCCATGTGCCATCTGAGGTTTCCTGCCACTCAAGCCCCATTTTCTCACTCCTCACCCTTATAGCTGCCCTCCTATCCCCCTGCTTCTTGTGCCACATTGGTGGCAGGGTCTAGGAATCCCAGGTAACTGACACCTGAGACCAGGACTATCACTGAAAAAGGTTGAGACCCTCCAGGTCCCAGTTTGGAATCACTATAGAGGAACTGAACTCTCCTCTGGCCCTCTCTGAGGCTGTCACTATTCTAACTGCTCCCCATGCCTCACTCAGACTGCCACCCACTAAAGCACACAGTTCAGAGCACTTATTGTGTGACCTGAGGCAAATAATTTTATCTTTTCTCTCAGTCAGGATGATCTTGGACACATTATTATATTGCTGCGAAGTTGATTTAAAGAGCAAGGAACAGAAACTGTTACAACTACCTCTACTTGCTTTCTTAATGTTAAGACAATTATTCTCAGGCCAGAGCAATATAGCATAGCATTTGAAACACTTGCATTGCACATAGCCAAGTTGGGTTCAATTTTCAGCACTCCATATGATCCTCTGTATCTCCCTGAGCACAGAGCCAAGAGTGAATCCTGAGTACCTCTGAATGTGATCCAAAAATAAACCAAGAAATTATTCTCACCATAATGATTATCTCCTCAGGTCAGAGATTCATTACACTCTGGATCCTTTGCTAACAGTGGAACCAAAAAGCCTTGAACCCAAATGTGGGTCAGCCACATGTAAGACAAGCACCCTACCTTTCTGGCTACCGATCATCTCTCTCTCTCTCTCTTTTATATTTTTTACATGATGAACATGTGTCCACAGGAAACATAAAACTCATTGTGTGCATATGAAAATGGTACACTCCCTGACTTTTCCTGTTTTTAGTCTGATCCCAGATTCTTTACCTGCTGACACGTGGCCTTCTCAATTCCTTGTCAGGCGTGATTTTTTCAGGCAGCTAAGTGGTCCTCTCCTTCAGGAGACTTCTATTTCTCCTGAGGCCTGCAGAAACCATCATTTCCCCTGGTAAAATAAGAGAAATCCCAGGGCCATGGAGATCCTACAGAGACAACATCAGTTCCACACCCACTCACTGAAAGACAGTGTGTGAGCCTCACTCAGAAGCCTCCTGGGGAACAGAACACAACCAAGTTTTCTGTGAAGTCAGACAAGCTAACCTCTCCCTGCCTTCCCTTATCCCAGGCTGCTGACCAAGGCAGTGTCAAAAGCTGGAGCCTTCCAGGTATTTGCATAGCAGGTGGTATGCTGAGGAGCAGGCTCTGTAGCCTGGAGAGCTTCTTCCAGGTCAACACTGCAGTGGCAGCACAGTTCCTGTTTTTAAAAAAGGAAAGGAAAGGGAAAAAAAAGAAAAGGAAAGAAAAGAAAGAAAGAAAGAAAGAAAGAAAGAAAGAAAGAAAGAAAGAAAGAAAGAAAGAAAGAAAGAAAGAAAGAAAGAAAGAAAGAAAGAAAGAAAGAAAGAAAGAAAGAAAGAAAGAAGGAAGGAAGGAAGGAAGGAAGGAAGGAAGGAAGGAAGGAAGGAAGGAAGGAAAGAAGGAAGGAAGGAAGGAAGGAAGGAAGGAAGGAAGGAAGGAAGGAAGGAAGGAAGGAAGGAAGGAAGGAAGGAAGAGAGAAAGAGCCAAAAAAGAGAGCAAAAGAAAGAAGGAAGAGATAAAGAAAAGAGAGAGAAAGGAAGGAAGGAGGAAGGAAGGAAGGCAAGAAGAAAAAGAAAAAAAAGCTGTTATCTTTAAATTTACACCCATACCCACACCCATCTAGCCTCCATCCATGGCCTCCATTCCAGTTTACTAGGGACTTTGAGAAGCTCTCTATTGCCCTATGTCTGAACACTCCTTGAAGGGCCAACTTGGTGAAGGCTGAGCATCTGGAATTCTTCAGAGTTGAACTGACATGGATATCTGTGTGGTATGGGGTCATTTTCTTAATTTAATCTAGACTCTGGCCTATTTTTATTTTCCTAAAAACACTCTAGATTTCATGTTCTCAGGACTACCCAGCCAGAGTCCTCTGCCCTACAGTGGTCAGAAATTCTGCCCCACTCCATGTACCAGGAGAATGAGAAAAGGAGGTAGGTAGGTAGGGAGGGAGGGAGGGAGGGAGGGAGGGAGGAAGGAAGGAAGGAAGGAAGGAAGGAAGGAAGGAAGGAAGGAAGGAAGGAAGGAAGGAAGGAAGGAAGGAAGGAAGGAAGGAAGGAAGGAAGGAAGGAAGGAAGGAAGGAAGGGAGAGAGGGAGGGAGGGAGGGAGGGAGGGAGGGAGGGAGGGAGGGAGGGAGGAAGGAAGGAAGGAAGGAAGGAAGGAAGGAAGGAAGGAAGGAAGGAAGGAAGGAAGGAAGGGAGGGAGGGAGGGAGGGAGGGAGGGAGGGAGGGAGGGAGGGAGGGAAGGAAGGAAGGAAGGAAGGAAGGAGGTAGGAAGGAAGGAAGGAAGGAAGGAAGGAAGGAAGGAAGGAATGAAGGAAGGAATGAAGGAAGGGAGGGAGGGAGGGAAGGAGGGAGGAAGGAAGGAAGGGAGGAAGGAAGGAAGGGAGGAAGGAAGGAAGGGAGGGAGGGAGGGAGGAAGAGGAGGGAGAGAAGGAGGGAGAGAGGAAAGAAAGGAGGGAGGGAGGGAGAGAAGGAGGAGTGAGAGGGAGGGTTGGTAATTCTAGCTACTTTATTTGCAGAAAATGACAGATTTATCCTAAAAGTTGCGTGGATATTTAAGGGGTCCAAAACTACCAAAACAAAGTTAGAGGAGTCACATTTCCTGATTTCAAAGCTTCCTACAATATTTCAATATATAGAGAGACGTTTACACTACTGGCTCAGGAGCAAGCATATTGGAAAGTTTAATAGAATCAAGAATCTACAACCAAATTTTTCAATTTCTGGTCAGTTAGTTTCCAAAAGTACATTAAGAAGAGTCTTTCAACAAATAGTGATGGAACATCTGGTGTTTAAGTGATAAAATGAAATTGGACTCTTACCTCACACTAAATACAAAAACTAACACAGTGATTACTGAAACTATAAATCTCTTAGATGCAAAACATAGGTATGAATTTTCAAGGCCTTCGATTAGTCATGAACTCTTAGCTAGATATTAAAAGAAAAATAGGGGCCGGGCGGTGGTGCTAGAGGTAAGGTGCCTGCCTTGCCTGCGCTAGCCTTGGACGGGACCGCGGTTCGATCCCCCGGAGTCCCATATGGTCCCCCAAGCCAGGAGCAACTTCTGAGCGCATAGCCAGGAGTAACCCCTGAGTGTTACCAGGTGTGGCCCAAAAACCAATAAATAAATAAATAAATAAATAAATAAATAAATAAATAAATAAATAAAAGAAAAATAATCCAAGAAAACATAGATAAATTAGACTTGATCAAAACTGAAAACAGGATGATAAGACACAAGCCTTGCATGCAGCCAACCAAGGTTCAATCTCTGGCACCACACCTGGTCTCCTGAGTACCTCCAGGAGTGACCTCAGAGCACAGAGTCAAGACTAAGTCCTGAGCACAACCAAGTATGCCCAAATACAAAAACAGAAACCTGCATGCATCAAAGAACACTATCAAGTTAGCAGAGGGAGAGAGAACACAAAAATAATATTTGCATATCATGTATGTTCTAGGAATTTATATACAGGATATACATCAAAATATCTATCAGCTCTGTAAGAAAAAGACAAATAATCCAATTAAAATGAACAATGATGAACAATTAAAATGAACAGTGATAATACAGCCTATAGGGTTCTTGCCTTGCACACAACCACCCTGGATTCCATCTCTAGCATCCCATACAGTTCCCTCAGTACTGCCAGAGTGATTCCTGAGTATAGAGTCAGGATTAACCCCTGAGTATTTCTGGGCATGGCCCAAAAACAAACATAAAAATGAATAATAAATTTGAACAGATATTTCTTCCAAGAAGGTTTACATAGAGTCAATCCACACATGAAAAGATGTTTGATATCATCAGTCATCATGGGAAAGCAAATCAAAGTCACAATAAGAAATCACTTCACTCCAATTAAGATGGCTATGAAAGAGAAAGGCAAGAAGCAATACTGGAGCCACAGGATTTCACTGATGTGAAAAGTTTTCCTAAAGAGACAGAAAGAAGGTGAGTGGTTGCAGAGTGAGGACAGGTAGAGAAAGATAGGAACATGGGGGAGTCTGCTAACCTGTAGGAGATGGGGTTTTCTGGATAATGGAAATATTTAAAAATTGATTATGTCTATTGGTCCCATATCTCAATGGCTGTGTTAAAATCCATTACACTGTAGCTTTAAGAGTAGGAACTGATGTGTGCAAATTTGTTCTCACTCATGCTCTTATGAGCCTGGTTGTTAGTAGTTCTGCACTCATAAAGGTCTGGTGCTGAGCAGAGAGGTCTGGGCCTGATTCCTCCCAGTCCTATCTGTTCCTTCCTGCTCTCCTTCCCCAATAGACCCAACCCTCTCCCTGCTTATTAGCCCTGGAATTTCTTCCTTGGCCCCTCCTATTCTTCCCACATAATCACCTCCAGGACCCTACCTCCTCCATTGGCATCTAGAGATCCCTATGAGGGAGCCCTCTCAATTGAGTACAGTTCTGTACTGTACCCCTTAAACCCAGAGCCTGCTCCTATCCCTGCCACTAGTGAAGAGAATGAGGAGGAAGAGATCAAGAAGGATGACCATAGATATGTGCAGTGTCTGGCTTAGGTACCAAGTACTTAACATTCAATATTATATTTCATTTCCATCACAGCCCTGTTAGGCCAATATGCCTGATAGTATCCCATTTTACACGTGAGGAAAACTGAGACTCAACAATGCATTGTTGAGCTGGCATTCAAACCTGGCAACCTGGCTTTAGAACTGCCACCTCTCAGCCCGTGTGCTGGCTCAACCCACATATGCAATGTGACTCCAGCCAGCCACACACCCCTCTTCCCTCCAGCTTCCCCACACTTCATGCCCCAGTACCTGCATAACTCTTCCTGAGGGCCCTTAATGGATACGCCCCTCACTCCTCTCATTGCTTAGCTCACAGTGTCCCCAAGACAACACCCCTGAAGCAACCCCCCCTCAGGCTTCCAGCTGCCTGTGAGCCTGGTCCCAGATAATTGCAGGCTCCCAGGACAGGCAGGTCACCGTGACAGAAATGACTCAGTTCCCACCCCCACTCCTCACCATGTATGCCCTGCTCTGTTCCAGGAAGAAGGCCACACTCTGAAATGAGGTGATTCAGGACCCAGATGAGTAAGGTAGAGATTTCAGCCAGCAGAGAGACAGACAGACAGAGCAGTGCCTTTGACCTACAGGGCCTGCAGGCACACCATTTTCTCCACACAACCTATCCAGATCACACCCCAGGGAATCCAGCTTCAAGGAGGAGCCAGGATTCTGCTCCTGGGACCCCAAAATGCCCCTGGTTAACCATCCCCTCCCCAACTGTAAGGAAGACCCTCCACACACCAATCTGCCTGCCATGAGATCAGGTATTTTCTGTGCCAACCACTGTACTTCCCCAGGGCTACGTGATCTAGTTTTTCCAGGTCTGCCTTGGAAATAGCTCGCTGCAAGCTTACCCAGAGCCCTTCTGAGGGTTCAAGGCCTCCCCTGCCCTCCCCCTCTCCCTGATGTTCTCTCTGGTCAGGAGTTTCCCATGGTCCCACTTGTCTTGTAGTGATTTTTCCCCCTTGAGTGACAAGGAAGGAAGGAGAGGGAAAGAGAGGAAGGGAGTGAGGAAGGAGAGTTCCAGAATGTCCTTGAATTGGTCCCGTGGGTGATTTTTGCTTGGCTTCTGATTGTTGTGTGCTCTGGGGGAGTCTCAAAGCTTGTCTGGATTTCCTTTCATGCACTGTCAGGAAAGGGTTAAGAGATGTGGCTGCCACACACCTCTAGGAGATTTTTCAGACGCCTGTGCAGGGGGCTGGATCTCTTCTCCATATTCCTCTCCCTTCCCCAGCTCTCAGCATAACACAGTAGCACTCACTATGAAACCTGAATCAGGCCGGGGAGACCCTGCAGCACTGAATCGAGGCAGAATCAGGCCTCTTGGGAAAGCAGATTGAAGAGCACATGGCCTGTGTATTCTGGGAGCATGCTGGGAAACTTGGCTGCAATGACCCACTTCCAGATCATCTAGATAAGCCCTTATCTGTACCCCTTACTGTCCCAAGTACAACCTAACCCCACCTTCAGTACTGCATATTCCCAGCTAGATTGGGCACTGTCTCTGCCATTTTTTCCCTGGCTGTAGGTGAAAAGTTCCATCCTTCTCCTCATTGGGAGAGCTGTGGGGGATCCTGAGGCTTTAGGGATCTTGTCTGAGAAGGACTATTGGGAACGCTGTCCAGTCACCCCAGATCACTTAGCCCCTCTCCAAAGGCAGCTCATATACACACCATACACATACCACACAAATATGTACACACAAACAGCACACGCACACAAATACTACACAAGTATGCACACTTATGTTGCATATCCCATACGTGCATTTACACTTACTATTGCACACCTGAGCACACATACACACACACCATACATACTCATGGCACATGCTCATACGCATGCACGACAGCATCCTCTATCACTGAAACCAAGTACTTGGGTGACCAGAAATCCTGGCCAACAGAATTCCTAGGAAGCAGGAATGAGCCTACATGGAGACCTGATGGGAGCCTGCCCCCTCTTGTCTTACAACCCTCAGGGCAGGAGGTTGGAGGTGGAGGAAGAAGTGGGGATCTCTGGGACAAGCCCCATGGAAAGTATCATAGAGGGCAGCCTCCACACCTAGGCCTTAAGAGGCCTCCATAGGAATGCCCTTGTGACCCTGCTCAGCAACCAATATGGCAGGTCGCCTGCTTGGCCTCCTGTCCCTCTCCACAGGCATTCTGGACCCCAGTAGGCTCTTCCCCACATCAAAGCACTACCTCCTGGTTCCAGCATCCCAGGCTCTGACTTTTTCACACTGCCCTGACTTCCTCACACCACTCAGCAATTTTAGGGAGGTCTTTCAGAAGCAGTAGGTGGTGTCATACTCTTGCCAAGGACAACCCAAATACTCCTCACCTGCTAACTGGCATGAACTGGCCCTTGGCCCTCTGTTCTCTCCCTATACACCTCTCTGGACTCCTCTCAGCTGCTATTTGGTTCACCAAGAAGCCAAACTCATTGCTGCCTCAGGGCCTTTGCTTCTGCTGCTTCCTCTGTCTGGACTGTCAGAACAGAGCCAGTTCTGCCCTTGCTCTTGACCATCATCACCCCACTTAGTACCAGAGCTAAGTAGGTGAGTGTTGCTGAGTGAAGGTCATACTACTCTATTTCTAACTGGTCCTACAAGATGGGGTTCACCCAGCCCACTGCACTGATGGGACAAATAAGGCCAGGGCCTGCAACAGCAGAACAAGCAGAACAGTCTGGCCATCATGTACCTAACTCGAAACAGGGACTCAGAGTGAGACTGGCCACAGCCTTGGAGAGACAGCCCAGTGTTGGATGAGATTTAAAAACAATCTCCCCTGCCTGGCAGCTCTAGGATACCGATTATAGGGACAAGAAAAAACTTGGATTTCAACTGGCCCAGCACCCCAAACAAACCCCCAATGGTGGGTGCTTCCCAAAGAACAGTCCTTACCTCTCTTTAGCTGGAGGGAGACTGAGAGAAACGGCAGAGTTTTGACTTCCCCATAGGTCCAACTCCATGAACTAGTTGAAATGATGAACTCTGGCCCCACCCTGCATCCAACCACCACACTCTGCTTTAGCAACAGCCTGAGAAGGCCCATGCTGTACTCGGCTTTCACAGCCATGCTCCTTGGCCCTCCCCTTGGCTTGCAATGACCTCTCACCTCATTGGGATTGGTTCATTCCCAGAAGCTCACTACACTGATGGGGAAAACAAGCATCATCCAGAGCACTGCACTGATGGGGAGTCCACAAGGCAACAGGGAAGAGCATCACAGTGTTATTTACAAAGGAGAAAAGGTGGAGGTGACAGAAATATCCAATAAGAGAAGACAGGGTCCTCCATAAAGAGATAGCATCAAAATTATCTTTCTCCCAAACTTCAAAGCATAGAGCAGTGTGTGCCATACTATGGATGCCTGTCTTTCCTGGCCAACTTCCAACTGTTGTCAAAACTTGGCTCAGAGATTGCTTCCTCCAGGGAGACATCCCTGATGCATATCCCCATCTCTGGTACAGAGTAGTCTTCTTCTAGACCTTCCTGATAGCTTCTATGGTTTCTGACATTCATCTCAGACCTTGTATAGCACATAATAAATGATAACTATATAGAATACTGTATGCGCTCCTTTATCTGTTTTTTTTTTCCTTTTTTGCTTCCTGCAATAATTGGAATGGATCCTTGGACTTTAACACAGAAGCCCTCTATGATCTCCTACTTCCCAAAGTTCCAGTACTTGTCCTTGCTTCTTCTGAGCTCCCCTGCTGGGGGTGTCCAATCATCTTTCCAGCTACTCACTTTGACCTGGGTACCACCCACTCCTCTGGGCTCTTCCATCTGGCCCTTGGATCTACATGTAAGGACCCAAGCAGAGCAGTTTTAAGAAAACATTTAGGGACACATGCCAAGCATTTCTAGCAGATCTTGGAACCCTCCCAACCCTTCCGGGGGTCCTCGTGCTTAGAGCCCCACTGGGTCCCAGTTCCTCCCCTAGTTTCTCCACACTCCAGCCAACACTCACTGTTTCCCACGCCTTTTGTTTTGTTTTTGCTTTTTGGACAGTATCTGATGGTGCTCACGGCTTATTTTACTCCCTGGTTCAGGGCTTACTTTACTCCCTGATTCATTCCTGGCTGTGGTCAGGGAACAATATGGGGTGCTGGAAATGGCCTTACCTGCTATAGTATCTATCCAGTTTTTGAGAATGACCCCTCGTGAGTATGAGGCAGCATTGTTGGCATTTGTGCCAACCTGGTTCCTGGTATTATCTGGTCCAACCTTGTGCTCAGCACTTGAGGTCTCAAGGAGTCACAAAGTAGCACTCTGGGCTCCTAGGCCTTCCAAGGAGAGTCCAGAAGAGACTCTCACAGTTAAGTTCAAAATCTACCCAATCATGACAGTCTGGGCTGGACTCACCTGCAGCCATCAGCACTTCGAGTGGGAGGGGTGTTCTGGAGGCACCGGCCTTCCAGAGGGGCTCCTAGAAGGAGGATGGAAGGGGGAACAGCCGTGGCCTCCTGGGCCATCTGCCCAACCGAGGATGGTTGGCAAACTTGTTCTGTGAAGGATCAGACTCAGTATTTTAGGCTTTGCAGTCCATATGGGTCTCTGTCATAACTAATGTATGAGCGCATGAGCTAACAGTAGTCCAATAAAATTTTATGGCACTTGGTTTGGATTTCATATCAGTTTCATGCCATGCAATATTCTTCTCTTAAACTCTTTTAAAAATCTAAGAACCATTCCTAGTATCAGATTTGACTCCTGGGTTATAATCTCCACACCCTCTTGTGGACTTGGGGGAGAACACAGAGTGCTGCTCAGTGTCTGGAATGGATGTTCTGAGAATGTGCTGCTGTCTGATCTCCATGGTGCCAGGGTACGCCTGAGCCACCTGCTCCCATGATGGAATGTAGCAGCTCCCACAAACCAGTCAGGCGCTCAGGGCTACCTTACCTGCGGTGCCTGTCCAGCTTTATGGGCCCTGGGGGTGACAGGGGCAATTGAAAGAGATGACTTGGGGCTAAAGTTGGGAAATAAAATAACAAATTCTCAGGCAAAGGGTACTAGATTGCCTGTTTTATGACTTCCTAAATCAGGGTCTAGAAACTTGTTCTGTCAAGCACATTTGGATGTTTATAACATCAGTCATGGGCCATACAATGCATGCCTGGCACACATAGCAAGCATTGAAAGCATTCTAAAGAACAGGTGGATACATGAATCAAGTTGGACACAACCTCCACTGAGTACAATATAGACCAGAGGAGGTGATTGCTAAGCCTGTAGTTACACAGCAATTGAGCAGTAGGGCCTGTAGAAGGACTGCTATCAGCAAGTGTTTATTGAGCACCTGCTGTGTGCCAGGCATGTGATCTTGGCACCCGGGAAGCACTCCACCACTTGCATACCACCACTGCCATCAAAAACCAGCTTCCAGAAACTCCCAGCCTGCCAGCTATAGCCAGTTTCCAGGCTCCTGGTTTGGGGGGCTCTTTTGCCCCCCAGCCCTCCTATAGTGCCAAAAACCCACTGCCATTACACAGGGAACCAGCTTAGCTCTTCAAGCTGCACAGGATGGATTGTGCTGGTGGACCCGCTCCTGCCCCACTCGTGGCCTGTCTCAGTGGGAGGATCCATTATTAACTCTGAAATCATCGATGTTCATTCATGAGCCCAAGCACCAACAGGCAGCAAGGCTGCAGGAACTCATCCAAGCACAGCTTTTACGAGACTCCCTTGGTGGTTGAGGGCTCTCACACAAGAAGGCAGGACTAATTCTTCAGGATTTCCGAGAAGAACCAGCAAGCCTACAAGAGCCTGTTGTGGGAGCCCAGGCCACTGACAGCTACCCCGTGGGTATAGTATGACCTTGATGTTGCTTCTCCTTGTTAGCTAGAGCCTCTCTTATCTCTTGTAGTGTCTGTGGTCTCAGTTGTTCCTCCAGGAAAATGGGTGGGTGGGGTGAAATTTCTTACCCTAAAACTCAGGTTCTTCTTTCACTCATTTACCAAGTGTGTATGTATCCCTGATTTTGTCCCAGCAGTAAGAAAGTGGAGTGCCCTAGTCCAGGCTTACAGTCTGGAAGGCAGGAGTGTGTGCTCTGAACTTAAATACAGAGGACAGCAATTCCATAGCCCCCAGTATAGTCTCCATTGTAACCCCATCCCCCCATTCTTCATGTAACCCTACCTACAAGAAAGACCCTCCCATTTCTGGGAGGGATCTTGGGGAGGTTACAAAAGGTTTGGCCTGAGAGGCAAAAGGGGATTTGCATGGATGCAGGATGGAGGAGGGAGCAAAAGGAGGAGATGGCTGAGGAACAAGGTACAATGCAGGGCTGAATAAGGATCCAGCATAAAAGGTAATGAAAAAGGCCACACATGTTGGCTAGGGCATGAATAAAGCTGATATTTCCTAAAGCCTGCCTGTGAGTGGATTTTCTCCTCGCCGCCACCCTGAACCGGTGGACCCAACAGCTGGTGGGGGTTGAAGACACATGGTGCTGGGATGGCAGAGAAAGGCCCTTCCATTCGTCCCATCACCATCCAGCTCCATCCAAAGGGCCTTTTATTATTTTATTCAACATCCATGACCCACAGAACAGGGGGGATGGGCCAAGTCTGGGCCCCCAGGTGTTTAGCTTCTACCAAGAGGAATTGTTGATGAGCAAGCCTAGGGCTTCACACAGCCCAGGTCCCCTGCTGTTTATGCTGATATGTCCCTCTGCTTCTCTGCTTCTCAGGGCCCAGTGGTCCCCAGGAATTCCCCCATGACAAGGTGGGGGGGGGTCAAGGAGCAGCCCAAGGAGGAATATGTAGACCTTGCTTACTGTTGGAACACTGTGCCAGAAAGACAAGGTCTCTACAACTCCAGAAACCAAGCTCTGGGCATCTAAAAGCCAGGGCCCTTCCCAATGTGCTGAGAACCCCTGAGGTGGGACAAATAAGATTTACACATGTGCTCCATGACATAGACAGTCATCCCTGGGGGCCATGGATCCAGGTTCCTGCCCTATCCAAAGGTCCCACAGTGATAGAAGACAATGATCCCAGCTCCTATACCCCCATCTAGATCAGCTCTGGATGAGACAGGATGCAGCTCAGCTGTGGGGAAGATGCCCAGCAAGTACTAAGGCCTGAATTTGATCCCCAGCAGCAGGCCGACTCCACCCTTCCAGGGGAACAAGCTGGCCCATCAGACCTTCGTATTGCTGGAGGTGGGTTCTTACTTTTAAATAAAAAGTGAGCAGGAACTAAAATTAGCTCCCAGAAACCCACCGCCCCTGGATCTGAGCCAGCACTGAGAGTAAAAAAAAGTAGAAGGGTGATGATAGAATAGTGGCAGAAGCCCCCAGGAGCTGCACAAAGGAGTCTTAGTCAACCTGTGCCCCCCACTCCCCACACCCTACAAGCACCCACTTGCTACTGCATCCCAGCACACCAATAGTTAGGGTGTGATAATATTGACCCCAGACACAGCCCTAGTGCCCCCCATTCCACATTCCACATCCCCATTCCACATCCATGCATGGCATGGAAAGAAGGGATGACAGAGCTTTTGTGGGGGAATGGTCAGAGAAAAAGACACCCTACAATTCTTTCTCTGCTGCTTGCCTAGTCTTTTGCTGTGCTATGGGTATTTCTTTAGAGGGTCCAAGAATCCTTACATTCTTGGAATGTCTCTGAAAATGTAGGTGTTTGGGGACATTCTCTCTGCACTTCCATGGTTGCTGCTCCCACATTCTCTGGAGATGTTGGCCTCAGTCAGTGCCTCATTCCTACTAACAGACACCATCTCTACATAGGGGCGCACCCTAAATCAGAACCTCTGGTTCCCTCTATGGGGGCAGAAGAAGCAAAACTGGGGGTTCTGAAGGCCACTTCTCCTCTGACACCTTCCATCTAATAACATTTTCTCCAAACTCCTGTACCCTGAGGTTTCAGGTCACGAGCAAAACATGCAATCCACATGGGAACCACAGGGATAGCTCCATGTCTCCAATTGCTCTGAGACCCCAAGCCAGACATTGGATTCCTGTGAGTGACATGGAGACCTTTTTCTGTAACCCAGAGGCACAATCAGGAGAGACATAATGGCTTGCCATGTGTCCTCTCAGAAAAGGGAAGCATGAGAACAAATAGGTATCCTCAGGGGGTGTCAGTCCCTGGACATGCAGTCGGGTGATAGCAACAGCAGAGTCACCTCAGAACCTGGCTGCCTGGAACTGAGCACCTTCATGCCCACAACCCCTGGAGCCTCTAGGCCTCATGGGTACTCACCAAGCCTGCTGTGCCAGACACTGACTGTCCTATGTCTCCATTTCTGGAGGGGTTCTGTCCTACAACAAAGACTAGCCAAATGGTAGCTGAGGGCCTGTTCCCATAAATGATCCTCAATGAAGAATGTGTAAGTGGAGGGTTACCACTTGGGCTTACAGCCTGGCCAAGCACTGTCT